>NC_025995.2:70389940-70427440 GCF_000442705.2 Elaeis guineensis | reverse complement strand
AGGCCAGAGGCTTTGTTTATGCAACTAACATTTCCTTTCAGGACCACATCGTCAACTGTAAATTTTGTTCCTTACTGTGCCTCCTAAAGCGAGAGGAGGGACTTCCTTGGATGATGATATGGTGAATCCCTCATTGTATGGTGCAACATTAATTATACCGCGAAGCAAATCATGTGGCAGAATGACTCACAAATTCTGGAAGGATCAAAGTATTGCTCTTCCTAATGAACATGATGCTGCAGCCTATAATGGATCATAACTAGTGAATGTAATATCCAGTTATCAATCAGAGGGAGGAAAAAAGAGACTTGGAAGCCTTCTAGCCTTGTGCATTCTACAAGGTCTCCTGTTTAGCCAAAAACGAAAAAAATAACAATCCACACTTTCATCATGCTGTTCTCTTGCAGAACCTAGAAAGTCCAATTGCTTCTCTTCTCAATGGATTCCAATCCTACAAATATTATACCACAGCCAAGCCTTTTTTCCCGGGAGGATGTCAAGGCCATTCATCTTAGGTTCTTTTACTAAATAACTTAGATAAATCCACTGAGGAGGAAAACAAGCGCCGTTCACCTTCCAAGCCTTAATCTTCATGCTTCATTATCGACTGGTATTATTGCGGAGAAAATCATGGTAATATATTTTTTGTTTTCATTGTCATTTAACTGATGAGTTAAGAGCATGTTTGGATGTTAGAAAATTTTGTAGATTTGGTAAGATCTTCCAATAAGGCTGGCTTTTTTTTGAAAATGTGTTTGAAACTGATAGTTGATAGAGATCGGCAACAATAGTGGACAATCAATCTCTGTTTTTGAAGGATAACTTCCCTCTTTCTTAGGTCATTTATCTTCATCCTGAAAGACAGGCATTACTTGCTACATTTGGCCATTTAACATAAAAAAGAAGCTGAATTGGAAGATCTTATCAATCCAATATGGTAATTTCAACATCCAAACAGAGCATAAATTGTTTTCAGGAACAGGCTACATCACGTTACGTCTCCTTTTGATTTGAATGAGTTATCCTACTATCCTTTTTTGGGATGGTGGGTCTCCATGACTTCCAGCAGACTTCAAATTCCCCTTCCGGGTAGCACTGTACTCCTCAATTTCCCATATCATGTATAACCTATTGGTGCATCTAAATAGCATGGTTATGCATGTATAACCTGTTGGCACATCCCCATAGGACCTCAATGGACAATTCCTATCCTCCCAAGTCTAAAGAGTGTCACCCAGATTTATTAGACCTTCCTGTGGACCTAAAAGAGGAAGATTTACCCCTTCCTATTTGTACATCCCAATAGCACCTTCTTTACCTCCTTTCCCCACCTATGATTCAGCCTCATGAGTCTTACCTCAAACTAGTGCTTGCTAAATATTGGACAATCAAGAGAATTATCATACTACATTCTTGTTTTTTTTTTCTCCGTAAAAATGCTGCATAATTCTTAGGAGACCATCGCATGCACATGAAGTGAGCACTTAAAACAAGATCATACGGCTGGAGAGGTGGGAGTTAATAAATGATTTCAAAATTCACAGAAGAGAATGAGAGACAGTGCGAGGTGATTTACGTAACATAAGAAGCAGGGATCTTTGGAGAAATTAATGCCAAGAGAAGTCCATAACCTTTTGTGAAACCAGAAGGAAATGAAAATCTGGGAAAGAAACCTAACACTTCATTGCTAGCATCCCCAAGGTTAGCCTTTTTATTTGCATCTGAAGAGAGGGCCTTGATTTGAACACTACTCAAAAAAACTATGATCCATATGCATCGTCCTTTGGTCAGAGGAAAGGCACTGACATGGTCCATTTGAATTTCAAAATATGCTTAGGTGCTTTTGGTGCAGAGCCACAAGACTGGAGTTAGACAAGGGCCCACAAACTAACCAAAATCAAAAGGAAATTAGGCATTGTCCCCATTTCATCATATACCACCGGCAGTAGAAATATCTAAGTAATCAGTATTGTTTCTACAATACAGCAATAGGGAATAGAAGGAGCAAAAATAATTGAAGTTTTACATTATAGCTCTCTCGTTAGTTGTTGAACTTCTCTGATTGCATTCAGAGACAGAAGACTTCGACATAACCAAATACATTATAACAATCTGAGGATCCCAAATGAATGGCAGACTGCAGTTGCAGAAAGAAGGGGATGTCGA
This sequence comes from Elaeis guineensis, assembly GCF_000442705.2. Lineage (NCBI taxonomy): Eukaryota > Viridiplantae > Streptophyta > Magnoliopsida > Arecales > Arecaceae > Elaeis > Elaeis guineensis. The sequence continues at coordinate 70,425,274 of NC_025995.2, read as the reverse complement.
AATATATAAATAAGCTCATATCTCTAATTTTGTACTTGGGGACTCCCCGCTATCTGCACTATTCTTCTGTTGGCCCAAACACCACGATCCTCCCGATTGCTTGACAAGGCAATATCGACTGATGAGGATTTGCTGGATACATTAGCAGACTCAAGGCCTGCAGCATTTTCTGGGGATTTCTTGACGCAAGAGTAAGGCATCACACTTGTCACCCTGTAGGGAAAATCAAGGAGTTTTTTTTTTAAAAAAAAAAGAGCTCTAGATTTACATAAAATTGAAACTGAAAATGGGAAAACATGAATGAGAATCCCTAGCCAAATAAATGAAAGAAAATTAAGTTGAAATAAATACACAAGGTCATCAAAAAAATGCACTGCATTTCTGAAAGTGGACAATTTCCTATAAAATATATACCCAGGCAGGAAAAGGTAGAAACACCAACAAACGCAAGCTCTCCATTTCCAAAATTTAGTAAAATTATAGTATCGTGATAGAAACGTAACTTATCAAATATAAGTACTGCAGGCAAGAAAAATTTGGAATTAGCAATGAAAGCTTTACCTTTCCTTTCTTTTCTCCAAGAACCGGGCTAATGATGCCTTCCGAGCTTGGGGTACAGCTGCAAATACAAATTAGCCATTTATTGAGATGCAGTTATTAATATTAAGAAAACACGAGATTTGATTAGCCAATGTAATTAATAATAACACTAATGACAATCTCTGCCTACAAGAAGCAAGGAGCTTCAGTATGGTGCATTTGGTGCAAAAATGGAACACTCAAATCTGTTTGATCTAGTACATAAGCTACTATGAAGTATGGTCATCAATACAACACAATATGGATACACCAATGTAATAAATTCCAGAAAAAATATGACATAGATGCAACACTGATACAGCAAGAAATAAAATAATTGCCATATATGACTTTATTATACATAACAGATTTCTTTATTTCTATTTTTGGGGTACCATATGACAGAACTTATAATTGTTTGGCTCACTAGAAATTCCACAATTTAAACTCTTCATCACTGTGTTTTCACAGGCTTTATCTCTTGCTTCAAGCACACACAATAATGAAGGTTGTGCATTACATTGACAAACAAATAGATCCAGGTACGAGCAAAATCAAGACATAACTTAATATTCCAACCCACAAAAGTATGTTATACGTGTTTGACAAGTCTTTGGACCCCTATCATTATCATATCTAATCCCATTTTTGACCCCCAAAAAAAAAATGGTGTTTACAGAAAGAATATAACATGTATAGGGTGTTATCAAAAGTATATCAGTATTCAATAGTAAATGTTACAGACATGACTACTCTGGTGAAATATCCATGCTTAAAAAGAGATAAAATCCACGTTGTTTATTGTGCACACCAAATTACTATGAAGGAACAAAAATCATAACTGATGCACCTCTAATGCGACAAATACCTCTTGGCATGATAGTTTCAGCAGAAGTAGAGCCTGATGCAGCAGTGAGAGTTTTTGAAGGCTCAGTTTGGCTTGTGGGAGCCAATAAACCAAGAGATTTAACTACAGCAGTATCATCATTGGCAGCAGAACGACTACCAGAGTGAGGCCCTGTTTGAGAAGCAACTGATAGCGGGCTAGAAAGGCCCGAGCAAGGTGAAGCCACATGGCTCGGTGTAGGGGTCTGGTTCTGATTTGTACTTAAACCATCAGATCCTGCTACTTTTGTCAGGACCGATGCAGGTGCTTCATATCGTGGATTTGCAGCATTCGAGGTCACATTAGATCCCTTGCTTGCTAGCAACATAATTGCTTGAGCCTGCAACATGAATACTTTGTAAGAACTAGCCTCATAGCCATCAAATCTTCATTTTATATAAAAGTTATCAAATTTCATCCATGTAATTCATTACCTTGTCCAGTGGGACATCGTCATAGACATTCACCGCACCCGCATAAAATATTGTTAACTGTGCAGTAGTGGAAGCTGGCTTGGTTCCACTCCTGCAGCATTTCATTTTAGAATTTAGTTAACAATTAAAGAACTACCTAAAAATAAGCACAGAACTTACCAAATTTTTTGGTACCCACCTTTGAGCAAGGGCTCCAACCACAGAACCCCCAACAGGGGCACTGACTGCAAGCCCTCCAAAAGGCTGCGGCTTTAATGGGGTGACTGCAAGATTTGGACCACTTGGTGCACCTTGGACCTTGAAGAAAGGGCCGCTCGTGGCAACCGGGATGGAGTGATGTGCAACGACTGGGAACATTCTAGGCTCGTTTGACTGGTGAGCAGAAGCACCAAAGGAGCTCGCATGAATGCCATATTGGTGGATGCCTTGTCTATCAAGACTGAAGGATTTCTGCAACCTCAAATGACAAAAGTTTTAGCTCAATATCTTGATCACAACAAACAGTTTGATGTAAAGCCAAGATCTGTTTGACAATTGTTGAGACCTGTGGTGCTAATGCAAGGGAGGACTTGTAACTGGTCTCAAAGGCATCGACAGTAGATATTGGCTGAAATCCAGAAGAGAACTGATCAAATACAATCTTCCTTGGCCTCTCTTCATGTTGTTTGAAGGACATAAACGGCTGCATAGCAGCGGTCTTGTTCAAGAAAGGCCACTGCATGGCAGAACTTCCCATGTAGACTGCAAATTCCACAAACTAGACATGTAAGGAAAATGGGAATGAAGAGGGGAAAGAAGAAATTTCGCTCGTCGCTTGTTGCCCACCCAAATTTAAACAAGGGGGCAAAAAAATATAAAAAGTAAAAAACTAGTTCCTGAGATACGATTGCTAGAAACCATAAGTGACCTTTACAGTCTAATTAGTGCTAAATTGCTATGTTTGGCACTAATCTACATAAGTTTATGCAAAATTCATGAACTAAATATAAGATAATCCATCACGAACTTCAATCTTTTAATCTAGAAAAATAAGAAAATTTATATACCCAAGTTTGTAAACAACTATATCAGCAATAACTAAGTGGAAAGCTTTCACCAACGATAGTCTGCAAATCTTAAAACTGTGAGCCTCAGGTTTCAACTGCTAACTTAAATCCTAGAATTAAATACCAAAAATACATCCAAATAAACCAAATGAACCCAGTATGACATGATTGGGTTCCATCTCAAAAGATAATGGTAATCCAACTATAGAAAAAAAAAATGGAAATAAACCTTAGTTCATGATCAAAAGAAGGTCCTCGAGAGCTGCAGCTAATCTTTGTCAGCTAAACATGATCTTTGCTCATAAAAAGAACAAAATCCAAATCCACATTAAATATCACAGACAAATAACAGTCCCAGTGCAGAGCATAGTAATTTATGGAAGAAATTTTAGATCGCCATCAACACCGCTTTCCTTACTCAGTAATCACGAATCATTAATAAGCAGGGGTGTTTTGGAAACGCTTGCAAAATCCAGAGATAGAAATCTGTGCAGACCTACAAAACATGGCTGCAACTAAGGAAACAAACCCTAATCCTGTGATTCCAACAATAATTTCAAAAAAAAAAAAAAAGCAATTAAAACACAAAATCCACAGGAAGAAAGACACTACTCCAGTAAAGAAAAATCACCAGAAAATAATTACAGCTTAAATATTTCATCAATACCCACCAAACTTAAACCAAAGTCTTCAACAAAACTCATTTTTCTTGACGAAAGACAAGGAAATAAAAACATCAAACAGACAAAAATATTGGACACTAAGAATCCCAGCAACAATTAAATCAAAACGATTGTTTTTTATTTACATATATATATATATATATATATATATACATATACATAAATCGAGTGAAATCGAAGGTTTAAGAGATAAAATAATCCGACCTGAATCCTGGCGGCTCCCCCTGCCGTCCTCCTTCGGCGGCGGCCCGGAATCCTGGGCATTTAGTCCCAGAAAGTCCCTCTCCATCGCAGATCTAATTCGCACCAGGCCTAATTCTCTTCCCGAGAGAAACTCTTCCCAAAATACACCACACGTCACGAGCGTCCGTCCTCCGTCTCTTTACTCCCTCTCTCTCTCCCCCCACCCCCCTCCTTCCTCCCTCCCTCTCTCTCTCTCTCTCTCTCTTTCTCTTTCTCACCCCCTCTCTGCAATGCCCTACTTCCTTTCTTTTCTTTCTCCCAGCTGGAGAAAAGCCAAAGCCTCTAATTTCTTTCTTTTTTTCTTGTTGGCTTTTTTTTATAATTACCCTTTTAACGTGGTCATAAAACTTTATTAGTCCCTGGGGCCCAACCCACGAGAGCGAGATCTAAGCCGTCGTCGGATGGCGAGGCCCTCGTGGCGCCACCTGCCGATTAACGGGGGCGTCCGGTCACAGCGACCGCCTGGTCCAGTCACCTTCCACGTGCGTGTACCGCCAGGTTCCACCCCGCCAATCGGTGGAGCCGATCCAGGCGCGTTATTCCCCGCGAGCCTGGCTCCGGACACGTGCCGAGCCACGTCACCGTCGGTCCTGACGCCGACGGCAAGGAATCAGGGGGGGAGTCCCAATCGGCTACCATCACGAGGATAGTTCCCCTCGGCGATTATTTGGATAAAAGACGCCGAATGCGGTGTCCCGCGGAGGAAAGATATTGTGGTGTTACGCGATCGAGATAACATCATAGGCGTCCGATTGAACGAGAGTTGCATCACGTGGATGGAATATGGTTCACGTGTTCGCCTGTGCGGCAGTAATTTATGTCAGTGTTATGATGAGCTTGGTTTAATGGCGATGTGGGATTTTTTTTTTTGGCCATGCGTGCCAAGAAAAATCCTCCACAAGTCAAAAAAAACTTTTTGGTTGCCGTCACCGGCTCGGCCCTGCAGGCTTTCGGCAGGTTGGCTTTCTCAGCGTAGGAAAATCGGAGCAGGTCCTTTCCCATGTCATGATCAACCAAGCTTCAGAGGACACCTGCTCCCCTTCTCCATGAAATAAATTTTTTTTATTTTTTTTGAAGCCGGATAGTAATTTTTTGATCGAAGAATTTTCAACGAGTAAATCGATCAAAATCTAAAAAATAATTAAAAATAATTAAAAAAAATAAAAAAAATAAAAAATTTTATCTTTTAGAACTAAATTTATTTAAATTTTTTTTATCATCTTATAGCTCCCTTAATTATTAGATCACGATCTAACAAATTATTTGGATATAAAATCTGTTTACTAATCTGTAAATCAAAATTATTGTTAATCATAACGTCAATTAGAAGCCATATTTATATTTTAAAAGTTCTTGAGAAATTTTAAAAATCACCTAAATGGCTGAACAAACTGGCAGCTCAAGTTGGAGCAGAGCTAAAATTTTGCTTTAGGTATATCGACGCTCGTCCAAGTTGTTGGGCTTTATTTCTTATCGTTGGTTGAATCCTGACATTGAGGTCGGTAATTGTCGATTTGAGGTTCGAACAGAAGCTAATAACATAACTCGCTTCACCTCAACCACTCGGATCTCTCCCTAGTGTCCAAGATAGTCTTGTCAGACTGTCACGAAATACTCGGTTATAATCTAAGAAGGAAAATCAGATTGGATGATGGGTAACCTCCATAATACTTATCCCCTACTTCCGAGTACGAAGTGGTTTCACTATTTCAGATGAAGGAAGTAGTTAATTCTATGGTTGGTCGTTGGTTATCGATCCGATCTTTCTTCTCAGAGTAATTTTATGCAATATCTAGTGGAGGAAATCTTGAGGCCTCATTAATAAGCCGCTTCATCATTCCTGCTGCAATTATGAAGGATGGAGAATTCAAGGCACCATAATATAATGATTTGGAAAAGGAGATTCAAGGAATATGTCCAGACTCATCGGAGTTTGCCATATATCGGATGTCGATAGGCCCTATGTTGCACCTCACAGATCGACCCATGTAGTTCATTCTGAAGGTGATGTAATGAAGAGTTATACAATTTGATGGCCTTGATGCATGTGATCCTTATGAAGGAAAAATGGGTAGTTCAAAATATGTATTTTTAAAATTTTACAGCAGAATAATGAAAGATTAAACATTTTAATCTTCTAAATATGCCTTAGATCAGATCTAAACTATCATTAAGGATCTATGATATAGAAAATTTACATATAAAATTTGATATAAAATAGAAAACTGTATCAATCACATCGATACCCTGAATCTGATCTAACTTTTAGATTATGTCAGTAGAGTTCAGAACTTATCACCTTTTTATGGGTCGATGATCTCTGTTACTGGTAAGCATGGTACAAAGCTCTCGCTGATGTCGAGTAGCTGCACAGACCATCCAGCCTCTACAGATCATCCACTCGAAGCTCTAATCAGATCTTCCTTCACGAGAGTACTAGCTCGTGTCGAAGGCTCTGGATGACTGATCCAAGTTCCTTTCTTTGGATCTTCCAAACTCCTCTGAATCAGAAGACGAAGCTTTATAAGGAGGTAGTGGTGTGAAAGATTGGACAAGATTCACTCTTATATTTTTCTTCTCACAAAACCTAGAGATGAAATCTTAGATCCACAGCTCATGCCTGAGAGGAAGAACACTTCCTCTATTTCTCACACACGGAAGCCAAACCCACTCTCAACTTTTTACGTCCCCTCTCTCAGATTTCATACATCAAAAATCACTTCTAATCTTGCACAAAATCGATCTCTTTTTAAGGTTGGCATCCCATAGAAGATAAAGATAAGAATAAGGTAGTTTCGGTTCAAATTCAAGTGTTGGTTGATCCTTATTACAAATTCAAATCAATTTGAATTAAATTTTGAAGCAAACTTTATTCTTATCTTATAAACTCAGAGAGAGATCGACCAACATTAGAATAGTGCAAAAATCTCATGCAAAAATATTTTATGCGTAGAGAAATGTGATGGCGTGAAAAGGAGAGTCTAACTCAATTTAGACTCTAGGTTTTTATTCAAATTCAAATCAATTTGAACTTAAATTTAAACCAACCAATTTTTAATCCAAAAAGACTCAAATGAGGATGTGGGAAAGACTTCTGGGCATGAAAAAAAATCATATAAAATATTTTTCATATGAAGAATAAGAGGACACAGATAAAGGAGGTGCAAAAGATTCGAATTCGAATTATTTTTCTTATCCAATTAGATTCTTAATCCAACCAAATTAGGTTAAATCCAATTGGACCATTAAACCCAATCTAATTAGGTAGAAAATAGCTTTGATCAAATCTTAATCAAATCAAAAATTAATTGAGCTCAAGTCCTGATCATATCAGGAATCAAACACCCTTAGCGATTAGGTCATCTCATAACCTAATCGGGTCAAATCAAATTAAATCCAATTAGATTCGATCCAAACCTTAATGTTCAATCAAATTGAATTAATTAGCAATCTAATTACTAATCAATCCTTCCATAATTCACCAATAATTAGTGAATTGATTTATTATAACTTTTGTATAGGGTTAATCATCAATCGAATTGATTATTTTACCCTAGAACGATTCTTAATCGTTGATCAGTCATATGATCAGTCAAAAATTTCTTTTGAGTGTGATCTCATAGGTTCAAATCTAAGTCGGTAGTATGGAAATAATCTTCTTATACCAATCAAAATAATCATCTAGCAATGATACCCAATATCCGAATAGTCGAAAGATTGTAAAGCATCATTCAAGAACCTATTGGCATATGGTTACTGTATAATTCATCTCTTTGACCCAAATACTCAAGATGATCTAGGATTTAACTGCTAACCCTGATATGGTCATCCACATTGTATTTCAATTTTTAAAATCCATCACATGGATTATCCTGATTAAGGTTTTACTGAATTGAAACATACTGATACATTAACTCCTACTTATTCGGAGAGATCAATTCTATCTTGACTCACACACTGACTTTACAAGTATCTGACTATGCCCAGAAATCTTTCATTACTGAATTAGAAATTCAGGTAGTCCGACACTAAAGCATAGTGAGTTGCTTGCAAGTCACTGTGTAATCTTAGATCGGAGAGACACTTATATCCATATCCTTTGCGAGCTACTCTTGACAGCAGAGTGCTCAGCAATTGATCACGTTCAGTAAGATGTACTCCTATATCTCACTTGCATGCCATGCCAGTATCTCCACACTCCTTGATTAAGAGGACAACTAACATACATGACACACAATGACCTATACTTGATATAGCTACCATCCTAATAATAGTATATCGTTTGGTTATGGACTTAAGATTTAAGGACTAAATGATATATCCTCCTATATCGAATCAAATAGTCCTAAGAACTTCATCACATAACAGGAGTTCAAAATGAGATATACACAATGATGAGAAAATCAAATAATATTTATTAATTAAATAATTCATATATAATTATAATAATAAGCACAATCATCAATAAGCTGACGATTGACTTTAGGACACAATTCTCAACAACTCCCACATGGACTAAAGCCAATCGGTACAATATCGTATACCCATCTTTGATTTGTAGTCTTCGAACTCCTTGATATCGAGGGTTTTAATAAATAGATCGGTTAGGTCTTCTTTCCATCGATCTTCTGAAACTCGACGTCACTTCGATCCACAATCTCTCGGATCAGATGGTAATAGCGCAGAATGTGCTTGATCCACTGATGTGACTTTAGTTTCTTCGCTTGAGCAATGACACCAATACTATCACAGTACAACAAGATGGGGCCATCAAAGGAGGATGCCACTTTGAGCTCGTTGATGAACTTTTATAGCCACACAACTTCCTTCGTAGTATCGGATGCCGCAATATATTCTACCTCACAAGTAGAGTTGGCCACAATGCGCTGCTTGATATTTTTTCAATAGATTGCTCCACCGTTCAAGGTATAAATATATCCCGACATGCTCTTACTGTCATCATGATTTGATTGAAAATTGAAGTCAGTAAACTCCATAAGTTTTAAGTTGGATTCTCCATAGATAAGCCACTGATCCTTAGTATTTCTTAAATACTTGAAGATGGTCTTTACGACATTCCAGTGATTCTCACCTGGATCGAACTAGTATTTGCTCACTACTCCTAATAAATATGCCACGTCTGGTCACATACATGTCATAGCGTACATAATAGATCTCACTGTCGAAGCATATAAAATTTTACTCATACGCTCTCTCTCATGAGGAGTTGTCGAACAATCACTCTTCGAGAGAGAAATTTCTTGACCTATCGAAAGATAGTCTTTTTTGAAATTCTTCATGCTAAATCTTTTCAACACAATATCAATATACGTCGACCGAGATAATCTAAGCAATCTTTTAGATCTATCTCTATAGATCTTCATCCCAAGGATGAAAGATGCTTCTCCCAAGTCTTTCATAGAGAACTGTGATGACAATCAAATTTTTATTCTCTGTAATATAAAGATGTCATTCTCGATTAAGAGAATATCATTGACATACAAAATAAGAAATACTACCACAGAGTTATTAATCCATTTGTATATGTAGGGTTCCTCTCTATTTTTAATGAAGCCATACGTTCTGATCACTTTATCAAAATGCATGTTCCAACTCCGAGATGCTTGCTTAAATCTATAGATGGACCTTTGAAGCTTGCACATCTTAAACTCATCTGTGGATATGAAATCTTCAGGTTGTATCATATACATCTTTTTTTCTAGCTCTCTATTTAGGAAGACTGTTTTCACATCCATTTATCAGATTTCATAGTCCAGATGTGCTGCTATCGCAAGCATAATCTGAATAGACTTGAGCATTGCCACAGAAAAAAATATCTCGTCATAGTCAATACCATAATGCTGACGGTAACCTTTGACAATCAGACGGACTTTATAGGTCTCCACCTTTCCATCTGTGCCCCTCTTCTTTTTGAAGATCCACTTACACCCTATGGGTTTTATCCCTTCAAGTGGGTCAATCAATGTCCGTACATTGTTGATTTTCATTGACTCTATTTTGGATTTCATGATTTTCAGCCACTTATCAGAGTCAGACCTCTGCATCGTATCTATATAGGTGATTGAATCTTTATTATTCTCATCGAGTTCAACTGGATCCCCATCTCGGACTAAGAAATTATAATATCTATCCGGTTGACGCAATACTCTATCGGATCTTCTTAAAGATGTTTCTACAATAAGTTTCGGATTTGATCTAATCAAGTCCGACTCTATGGGTTTACTAGATTGTATCGATTCTTCTATCGATCGAACTTCATCAAGTTCAATCTTTGAGGTATTAGTTTTTTCACCAAGAAATTTTATTTCTAAAAAGACTGTCCTATTGCTGACGAACACCTTCTATTCGTCAGCAAGATAGAAGTAATATCTCTTGATCTTTTTTGGATACCTTACAAATAGATATTTGTCAGACCTAGATTCAAGCTTGTCAGTTTTTAAATGTTTGACATAAGCGGGACATCTCCAAATCCTAAGATGAGAGAGTGCTGGCTTACGCCCTGTCCACATCTCATGTGGTGTTTTACTTATAGACTTATTCAAAATTTTATTTAAAATATAACAAGCTGACTCGAGTGTGTATCTCTAAAAAGATGTCGACAAACTTGCAAAGTCCATCATAGACCGAATCATATCTAACAGGATTCGATTCCTCCTTTCACTATAAGAAATCTGATTTTTTGCGACGAAATTTTTTCGTCGCTAAAAATCATATTTTCGTCGCTAAACATATTTGTGACGAAATATATCGTCGCTAAAAATTTGTAGAGAAAGCCTCGTAGCAAAAGACCTTAGCGACGAAAATATTTTATTTCATCGCAAAAAATAGTAAACCTAGACGATGAAGTTATGTGGTGTATTAGCGACGAAAATATTTTGTCACAAGAGCTTAAATTTTCGTCACTAAAATTGCAACGAAAAAAAATTTTATCGCTAAATATTTTGATTAAAATTTTTTTTTTTATTTTTTGCGACGAAAATGAAATTCGTCGCAAAACTTAGCGACGGATTTCATCGCAAAAAAATTTGTCATAAAAATTTTATTGTAATAATTGCGACGAAAAAAATATTCGTTGCTATAATTGCGACGAAAAAAAAATTTCATCGCTAAAATAGCGACGCAATAAAAATTTCATCGCTAGAAGGGAGATGAAATAAAAAAATTCGTCGCCATAATTGCGATGAAATAAAAAATGCATCGCCATAATTACGATGAAATAAAAATTTCATCGCAAAAAGGTAAAATTTTTAGCGATGAAACTATTTTTTTGTTGCAAAAATAGCAACAAAATAATTTCGTCGTAATAATTACGACGAAAAAAATGTTCGTTGCTATAATTGCGACGAAAAAAAAATTTCGTCGCTATAATGGTGACGAAATAATAATTTCGTCGCTAGAAGAGCGACGAAATAAAAATATTCGTCGCCATAATTACGATGAAATAAAAATATCGTCGCAAAAAGTTATACTTTTAGTGACGAAACTATTTTTTTGTCGCAAAAATAGCAACGAAATAAAAAATTTCGTCGCAATGAATAATAAAAGTTTTACTCTTTTTTGGGTTCACAAATTTTTTTGCGACGAAATTAAAAATTTCATCGCTAAAATAAATTTTGGATAAAAAATAAAATTTTTATTTATTTTTCAAAAAAACCTGCTCAAATACAAATTATCTGATCAAACATATTTTAAATAAACAGTATGTTAACACAATAAAATATTCTAAGTCAAAAGACCAATTTCAAATATCAAAAGTTTCATAACCATCTTTGTCATATACAAAAATATAAGTCCATACACCATTTTAAATTTAAAATAAGTACAAACTAAGTATGATCTGACTCGTTGGCCTCGTTCCCTTCTCCAGGTGTCGATCCCTAACCCGATATGTGTCGCGATGGTGGTGCAGAGGCGGCATCATGTGACTGTAGAGGTGCTAACTCAGAAGCATCAATACCGAGCCATCCCGCCACCGCAGCTACGATCCTCTCGAGCGTCTGACTACGATTCATCCAGTAACTAATCTGATCTTGCATCATGCTCATGGATGTCCTAACTGCCTCTGGCACCGATGCATCATCAGACCGACCGGATGATGAACTGCATGATTTTTTGGACCGCATGCTATGACCAGATCCTAGCTGCCGCCCGAGGACGGTATCCAAAATCGTATCATCTGTCATCAAACAAACCTGCTGCGATCCAGTATCACCGTCAGATCCCACCTCCCTCGTCGCCTGCTCTCTCAATTCTAACATTTTTTCCTTCACAATAAACCAAATAAATCATAAATTTTTTTCAAACTCTTTAAAAGTATTCAAAATGTAGAATAATGATACTTACATGACGCTGCCTCGCCTCCTCGGATACGAACTTGCCACTCTTGTTTTGATAGAATTTAGCATAGGCGTCGACTCTGGATAGTCCCTGTTCAAACAAAAAAAAAAAAAAAAAGATATCAAAATAATATAAATATTTAATAAAAAGTTACAAAGTATGATTGCAAATGTAGTTACGTACCATCCTCTTCATTCCCTGTGCAAAAGAGGTACTTCCTTGCGTGTGAATAGAATCAATCTTGCTCCTATTCACCTTATTCACCTCCGATCGTCGCTACAAAATACATACAATTATAATCAATAAAGGACATAACATAATTAAAAAAACTTGGAACACTAGACATACCTAAAATGCCTCACTTCCAAAATGCTCACATAACCACGCCAATCATCACTAGACCCAGCCCAATTTCTGTATGGCTGGGTCACAGGATCAATCCCCTTCGCCTGCAGCTCATTGCAGTATTTATGAAGCCTACATCGCCGATCTCTGTATCTATTTGCAGCCATTTTGAGAATACATGCCGTCACTTCTTCGTCAGTGCAATCCTCGAAGTCAATATTATCCTACACAGTAATCATACCAAAAAGCAAATACATGAAATTATTCATATAATAAAAAAATTATTTATATAATCAAAAATAATATGGATCATGTAATGATATGCAAGACATCCAAATTTAATTCTTACCTTGATGTGAGAGACTAGAGCATCACGGTATCGAGGAGCTACATGCTTGAAACTTTCAGCAGCCCACGGAAAATGATTCCACATATACAAACTGATCTCATTTGCGACGATACTAGCCTCTGTGCCAACCGGATGATCTCGAAATATATGTACCTTCAGTTTTTCATTGTGTGTATGCACATATTTTTCCAAAACAAGACCCCTACTAGGACCACGCACTGCACGTCGATGCTGTGTTCCTACATGTAAAAATTGGTGAAATGAACATATATCATGTATCACTAAATGCATATAACAAAAAAAATATATGGTTTATAAATTGATAGAGATGTACCTGTAAGGGGATGATGCTGCGGTACCATGGCCTTCGGCTGGGCAAGCTCTGGCTGAGCACTAGTCTGCTCTGTGGACTTGGGCAACTGAGTCTCATCTAAATCCTCTGACTCATCATGCAAAATGCTAAAGTGAGGATGTGTATCATCAAGCGGAGCCTGCTGCCTACCCCGTGAATGTCTACGTCCAGGACCAGTCATGATGCTGCAATGATTAAAATAATTTAAATCAGTACGTAATCAAAAAACTCAAGTATTACATGATATAACAAAAAAAATAAATTGAATTACTTATTCATATTAATTATTGTTCTCAGATTCTGAACTCGTGTCCATATAGTCATCTTCAACGGGAGTCATAGAAGACTTCGACCCTGAAGTGCTATCATCATCGTCGTTAATGAAGTCATTATTGGATCGTGCTCGTGTCCGTGCCCTTATCGACGATCCAACAACAGAAACATCCTCAGGTTCATAGTCGTCTCTTTGTAATTGTCCTATGTCAATCGTATCATCTGGTACTAATATGTTATCTGGTGCTTGCATTTGATATGCTTCGTTTTCAATAATTGCACAGACTTCATTCTCAAGATGTTCATCGTTCAGGCATGTGAAAAGTGCAGGATCAAACAAATGCCTATGCTGAGCCCTTATTGCAACTCGCCAAGGCTCTTTCATTTTATTATCATCAATATACCACACTAGTCTTGCTTGCTTTGCAAAAATATAAGGATCACTTTCATACCATACATGACCAGTGTGGACACTGACGAGTTGAGGATCTATAACAATTGGCCTGTGTCGTCCTAAGTCATACCATCGACACTTGAATAACACAATCCATCGAAGGCCACTATATCTCAACTCTATAACCTCATGCAGAACACCAAAAAAATCTATTATTTCACCCTTGTGCTCGCCCTCCATGCTTATTCCACAATTCTGTGTGGTTCGATCACAATCGCGATCTTCCGTTAAGAATCGCACACCATTGACTATGCATGCTGAATATACTGATACACGTCTGTCAGGTTTTCGTGCAAGTGCAGCTAAGTCATTACTGATACAGTTAGGATTGTCTATACGTAGCTGAGCTATCTACAATTAAAAGAACAATAAGCAGGTTAAATTTGACAAAATAAATACTGTATAAACAAACTTTTAATCATGGATGAACATGAACATAACTTACCCGTTCGTCAAACCATGATGCGAATTGATTTCTATGTCGTGCTGCTGCTAATGTAGGATTACTTCTTCTGAGCTCACTTTCGTGTTCTCTGAAGTGATACAGTAATACCATGTATATTTTAATTTAGAGTCCACGTACATTCATTGATATATCAACAAATAAAAATTAAATGTATATACTCACATCATGTAGGCTTCTACCTCCTCGCAATTGTTTAGCACATACCAATGCATGTCATCCATTTCTTGTGGTGTCAACATTCGAAAATCTTTTTTACCATATGGTCGGGCAACATTGGAGAACACGGACAATTCATCGATCAGAATCTCGTCAACATCGATATTCCGTTGTGACCTTATAAATTTGGTCTCCACTCGTTGAAGGTACATAGAGCAGAACGTCAGACATTCATTCATAACATGTGCCTCTGCTATTGAACCTTCAGGCCGTGCTTTGTTAGTGACGGCACTCTTGTATTCACGCATCTCCCTATTCAATAAATTATCAATTGATATCACATATAATAAAAATACAATAATGAATAATAAATATTACAATATCATGTAATTACCTTTCAATTGGGTACATCCATCTTGTATGTACTGGCCCACCCAATCTAGCCTCATGTGGAAGATGAACAGAAAGATGCACCATGATATCAAAGAAGGCGGGAGGGAATATCATCTCGAGCTTACAGAGAGTAATGATAATCTTCTTCTCCAATATATCGATCTAACTTCGTCTCAATGTCTTCGCACATAAGTCTCGAAAATAAGTTCCCAGATCAAGTAACGCATCACACACATTATCCGACAACAATCCGCGCAAACCAACTGGGAGCACATGCTGTAGAAGTACATGACAATCATGACTTTTCATCCCGACGATCTTCCCATCTTTCGACTTGATGCACCGTTTCAAGTTTGAGGCGTATCCATCAGAAAACCTCACTGATCTCAAATATGAAAGAAATTGATTTCTCTCTCTTCGATTCAGTGTATAACATGCCAATGGCTTCACCAGCCTATCCCCTCGTTGAATCATATGTAATTCCTTTCTAATCTGCATATCCTCTAAGTCAAGATGAGCCTTCACGGTATCCTTCGTTCTTTCTTCGATATTGAGAATGGTATAAAATACATTATCAAATATATTCTTTTCAATATGCATGACGTCAAGATTATGTCGAAGAAGAAGCGTTTTCCAATATGGAAGATCAAACAACTTGCTCTTTTTTCTCCAATTTCCGATACTTGTTCGCACCCCTACTTGGCTGGCCAGACCCTTACCAAATATGACATCCTGTGGGTTTGGTAACTGATTTAAAATATTGTCAGACCAGAATCTTGGCTGCGCACGTCGTTCATGCTTGCCATTGAACTTAAGACTTCTCCTCCATCTATGATCATCTGGCAAGAAACGTCGATGGCCGGTAAAACAAATCTTTCCATGAATACGGTCCGATGTAATATCATCGTTACAAGTTGGGCATGCTTTATACCCTTTTGTACACCATCCAGAAATATCGCCATATGCAGGAAAATTGTTAACTGTCCAAAGCAATGCTGCATGCATACGAAAGATGCCTCCTACAACATGATCATATGTTTCGCATCCTTCTTCCCACAAATATTGTAACTCTTCGATCAATGGCTCTAAAAATATGTCTATGTCTCTTCCAGGGGCACGGGGACCCGGGATCAACAAGGCCAATAGATTAAAAGGTGATTTCATGCACTTCCATGGTGGTAAATTATAAGGAAATACCATAACAGGCCACATACTATAAGCAGTACTAAGATTACCATATGGATTAAATCCGTCTGTTGCCAACCCTAGCCTGACATTTCGTGAATCAGCTGCAAACCATGGATGTTCACGATCAAAATATTTCCATGCATCTCCATCTGATGGATGTCTCATGACATCATCATCCATATTATTTACCTCCTTATGCCATCGCATGTCACAAGCAGTATGCCTCGACATGAACAATCGACGCAATCGTGGTGTAATCGAAAAGTACCGCAAAATCTTGCATGGTATTTTTTTTTTCTTCTTATCCTTACCATGACTTTCTTTCCATCTGCTTGAATGACAAATTGGACGTGCTTGTAGATCTTGTTTATCCTTTCGAAACAGAACACAATCATTTGGACATGCATGTATCTTTTTACAGCGTAGGCCCAAGTCATCGACTCCCAAACCGAGTCCTTTCAATAATTTTTTGGCTTCATAATGACTTGACGGAAGTAACTCTCCCTCTGGTAGTAAGTCCTTCAAAAATTTGAGCAACCAATTAAACGAGTTATTTTACCACTTACCAAGTGTCTTCATGTGTAATAACTTTATTACGGCGGACAACAGAGAGTACTTCTTACAACCAGGATAAACATCACTTTGTGCATCTCTTAATAGACGCTCGAATCTATCATTTATAGATATATTACTGTCATCTTCAGCTTCTTATCTCGGAATGGAATGCTGATGTTCTGCTCTCGCTTCTACATTTACTTCAAATAATTTCGGATGAAGATCCTCTAAAATTTTTTTATCTTCTTCACCAAGTGTTTGTCTTTCACGACTGCATGATCCACCGACTGACGACAGATTTATGGGACTCCTGGACAACATGTTTGAGCTAGTCGGCAAATCTTCACCATGACAAGTCCATCTCTTGTAAGTCACATCTATACTGTGTTCGTATAAATGATTCTGAATGTCCGATAAGGTACACCAAAATAAATTTCTACATCGACGACATGGATAACGAGCTTTCCCATCTTCTCTAGTATGATTGGACGCCATATTCATAAAAGTCGTCACACCCGTAATATACTCGGGACAGAACTTATCACGCAAAGACATCCAACCACGATCCATACCTACATATTTATGATGCAAACTATACAATCAATTTTATGTAATAATAGTTGACTAACGTCTTATATCTCCTACCTATAGGGTGATGGTCCTATTCCATTCAGGAACGTAAGAATTTAATATTGCAATACATGTCTTGTATACCAAAAAAATTTCGACAGCATTTCGACGCAGTTCTCCAGATACACAAGCATTAAAATTATGCTATGCATCCAGAGAACATGATCGAAAATACTGACAAAACTCTGCGATATAGAAGCACATGTGTTGCAATATTAAATTTATTCACGTGCCCAAACTGTCTACGAGGATAATTCGAGAATAGTGTGTAAAGCACCAATAATTTTTTCATAAAAAAAAATATTGGTTATGCACGCTATCCTCGAACGGAAATTCTAAGGCTTATAAATTTGTTATGCTACAATTAATATATTATTATTAAAAAAAATATTTTTAAAATATTTTTAAATCATGATTAAAATTAATTATATCAAACAAATAATTATATCTAACATTATATCTAATTACTAAAATAATAAATAATTATTTTTAATGACTAAAATTTATTTAAAAAAATTAAAAAAATATATAAATTAAAAAAATAGTTTCACCTTCAACTCTTCTGTGAGCAGTGATGGTGACAGTGACGGCAATCGACGGTGGCGGCGCGGCGGTGGCGGCCCGACGGCGGTGCGGCGGTGGCGGCCCGGCGGCGATGCGGCGGTGGCGGCGGTGGCCCTACGAAACCAGACAAACCAGACTGAGAAAGAAAATGAGGGAGAGAGACAGGGGATGGATGGGTCGACCAGTGGCGACTGCCTTGCAGACGCTGCGGCGGTGGGGGATGGGAGGCCGAAGCGGTAGGCGACGGCGGGGGACGGGAGGCCGAAGCGGCAGGCGGCGGTGGGGGATGGGAGAGGGTAGGAGGCGCTCGAGGACCTTAAGCTTGGGGAGGAGATTGGAGGGGACGTTGGTGGTGAGGACAGTAGGGCGGCGGCGGACGAAGGCGTGGAGCTGGCGGGGGGAGAGGCCGGCGTGGCGGCGGAGGAAGGCGAGGACGGCGTGGCCGCCACCTTCGTTTTATGGATTGGAGGGTTAGGGTTTCGAGGGATTGGAGGGAACCGGAGGGAAGGAGGCAGAGAAGAGGGAGGATTCGGTGCGCGAAGGAGAGGGTGGCGAGGCGGGAGGGAGATGGTCGGTGCGCTGGGAGGTGGGCTCGATCAGGGACAGGGGGCGGGTTCGAGCGGCGACGGTGGCGAGGAGGGAGGGGTCGACGGTGGTGGGGAGGGAGAGAGAGAGAGAGGATGGTGGCAGGGAGGGAGAGGACTTACCGGGAAGGACGATCGGCGACCGGGGAAGGCGGACTGTCGCCGGAGATCGAGGAGGAAGAAAATTTGGATGACCGTGGTGGAGATCGGGGAGGGAGAAATCAACAGGGTTTTTTTCAATTAGGGCAGAATATCAAAGGTTTTTTTTAATTAAAAAATATTTAGCGACAAAATACATTCGTTGCTAAAAATAAATATTCTATCATAAAAAAATATATTTTTTGCAACAAAAATATTTTCGTCGCAAATGATTAATTTTTGGCAACAAAAATTTAATTTCGTCGCAAATGATCGGGAAATCAAATTTCTTGCAACGAAACAAATATTTCGTCGCATAAAATCCAATTTTTCATGACGTAATTATTTTCGTCGCAAAAAAAAATTTAGCAACGAAAAATTTTTCTGTCGCCAAAAAAAATAATTTTTTGTGATGAAAAAACTTTCGTCGCTAAAAATCAATTCTAGCAATGAAATTTAAATTTTCGTCGCAAAATATTCAAAAATTTTTCAATAAAATAAAATTTAGCGACGCAATAGTTTCATCGCTAAATATAAATAAAATTGATCGCAAAAGCCTTTCTTTTTAGCAACGAAATATCAATTTCGTCGTAAAAAATATAATTTTTTGACGATAAAATTATTTTTTGTCACAAAAAATAATTTTTTAACTATGAAAAAAAAATATTTCATCGCCAAAAAAATTATTTTTTGCAACGAAAAAAATTTTGTCGCTAAAAATCAACTTCTAGCAACAAAAATAAAAATTTCGTTGCAAAAGATATAACTTTTTGCAACACAATTTTTTTCGTCGCAAATACCTAATTTTTGGAGATGAAATTTAAATTTCGTTGCAAAAGCTTACTTTTTTGCGACGAAATTCATCGCTAAAATTTCATTGCAAAAAATCAAATTTCTTATAGTGTTTTCGATACATCATTATGCTGTGGTGTTTCAGGAGGGGTCCATTGTGAGAGAATTTTATTCTCTTCTAAGTATGTCAGAAACTCACTGGAGAGGTATTCTCCTTCTCGATCGAATCGAAGAGTTTTAATACTCTTTTTAGTTTGTTTCTCTACTTGATTATGGAATCATTTGAATATTTCAAATGATTTTGACTTATGTGTCATTAAGTAGATGTGCCCATACCTTGATAGGTCATCTGTAAACATAATAAAATAATAATATCCATCTCTGGTACTAGTGTTCATTGGTCCACATACATCAGTATGTATCTGACCTAGAACTTTACTAGCTCTCTCACCTTTTTCAATTAAAGGTGATTTGATCATTTTTTCAAGAAGACGGGACTCACAGGTTGGAAGTAATTCACAATCACTGACTTCGAAGATTTTCTCTTGTGCCAACCTGTTTATTCTATTCTTGTTAACATGACCTAATCTACAATGCCAAAGGTAGATATCAGAGACATCACTAATTTTAGGATATTTGTTAGACGTGTACATTACACTAACAGATTGTGATAATTTATAAATACCATTATTCAGTTGTCCCTAATGCTAGAACTGAAACTGATCTTCCATCTCCAACATTAAGGAACCTTTCACCTTCTTTAAATCTCCTACTGACCTGCAGATCCTGCAACGAATTACAAATATTAAAAGGACTTTCGATATTTAATACCCAGGTAGTATAATCATAAATAAAAAATTACAAGGTGTTATCATATAATTTCCTTGTCCAGCAATAACTTGCTTCTTTCTCGGTCTATTCAGATTTAGGGAGGCAATATATTGAGGATAATTCTTTTTTCAGTGCCCCTACTTCTTGTAGTAGAAGCATTTTGCCTGACTCTGATCGAACTTGAGTTTCTTGGTCTGACTAGGCTTGGGTGCCCCAGCACTTTGCACCCTTTTGTTATTCTTCTTATTCTTTTCTTCTTTCTTAAAGGGTCGACATCCAAAAGAAGACCCTTCCATAATATTCATCGACTCCTTTTGGAGCTGGTGATCCTTCTTAAAGTTTTGCAGTAACCTTAGCAAATCGTGATAGTTAACTGCAGGCTTTGTCATTCAAAAATGAGTAAAAAAAAGGAGGTAGAACTTGGGAAGAGAGTTTAGAATAGCATCTTTCTCCAACTACTCATGTAGGAGAAAGTTGAGCTTGCTTAGGCGCTCAATCATCTTGATCATGTACAATACATGATCAGTGACTGATGCTCCTTCTCTCATTCGAGCGTTGAAGATGGCACAACTAGTCTTGTGCCTCTCAACATTGTCGGGTCTGCCAAAAGATTCATTCAACATTTGCAACATGTTCGGTGACTAAGCATTCTCGAAATGATGGTTAAACTCATCATTCATTGCTGCCAGCATAATACAATGAACCGTAGTTCGATCATTGAGCCACTTCTGATAAGTGTCTCTGATCGAGCTATGTACGTTTGGAGCTGGCTCCTTGGGTATCGGATCAGTTAACACATATCAGATCCATTCGTGCTCCAGGATAATTTTGAGCTTTTGATATCAGCTATCAAAATTTAGTCCCATCAATTTATCACTATCTAATAGTGATCAGAGCGATAAGGTAGTGGCCATAACTATAAAAGAAAAATCAAAACTTAATTAGTATATGAATTGATTAAGCATAAAGACATAAATTTTAGTCTAAAGGTTCTTCTACTATTTTATTCGAATTGATAGCCTTTACCTTCAATTCGAAGAATTATACTAATTCTTTAATGGGTACTAGAATCCACATGGACTGCACATAGGCCCGAGTGTGGCTTGACCAATCCTTGTATACCCATGGATAGGTTCTTAATCAATTATTTTATCAAACAATTTTTAGTATTCAATTTTGCCTCAGACACCTCTTCAGCAGGCATGTGGTGCCTCCACTGAAAATTTTGGTTAGGTCCAACCATTAGCATGCCAAAATTTAGTATATCTAGCAAATGAATTATCAGGCCCGAGTATGGCTCGACCAACCTGACCATCATCAGAAGAACACAACTAAAACAACATATTATGAATGATAATTTCAACAGCCAGATGAGCACTAAATGTGTGGTGCCTCCAATGATCATCTAAACCATTGAACTCATTATCACCCAACTTAATGGGAGGTTATGATCTAGTTATTACCATAACTATTTCATTTTTAGGGACCTAACAATTTTAAAAAATTTAATTAGTTGAATTAAGAGATAAAAAAAAACTTGACCAGTTAATCTTAATCCTCCCACTGATTTCACCAAGTCAGATTAAAGAGGATTAGGTAAAAGCTGATCCAGCCAACCAGTCATAAATTCTCCCATTGACTTCACCAAGTCATGAAGAGGACTTAAGATAAGTCGAACTAGGGGCACATAAATCAGTCACACTATTTTCCTAGTTAGCATGGGTCAACTCCAATCATTAAGTGATTTAATCAAAATATGATTCACCATGTTAGTCAGGTAAGTGAGATCGATGGGAGGGATATGCCATTAACTTGACATAGACTCAATCTATGTGAGTAGCTCCCAATTAATGACCACCGATCAAAGCTGCCATACTTACCTTAGACACCAACTGGTTAGTCATTTTCAATTTGATCAACTTATAGACTTGGATTCAACCACGGAGCTATGATCAAAATCCATATTGGTCTAATCAAAGACATAGACTTGACCAACTATATCTATTAAAATTGATCAAGAGAAGAAATTGACCCAATCAGAATTAAATTTTAATTAGATTTGATCAATTATTAACATAGTCCATTATAAATAATTTCTAATCCTAGGTCTAACCCAGTTAAATGGACTTGACTCGAGCTAACCTATTAACCCATGAGTTATGAAATTAATACCTTAGATCTTTGATTCTCAAATCTAGATCACTTAATTCTTAATTAAGTTTTAGGCTGATATGGATTCGAGTTTGATGTTTGAAAATAATTTTTAATTTTATAAAATATTTTTACAATCAATCATCTAATAATTAAGACTCTAATTTTAGATCTAATATACATTATTTTAGATCTAAAATAAAATTTTAAATTTTTTTTTATTGTTCATCATCATGGAAAAGACTACGTAACACCCCTACATGCCATAGAAAATCCCATCGAATGGATAAATAGGATAGTGAAATCCTGATTTCTCCTATAATTGGACGGCTATGAGGATCTATCCAATCAGCTTACTATACTACTCAGATTTAAAATTAACCATTTAGATCTAATCTAAATAATTAAAATTAAATTATATGCAAAAATTTCATATCATTAGAAACCTGACTCTGATACTATCTGAAGGAAAAATGGGTAGTTCAAAGTATGTATTTTTAAAATTTTACAGCAGAATAATAAAAGATTAAATATTTTAATCTTTTAAATATATCTTAGATCAGATCTAAACTATCATTAAAGATCTATGATATAAAAAAATTACATATAAAATCTGACATAAAATAGAAAACTGCATCGATCACATCGATGCCCTAAATTTGATCTAATTTTTAGATTATATTGGTAAAGTTCAGAACTCATCACCTTTTCATAGGTCGATGATCTCTACTATTGATAAGTATGGTATAAAGCTCTTTCTAATATCGAGCAGCCGCACAGATCATCCGGCCTCTACAGATCTTTCACTCGAAGCTCTGATCGGATCTTCCTTCATGGGAGTGCTAGCTCGTCTCGAAGGCTCTGGATGGCTGATTCAAGCTCCTTTCTTTGAATCTCTCATACTCTTCTAGATTAAAAGATAAAGCTTTACGAGAAGGTGGTGGTGTGAAAGATTGGATAAGACTCACTTTTATATTTTTCTTCTCACAAAACTTAGAGATGAAACCCTAAAACCCACAGCTCACGCCCGAGAGGAAGAACACTTTCTCTGTTTCTCACGCACGGAAGCCAAACCCACTCTCAACTTTTTACATCCCCTCCCTTAGGTTTCTCACACCAAAAAATACTTCTAATCTTACACAGAACTGATCCCCTTTTAAGGTTGGTGTCCCATGAAAGATAAGGATAAGAATAAGGTAGTTTCGGTTCAAATTCAAGTATTGGTTGATCTTTATCATCAATTGAAATCAAATTTGAATTAAATTTTGAATCAAACTTTGTCTTTATCTTATGAACTCAGATAGAGGTTGACCAACATTAGAATGGTATAAAAAATCTCACACAAAAATATTTTATGCATGGAGAAATATGGTGACGTGAAGAGGAGAGTCCAACTCAATTTAGACTCTAGGTTTTCATTCAAATTCAAACTAATTTGAACTCAAATTTAAACCAACCAATTTTTAATTTAAAAGAACTCAAATAAGGATATGAGAAAGGCTTTTGGGTATGAGAAAAAATCACATAATATTTTTGTTGCTCCTAGATTGATTTTGATGATTACAAAGCAGATTAAAGGGATACAAACAATTGAAAAAGTCCTTATGCTCTTCAAGGGCAAAATCGTAATTTTGCTAAAATCCTGATTTGATAATATCATTTGGTAGAACAAATGATTTGAAATCTATTGGTGAAAATTTCATTGTGTTTGGACTAATATTTCTGAAGTTATGAAGGTTTGAAGTGCATGAGTCGACTCATGAGTCAACTCATGGCACTATGAGCTGAATGGCACGAAAAAATTCCCATGGCACGCTGGATTTTTTGGCTTGGCACGACCTGTGAGTCGACTCATGAGTCGACCCACAAGGCATGAGTCGACTCATGAGTCGACCCCTGCTGATTTGAACCGAAAAATTCAGAAATCAGATCTTCTGGTCTGTTGCAACAGAAGTCGACTCATGAGTCGACTCCTGAAGCATGAGTCGACTCATGAGTCGACCCCTGCGACGGGAAATGTCAGCAACGGCTATTTTTTTGCCCGTTTTAATTGCCATTTATGCTTCCTAAAAATCCTCTAACGGCTCTTTATCTGCCTAAATTGTTTTCTCTTGCTTCTAATGCTACAAAATGCTTTAAATGATGAAAGAAATTGCAGATTAAATAGCGGATCAAACGTGAAATCAAATGAAGAGAAGAAAAGAGAGGAAAAAGAGAAGAACAGAAGAGAGGATCCGAAATTTGCAAGAAAAAGCCTGAGATCAAAGAAATATCCATAGAGAAAAAGAGAGAGGATCCACAATATACCAGAGAGATTGTGAAAGAGAAAAGGAAGATCTTTCAAGGAGAGAATTCTTCACGCCTATCGTTTCAACCTTGATCTAGAGATCGTTCAAAGCTTTCAAGAGATCTTCAATCAACAATCAACCTCTTCTCAAGCGTTCAACCGTTCATTCATCTTGAGAAAATCTGAAAAAGGGGTTCTTCATTTGAGTAAAGCTTTTATTGTTATATTTGCTCATTTAAGGAGCTGTTTTTGTATTCATCTGTGCTCTAAATATTCTTACTCTTTGTGAGTTTTTGCTCTTGTTTTTGGAGGATTTCCAAAACAAGGAAAGGTTGATCCGAACCTGAAATCGGAGTGTTGTGGGTTGGCTTGTACCCGAGAAACAAGTGTTCTAGCTTGGGATAGCTAGGGTCGGAGTTTCCGACGTCCTGTATTCTAGCTTGGGATAGCTAGTGTCGGAGTTTCCGACGTTTTGTATTCGGGTTGAATACAAAGGATAGTGGATTAAAATTCCCAAGTGGGATCTTGGGGAGTGGACGTAGGTGCAAGGTTAGCACCGAACCACTATAAATCCTTGTGTTTGTGGTGTGCTTTATCGCTTTATCTTATTTATATCCTTGCAATACTGCTTTAGTTAATTAATATTGATTTAAAGCCATTATTTTGTTCTTCATAAGTTATCTGTTGGGCTTAAAATTTTTAGAAACCCAATTCACCCCCCCTCTTGGGTTGCATAGCTGGGCAACAAGTGGTATCAGAGCCAGTGCTCTAGCCCTTCTTTGATCTAACAATCAAAGAGCCAAAGATCTATGGCAACCCATGTTGGAACTTCTCTAGCCGAGGGGCAATCAACAAACCGACCTCCACTTTTCAATGGGTCTAATTACACCTATTGGAAAGCTCGGATAAAGATTTTCATACAAGCACTCGACTATGATATGTGGAGTATCATAGTGAATGGTCCTCACACACCCACCAAGATTATAGATGGTGAGGAGTCAACCAAACCCGAGAAAGAATGGGATGAGGTTGACAAGAAATTAGCACAATTAAATGCCAAAGCTATGAATGTTCTTTATTGTGCACTAGATGCTAGTGAATTTAATCGCATTTCTACTTGTGCATCTGCTAAAGAAATATGGAATAGGTTAGAAGTCACCCATGAGGGAACAAATCAAGTAAAAGAGTCTAAAATAAACATGCTTGTACATAAATATGAATTGTTCAAAATAGAGCATGATGAGTCCATAACTGCTATGTTTACTCGTTTTACTGATATAATCAATGGTTTAAAGAGTCTTGGCAAATCTTATACTAACAGTGAACTTGTAAGGAAGATTCTCAGGTCACTGCCAAGAACTTGGGAAGCCAAGGTGACTGCCATCCAAGAAGCAAAGGACTTGAACACTCTACCTCTAGAAGAGCTTCTTGGATCCTTGATGACTCATGAACTTAGCATGATGCAACATCAAGAGGATGAAATCAAAAAGAAAAGAACCATTGCCCTCAAATCCACAACTTCACCTGATTATGAAACAGATGACTCTGAAGATGAAGATCAGGATGAGGAGATGGCTCTCATCACCCGGAAATTCAAGAAGTTTCTAAGAAAAAGGAAACAGGGGATGAGAAAGAAATTTACAAAAGGGGATCAAAGCATAGAAAAGGAGAAAGATCAAACCCCTATATGCTACGAGTGCAAGAAGCCAGGACATTTCAGATCCGAATGTCCTCAATTGAAGAAAGGTCCAAAGAAATTCAAAAAGAAGGCAATGATGGCGACCTGGAGTGCGAGTGATGACTCAAGCTCCGACGAGGAAACCTCAACCGAACAAGCCAATCTGTGCCTGATGGCACATGAAAATGAGGTAACTTCTGAATCCACTAGTGAATTTACTTTTGAAGAATTGCATGAAGCTTTCTATGATTCAATTGATGAATTAAAGAAACTAGGGAAGAAAAACAAAGAGCTGAAATTGGAAAATCAGTCCTTAGTGAAACAAGCTGAAATTCTTTCAATTGAAAAATTCACATTGATTCAAGAAAATCAAAACTTTAAGGATGAAATTAACAAACTGAAATCTATAGTAGATAAGTTCACCTTAAGTTCAAACAAGCTAAATATGATCCTTGATAATCAGAAAGCTATATATGATAAGGCTGGACTTGGTTATAAACCCCTGAAGAAACAAAAATTTTTGAAGGATATTTATGCAAATTATTCAAGCAAAAAGCCTACAAATATTACTTGTTTTAAATGTGGAAGAATAGGACATAAATCATACACATGTCTTATTAACAAATATGCAAACACAAAGAAAATATGGGTTCCAAAAGGAACCATTCTGACTAACCTGAAAGGACCCAAGAAAGCTTGGGTACCTAAGACAGAAACTTGATCTGTGCTTGCAGGTGTGTCTAGCATCCCAAGAAGGAAACAGGAAATGGTATCTTGACAGCGGATGCTCGAGACACATGACTGGTGATGAATCACAATTCATCACGCTTGATGCTAAGGATGGAGGGATGGTCACCTTTGGAGATAATGGCAAAGGAAAGATCATCGGGATAGGTAACATTGGTATCACTCCCTCCAAATACATTGAGAATGTTTTACTTGTTAAAGGTTTAAAGCATAACTTACTTAGCATTAGTCAATTCTGTGATAAAGGGTATAAAGTAAGTTTTGAATCATCTGTATGCATTGTGACGAGTCCTATTAACGATGGCATTAAATTTATAGGACATAGGCATGGCAATGTTTATATGGTAGACTTGAATGATTTAACTAAATTAGACATGCAATGCCTAGTTTCCTTAAATGCTAAAATAAATGAGACTAGTTGGCTGTGGCATCGTAGACTTGCACATATTAGCATGCATTCTCTTTCAAAATTAATCAAAAAGGATTTAGTTCTCGGTTTGCCAAAATTAAATTTTGAAAAGGATAGAATTTGTGATGCATGCCAATTAGGTAAACAAACTAGAATATCATTTAAATCCAAAAACACTATTTCAACTTCTAGACCTTTAGAGCTCTTACATATGGATTTATTTGGACCAACTAAAACCACTAGTCTAGGAGGAAAACGATATGGATTTGTAATAATTGATGATTACTCTCGTTTTACTTGGGTTTTCTTTTTAGCTCTCAAAAATGAAACTTTTCAAATTTTCACGAAATTTCATCGAAAAGTCACTAATGAAAAAGGGTTTTCAATTCAAAATATTAGAAGTGATCATGGAACAGAATTTGAAAATCATGACTTTGAAAATTTTTGTGATGAAAATGGAATTGGCCACAACTTCTCTGCTCCTAGGACACCCAACAAAATGGGGTAGTTGAAAGGAAAAATAGAACCTTAGAAGAAATGGCCCGTACCATGCTCTGTGAAAGCAACCTTCCAAAATATTTTTGGGCGGAAGCTATTAACACAGCATGTTACATTTTAAATCGTGCTTTAATAAGACAATTTTTAAAGAAAACCCCCTATGAACTTTGGAAAGGAAGAAAACCAAATATTGCCTATTTTCATGTTTTTGGTTGCCGATGTTTTGTATTAAATAATGGCAAAGAAAAACTTGGTAAATTTGATGCAAAATCAGATGAAGCAATCCTTCTAGGCTACTCCTCCACTAGTAAAGCATTTAGAGTGTTCAACAAAAGAACCTTAGTAGTTGAGGAGTCCATACATGTTGTCTTTGATGAATCTAACGATCTTCCTTCAAGGAAGAATAAGGGTGTTGATGATGCAGATCCACTAATAGAAGGTATGAAGGAGATCACTCTAAAAGATTCAGCAACTCCAGAAGACAAGGATCAAGAAGATGAACAAAATGAGAAAGGTGAAGAAATTCAAGAACAACCTCAAGGTACAAATGACTTACCCAAGGAATGGAGGTATGTTCACAACCACCCTAAGAAATTAATTATCGGAGATCCTATGCATGGGGTAAAAACACGTTCTTCACTTAGAGATGTACTTAATCATTGTGCTTTTGTATCTCAACTTGAACCTAAAACTTTTGAAGAAGCTGAAAATGATCATAACTGGATTAATGCTATGCAAGAAGAACTCAGTCAATTTGAAAGAAATAATGTTTGGACCTTAGTGAAAAGACCTAAAGATTATTCAATAATTGGCACAAAATGGGTCTTTAGAAACAAATTAGATGAGCATGGAAATGTAATTAGAAATAAAGCAAGACTGGTTGCTAAGGGATATAATCAAGAAGAAGGAATTGATTTTGATGAAACCTTTGCACCTGTTGCTAGATTAGAAGCCATTAGACTTCTACTTGCTTATGCTTGCTTTATGAAATTCAAACTATTTCAAATGGATGTTAAAAGTGCATTTTTAAATGGATATATTTCTGAAGAAGTATATGTAGAACAACCCCTGGATTTGAAAATCATGCTTTTCCCAATCATGTCTTAGATTAAATAAAGCTTTATATGGTCTAAAACAAGCACCTAGAGCATGGTATGAAAGGCTAAGCAAATTTCTACTAAATAATGGTTTCTCAAGAGGCAATGTGGATACAACTCTATTTATTAAAAGAAACCAAAATGATATGCTAATTATACAAATTTATGTTGATGACATAATTTTTGGGTCTACTAATGAATCCCTTTGTCAAGACTTTGCTAAGCTTATGCAGGGAGAGTTCGAGATGAGCATGATGGGAGAACTCACCTTCTTCCTCGGACTCCAAATCAAACAATCAAAAGAGGGAATCTCCATCACCCAAAGCAAGTACACCAAGGAACTACTCAAAAGATTTGGAATGGAGAACTGCAAACCAATTGGCACACCAATGAGTCCCTCATGTAAGCTTGACAAGGATGATGAAGGTAAAAGCGTAGACTTAAAATACTATAGAGGTATGATTGGCTCATTATTATATTTAACTGCAAGTAGGCCTGATATCATGTTTAGTGTTTGCTTATGTGCAAGATATCAATCTAATCCTAAGGAATCTCATTTGAATGCTGTTAAAAGAATCCTTAGATACTTAAATGGTACACAAACTATAGGGTTATGGTACTCTAAGGACTCACAAATTAATTTGTTAGGATACTCTGATGCTGATTTTGCTGGATGTAAATTAGATAGAAAAAGCACAAGTGGAACTTGCCAATTTCTTGGAGTTAACCTAATCTCATGGTTTAGCAAGAAACAAAATTCGGTAGCACTGTCTACGGCTGAGGCCGAATACATTGCAGCCGGAAGTTGTTGTGCTCAAATCTTGTGGATTAAGCAACAACTCGAAGATTTTGGAATCAAACTTAATGAAACACCAATAAAATGTGATAATACAAGTGCTATAAATCTATCTAAAAATCCAATACAACACTCAAGATCTAAACATATTGAGATAAGACATCATTTTATAAGAGAACATGTTCAAAACAAAAATATAATTCTTGAATATGTTTGCACTGAAAATCAATTAGCTGATATCTTTACAAAGGCCCTTAGTGAGGAAAGATTCTGTGAAATTAGGAGAAATCTAGGAATTCTAGATCCATTTGTCTGAAATTTCTCAATTTCCAAAGAATAGATGTCAAAATCTCTTAGAGCTCAATTTTCAACATCTATCCTGGTTCCAAAAGCTCAGTTTTATCACTCTAAAAACTTATCATTGAGCAAAATTCTTTCTCCCAAAATTTTGAATTTTTCTGGAATTTATTTGTATTTTTCCTGATTTTCTGAACTTCATGAGTCGACCCCCATGAGTCGACTCAATGGCAAACTTGTAAATCCCACCAACTTCCATCGGGTTCATTGTTTTTAAAACGGGAAACCTGTTTATGAGACGACTCATCTTCTCGTCGTCTTCCTTCCGAAAGCCGTCCTCTCCAAACTTCTGTTTTGCTCCAAATTCAAAGACTAATTTCGAGGCAATTCTCCCTCCTTCTCTCCACCAAAAATCGCCTCCTTGAAAAGGATTTTTCTGTGCATTCTCGCAGTGTTTGGCGCGGGTGGAACGTGCCCTAGAACTTCACCGTTCATTCAAAATCCACTTCTTTTTTTCCACCAAAATTCTTCTTTACTCTTTAGTGATCCCTCCTCCACTGAATTCAAGTCTTCTTGTCTGCTACCTTATTGGATATGGCTCCAAAGATGAAACTTCCCCAAAGAAGGAAATCAATCCGAGAGCCTGAGGAAATTGTCCGAAAGAAAAGGCATGCTCAGTCTTCCACTGTTCCCAATCCAGTTTCAGTACCTGCTCAAGGTCCCTCTCAACCCTCCATAAGCCCCAATGTAAATCTTCTTTCTGATAGAAAAGTAGAAACCGGGAAAAATATAGATTTTCGGTTCTTTGAGAAAGAAGGCTTTACTTTTGCTACCAAGATCAAAAATCAAGGATGGGAACTTTATTGCTCTCTTAAGGAAGTCACCTATGTTGATCTAGTCAGAGAGTTCTACCAGAACCTAAATTATGGAAATGGATCTGTGACTTCAACTGTAAAGGGGATTGACATCTGTTTGGATTCTAGGATATTGGGAGAGATACTTCAGTTGCCTAGTGAAGGATACTCATATATGGAACTCCCAATTAAAGAAGAAGGGATCAGAATTATCTTAGGAGAAGATTTTTCAGGAAGTTTAAACAGATTGGAAGCAAAGCTACTGTCCATTGAGATGAGGGTCCTGCATCAGATTGTGACAAAACTATTCTTTCCTAGGAGTGGTAGACATGACTTACTATCTGGCAGAGATGTATGTGTCATGTTTCATATCATCACTCAGACCCCCTTAAACCTCCCTACACTTATGATAGAGGCCATGAGAGAAACTTTGAACAGATCCAAGGCACACTTGCCTTATGGTATGGCCCTTACTAGAGTTTTTAGGAGGTTTGGAGTTAGCTGTGAGGGGGAGACACCTACCAAGCTCTCACATGTGGACACTTTCAACCAACACAGCCTACACCGAATGGGAATTACAAAGACTGTTGGTGGTTGGATCAAGGGCTCTGAAGAAAGAGCTGAGGAGAGAGCTGAGGAAAGAGCTGAAGACAGAACTGAAGGCAGAGTAGAAGAAGAAGGTCCAACTTCTCCTGTACATGATTTCAGGGCAGCTTCACCAGATACCCAGTTCATTCATGATACTGAGGCTGGCCCTTCTGAGTTTACTAGGATGCCCACACCAGTGTATCAGCCAGAGAGCAGAGCACCTCATTCAGAGTTCAGACTGGCTGACGATCAGATCGAGCATATATCTCAGCGTGTGGCTTCTTTGTTGTCTAGCCAGTGGAGTAGTACTTCTTTTGCACCTGGAGCTACTTCTTCTGATCAGACCATTACTCCCCACATCTCCACTATATTTCAGATGATTTCAGATCAGTCCGTCAGGATACAGCAGCTTGAGGATACTGTCTGGAGACTTACTGGCAGAGTTCTTGACTTGCAGGGGCAAGTCCTTGCATTGGCCCATCCCCAGCCACAGGAGTCTACTATTGAGGTCACAGACCTCACTGCAGAGGCTGGCAGGCTCAGAGGAGCACTAGAAGGTGGATATGAGCTACTGAGGAAAGAGATCAGAGGATCGAGTGAGCATGCTACCACCCAGTTCACTGCTCTACTTCAATCTGTTTCCAGAGCACTGAACGTACTTGATTCTATCAGACTCATGGTATCAGCCCTAGCATCTCAGCGTTCTCAGCCACCCAGTTCATCTCGTTCTCCTGCTCGTGGCAGAGGCAGACGGGGTAGAGGACGCACTTCTGATCCATCATCTCCTCACCCTATATCTGATGACTCCGATCCATGATTTGTCTTGATCATTGACTTATCTTGATCTTTACTAGGTTCTAGGAGTTAGTATCTTGTTCTAGGATCTATACCTTGGGGCCATGTATTGACATTTAGCTGGTTGAATTCTATGTTTTGAAACAATTATGATATTAATGGAATCATCTTTCTACCTCTTTGTAATGATTATATTTTGGTCTCCGATACATCTGTTGAAATATTATCTTCTCCTTATTGTTGTTTGCTATTGATAATTGCTATATTAAGGGGGAGCAAACATCTGTGAAAAACTCTAAAGAGGAAGAAATTAAAGAATATTTTCAGAAAAGGAAAAGAAAGAGTTAACTATGTTTGATGATGTCAAAAAGGGGGAGAAATTAAAATTAAACAAAAATTGAAATTAGACAAAAAGCAAAACCCTAAATTATGAGAAAATGGGGGAGAAATTAAATTAAAACAAATATTGAAGAAATTAAATAAATATTGGAGAAATTAGACAAAAACAAGGATTTAATTGAAAGATTAAACAAAACTTTGAGAAATTTTGGTATCAGACAGAGAAATTTGGTATCAGACAGAACTTTAATCCATCAAAAGCAAAATCATGAGTACAATGCAAATAAGTATTTTTTATATATATGCTCTGATATTCAAACTTGCTTTTGAAATTTTACTCACCTTGAGACATCAATAAGAAATTTGTTTTACTCTGATTCATCCTACAATTTCTTTCAACTTGATCTGATACATGATAACATTTGATCCGATACAGTGTGAAGGTTTCTCTAAAATATTATAACATTTGCTCTAATACTGTATGAAATTTTCTCTGATACATTAAAATTTTCTTGCTCTGATACATTATAAAATCTTTTCTGATATCATTGTAAAAATTATTTTTGCTCTGATACATAGAAAAAGTTATTTATCTTCTCTTGCTCTGAAATATCTTGAACTCAAAATGATCTAATACCCTTTTCAAATCTTTAAGAAAATGGACAAACTATTTTTGCATTTATATTACATGCCAAAAGAATCATACTCTTTTCAAGCATATACACCCATAATGGATTCTTTTGAAATTAATGCTTTAACATAAATATTTTTGTTCATATGTTTTGTCATCATCAAAAAGGGGGAGATTGTTGCTCCTAGATTGATTTTGATGATTACAAAGCAGATTGAAGGGATACAAACAATTGAAAAAGTCCTTATGCTCTTCAAGGGCAAAATCGTAATTTTGCTAAAATCCTGATTTGATAGTACCATTTGGTAGAACAAATGATTTGAAATCTATTGGTGAAAATTTCATTGTGTTTGGACTAATATTTTTGAAGTTATGAAGGTTTAAAGTGCATGAGTCGACTCATGAGTCAACTCATGGCACTATGAGCTGAATGGCACGAAAAAATTCCCATGGCACGCTGGATTTTTTGGCTTGGCACGACCTGTGAGTCGACTCATGAGTCGACCCACAAGGCATGAGTCGACTCATGAGTCGACCCCTGCTGATTTGAACCGAAAAATTCAGAAATCAGATCTTCTGGTCTGTTGCAACAGAAGTCGACTCATGAGTCGACTCCTGAAGCATGAGTCGACTCATGAGTCGACCCCTGCGACGGGAAATGTCAGCAACGGCTATTTTTTTGCCCGTTTTAATTGCCATTTATGCTTCCTAAAAATCCTCTAACGGCTCTTTATCTGCCTAAATTGTTTTCTCTTGCTTCTAATGCTACAAAATGCTTTAAATGATGAAAGAAATTGCAGATTAAATAGCGGATCAAACGTGAAATCAAAAGTAGAGAAGAAAAGAGAAGAAAAAGGGAAGAACAGAAGAGAGGATCCGAAATTTGCAAGAAAAAGCCTGAGATCAAAGAAATATCCATAGAGAAAAAGAGAGAGGATCCACAATATACCAGAGAGATTGTGAAAGAGAAAAGGAAGATCTTTCAAGGAGAAAATTCTTCACGCCTATCGTTTCAACCTTGATCTAGAGATCGTTCAAAGCTTTCAAGAGATCTTCAATCAACAATCAACCTCTTCTCAAGCGTTCAACCGTTCATTCATCTTGAGAAAATCTGAAAAAGGGGTTCTTCATTTGAGTAAAGCTTTTATTGTTATATTTGCTCATTTAAGGAGCTGTTTTTGTATTCATCTGTGCTCTAAATATTCTTACTGTTTGTGAGTTTTTGCTCTTGTTTTTGGAGGATTTCCAAAACAAGGAAAGGTTGATCCGAACCTGAAATCGGAGTGTTGTGGGTTGGCTTGTACCCGGGAAACAAGTGTTCTAGCTTGGGATAGCTAGGGTCGGAGTTTCCGACGTCCTGTATTCTAGCTTGGGATAGCTAGTGTCGGAGTTTCCGACGTTTTGTATTCGGGTTGAATACAAAGGATAGTGGATTAAAATTCCCAAGTGGGATCTTGGGGAGTTGACGTAGGTGCAAGGTTAGCACCGAACCACTATAAATCCTTGTGTTTGTGGTGTGCTTTATCGCTTTATCTTATTTATATCCTTGCAATACTGCTTTAGTTAATTAATATTGATTTAAAGCCATTATTTTGTTCTTCATAAGTTATCTGTTGGGCTTAAAATTTTTAGAAACCCAATTCACCCCCCCTCTTGGGTTGCATAGCTGGGCAACAATTTGTCTCTAGTGGGAGAGCAAATTAGGTATGCAAGCTGAATAAATTTATTTATGTATTAAAGCAAGCATCGAGGTGTTAGAACATCCATTTTGATAAGACGGTCAAATTGTTTGGCTTTATCAAAAATATGGATGAACCTTGTGTGTATAAGAAGACTAGTGGGAATGCTATTGTCTTCTTGATCTTATA
>NC_025995.2:70270819-70389840 GCF_000442705.2 Elaeis guineensis | reverse complement strand
TTGGATGATGGGTAACCTCCATAATACTTATCCCCTACTTCCGAGTACGAAGTGGTTCACTATTTCAGATGAAGGAAGTAGTTAATTCTATGGTTGGTCGTTGGTTATCGATCCGATCTTTCTTCTCAGAGTAATTTTATGCAATATCTAGTGGAGGAAATCTTGAGGCCTCATTAATAAGCCGCTTCATCATTCCTGCTGCAATTATGAAGGATGGAGAATTCAAGGCACCATAATATAATGATTTGGAAAAGGAGATTCAAGGAATATGTCCAGACTCATCGGAGTTTGCCATATATCGGATGTCGATAGGCCCTATGTTGCACCTCACAGATCGACCCATGTAGTTCATTCTGAAGGTGATGTAATGAAGAGTTATACAATTTGATGGCCTTGATGCATGTGATCCTTATGAAGGAAAAATGGGTAGTTCAAAATATGTATTTTTAAAATTTTACAGCAGAATAATGAAAGATTAAACATTTTAATCTTCTAAATATGCCTTAGATCAGATCTAAACTATCATTAAGGATCTATGATATAGAAAATTTACATATAAAATTTGATATAAAATAGAAAACTGTATCAATCACATCGATACCCTGAATCTGATCTAACTTTTAGATTATGTCAGTAGAGTTCAGAACTTATCACCTTTTTATGGGTCGATGATCTCTGTTACTGGTAAGCATGGTACAAAGCTCTCGCTGATGTCGAGTAGCTGCACAGACCATCCAGCCTCTACAGATCATCCACTCGAAGCTCTAATCAGATCTTCCTTCACGAGAGTACTAGCTCGTGTCGAAGGCTCTGGATGACTGATCCAAGTTCCTTTCTTTGGATCTTCCAAACTCCTCTGAATCAGAAGACGAAGCTTTATAAGGAGGTAGTGGTGTGAAAGATTGGACAAGATTCACTCTTATATTTTTCTTCTCACAAAACCTAGAGATGAAATCTTAGATCCACAGCTCATGCCTGAGAGGAAGAACACTTCCTCTATTTCTCACACACGGAAGCCAAACCCACTCTCAACTTTTTACGTCCCCTCTCTCAGATTTCATACATCAAAAATCACTTCTAATCTTGCACAAAATCGATCTCTTTTTAAGGTGGCATCCCATAGAAGATAAAGATAAGAATAAGGTAGTTTCGGTTCAAATTCAAGTGTTGGTTGATCCTTATTACAAATTCAAATCAATTTGAATTAAATTTTGAAGCAAACTTTATTCTTATCTTATAAACTCAGAGAGAGATCGACCAACATTAGAATAGTGCAAAAATCTCATGCAAAAATATTTTATGCGTAGAGAAATGTGATGGCGTGAAAAGAGAGTCTAACTCAATTTAGACTCTAGGTTTTTATTCAAATTCAAATCAATTTGAACTTAAATTTAAACCAACCAATTTTTAATCCAAAAAGACTCAAATGAGGATGTGGGAAAGACTTCTGGGCATGAAAAAAAATCATATAAAATATTTTTCATATGAAGAATAAGAGGACACAGATAAAGGAGGTGCAAAAGATTCGAATTCGAATTATTTTTCTTATCCAATTAGATTCTTAATCCAACCAAATTAGGTTAAATCCAATTGGACCATTAAACCCAATCTAATTAGGTAGAAAATAGCTTTGATCAAATCTTAATCAAATCAAAAATTAATTGAGCTCAAGTCCTGATCATATCAGGAATCAAACACCCTTAGCGATTAGGTCATCTCATAACCTAATCGGATCAAATCAAATTAAATCCAATTAGATTCGATCCAAACCTTAATGTTCAATCAAATTGAATTAATTAGCAATCTAATTACTAATCAATCCTTCCATAATTCACCAATAATTAGTGAATTGATTTATTATAACTTTTGTATAGGGTTAATCATCAATCGAATTGATTATTTTACCCCTAGAACGATTCTTAATCGTTGATCAGTCATATGATCAGTCAAAAATTTCTTTTGAGTGTGATCTCATAGGTTCAAATCTAAGTCGGTAGTATGGAAATAATCTTCTTATACCAATCAAAATAATCATCTAGCAATGATACCCAATATCCGAATAGTCGAAAGATTGTAAAGCATCATTCAAGAACCTATTGGCATATGGTTACTGTATAATTCATCTCTTTGACCCAAATACTCAAGATGATCTAGGATTTAACTGCTAACCCTGATATGGTCATCCACATTGTATTTCAATTTTTAAAATCCATCACATGGATTATCCTGATTAAGGTTTTACTGAATTGAAACATACTGATACATTAACTCCTACTTATTCGGAGAGATCAATTCTATCTTGACTCACACACTGACTTTACAAGTATCTGACTATGCCCAGAAATCTTTCATTACTGAATTAGAAATTCAGGTAGTCCGACACTAAAGCATAGTGAGTTGCTTGCAAGTCACTGTGTAATCTTAGATCGGAGAGACACTTATATCCATATCCTTTGCGAGCTACTCTTGACAGCAGAGTGCTCAGCAATTGATCACGTTCAGTAAGATGTACTCCTATATCTCACTTGCATGCCATGCCAGTATCTCCACACTCCTTGATTAAGAGGACAACTAACATACATGACACACAATGACCTATACTTGATATAGCTACCATCCTAATAATAGTATATCGTTTGGTTATGGACTTAAGATTTAAGGACTAAATGATATATCCTCCTATATCGAATCAAATAGTCCTAAGAACTTCATCACATAACAGGAGTTCAAATGAGATATACACAATGATGAGAAAATCAAATAATATTTATTAATTAAATAATTCATATATAATTATAATAATAAGCACAATCATTAATAAGCTGACGATTGACTTTAGGATACAATTCTCAACAACTCCCACATGGACTAAAGCCAATCGGTACAATATCGTATACCCATCTTTGATTTGTAGTCTTCGAACTCCTTGATATCGAGGGTTTTAATAAATAGATCGGTTAGGTTCTTCTTTCCATCGATCTTCTGAAACTCGACGTCACTTCGATCCACAATCTCTCGGATCAGATGGTAATAGCGCAGAATGTGCTTGATCCACTGATGTGACTTTAGTTTCTTCGCTTGAGCAATGACACCAATACTATCACAGTACAACAAGATGGGGCCATCAAAGGAGGATGCCACTTTGAGCTCGTTGATGAACTTTTATAGCCACACAACTTCCTTCGTAGTATCGGATGCCGCAATATATTCTACCTCACAAGTAGAGTTGGCCACAATGCGCTGCTTGATATTTTTTCAATAGATTGCTCCACCGTTCAAGGTATAAATATATCCCGACATGCTCTTACTGTCATCATGATTTGATTGAAAATTAAAGTCAGTAAACTCCATAAGTTTTAAGTTGGATTCTCCATAGATAAGCCACTGATCCTTAGTATTTCTTAAATACTTGAAGATGGTCTTTACGACATTCCAGTGATTCTCACCTGGATCGAACTAGTATTTGCTCACTACTCCTAATAAATATGCCACGTCTGGTCACATACATGTCATAGCGTACATAATAGATCTCACTGTCGAAGCATATAAAATTTTACTCATACGCTCTCTCTCATGAGGAGTTGTCGAACAATCACTCTTCGAGAGAGAAATTTCTTGACCTATCGAAAGATAGTCTTTTTTGAAATTCTTCATGCTAAATCTTTTCA
Source organism: Elaeis guineensis (assembly GCF_000442705.2). NCBI lineage: Eukaryota > Viridiplantae > Streptophyta > Magnoliopsida > Arecales > Arecaceae > Elaeis > Elaeis guineensis. The sequence continues at coordinate 70,386,172 of NC_025995.2, read as the reverse complement.
ACACAATATCAATATACGTCGACCGAGATAATCTAAGCAATCTTTTAGATCTATCTCTATAGATCTTCATCCCAAGGATGAAAGATGCTTCTCCCAAGTCTTTCATAGAGAACTGTGATGACAATCAAATTTTTATTCTCTGTAATATAAAGATGTCATTCTCGATTAAGAGAATATCATTGACATACAAAATAAGAAATACTACCACAGAGTTATTAATCCATTTGTATATGTAGGGTTCCTCTCTATTTTTAATGAAGCCATACGTTCTGATCACTTTATCAAAATGCATGTTCCAACTCCGAGATGCTTGCTTAAATCTATAGATGGACCTTTGAAGCTTGCACATCTTAAACTCATCTGTGGATATGAAATCTTCAGGTTGTATCATATACACCTTTTTTTCTAGCTCTCTATTTAGGAAGACTGTTTTCACATCCATTTATCAGATTTCATAGTCCAGATGTGCTGCTATCGCAAGCATAATCTGAATAGACTTGAGCATTGCCACAGAAAAAAATATCTCGTCATAGTCAATACCATAATGCTGACGGTAACCTTTGACAATCAGACGGACTTTATAGGTCTCCACCTTTCCATCTGTGCCCCTCTTCTTTTTGAAGATCCACTTACACCCTATGGGTTTTATCCCTTCAAGTGGGTCAATCAATGTCCGTACATTGTTGATTTTCATTGACTCTATTTTGGATTTCATGATTTTCAGCCACTTATCAGAGTCAGACCTCTGCATCGTATCTATATAGGTGATTGAATCTTTATTATTCTCATCGAGTTCAACTGGATCCCCATCTCGGACTAAGAAATTATAATATCTATCCGGTTGACGCAATACTCTATCGGATCTTCTTAAAGATGTTTCTACAATAAGTTTCGGATTTGATCTAATCAAGTCCGACTCTATGGGTTTACTAGATTGTATCGATTCTTCTATCGATCGAACTTCATCAAGTTCAATCTTTGAGGTATTAGTTTTTTCACCAAGAAATTTTATTTCTAAAAAGACTGTCCTATTGCTGACGAACACCTTCTATTCGTCAGCAAGATAGAAGTAATATCTCTTGATCTTTTTTGGATACCTTACAAATAGATATTTGTCAGACCTAGATTCAAGCTTGTCAGTTTTTAAATGTTTGACATAAGCGGGACATCTCCAAATCCTAAGATGAGAGAGTGCTGGCTTACGCCCTGTCCACATCTCATGTGGTGTTTTACTTATAGACTTATTCAAAATTTTATTTAAAATATAACAAGCTGACTCGAGTGTGTATCTCTAAAAAGATGTCGACAAACTTGCAAAGTCCATCATAGACCGAATCATATCTAACAGGATTCGATTCCTCCTTTCACTAAAGAAATCTGATTTTTTGCGACGAAATTTTTTCGTCGCTAAAAATCATATTTTCGTCGCTAAACATATTTGTGACGAAATATATCGTCGCTAAAAATTTGTAGAGAAAGCCTCGTAGCAAAAGACCTTAGCGACGAAAATATTTTATTTCATCGCAAAAAATAGTAAACCTAGACGATGAAGTTATGTGGTGTATTAGCGACGAAAATATTTTGTCACAAGAGCTTAAATTTTCGTCACTAAAATTGCAACGAAAAAAAATTTTATCGCTAAATATTTTGATTAAAATTTTTTTTTTTATTTTTTGCGACGAAAATGAAATTCGTCGCAAAACTTAGCGACGGATTTCATCGCAAAAAAATTTGTCATAAAAATTTTATTGTAATAATTGCGACGAAAAAAATATTCGTTGCTATAATTGCGACGAAAAAAAAATTTCATCGCTAAAATAGCGACGCAATAAAAATTTCATCGCTAGAAGGGAGATGAAATAAAAAAATTCGTCGCCATAATTGCGATGAAATAAAAAATGCATCGCCATAATTACGATGAAATAAAAATTTCATCGCAAAAAGGTAAAATTTTTAGCGATGAAACTATTTTTTTGTTGCAAAAATAGCAACAAAATAATTTCGTCGTAATAATTACGACGAAAAAAATGTTCGTTGCTATAATTGCGACGAAAAAAAAATTTCGTCGCTATAATGGTGACGAAATAATAATTTCGTCGCTAGAAGAGCGACGAAATAAAAATATTCGTCGCCATAATTACGATGAAATAAAAATATCGTCGCAAAAAGTTATACTTTTAGTGACGAAACTATTTTTTGTCGCAAAAATAGCAACGAAATAAAAAATTTCGTCGCAATGAATAATAAAAGTTTTACTCTTTTTTGGGTTCACAAATTTTTTTGCGACGAAATTAAAAATTTCATCGCTAAAATAAATTTTGGATAAAAAATAAAATTTTTATTTATTTTTCAAAAAAACCTGCTCAAATACAAATTATCTGATCAAACATATTTTAAATAAACAGTATGTTAACACAATAAAAATATTCTAAGTCAAAAGACCAATTTCAAATATCAAAAAGTTTCATAACCATCTTTGTCATATACAAAAATATAAGTCCATACACCATTTTAAATTTAAAATAAGTACAAACTAAGTATGATCTGACTCGTTGGCCTCGTTCCCTTCTCCAAGTGTCGATCCCTAACCCGATATGTGTCGCGATGGTGGTGCAGAGGCGGCATCATGTGACTGTAGAGGTGCTAACTCAGAAGCATCAATACCGAGCCATCCCGCCACCGCAGCTACGATCCTCTCGAGCGTCTGACTACGATTCATCCAGTAACTAATCTGATCTTGCATCATGCTCATGGATGTCCTAACTGCCTCTGGCACCGATGCATCATCAGACCGACCGGATGATGAACTGCATGATTTTTTGGACCGCATGCTATGACCAGATCCTAGCTGCCGCCCGAGGACGGTATCCAAAATCGTATCATCTGTCATCAAACAAACCTGCTGCGATCCAGTATCACCGTCAGATCCCACCTCCCTCGTCGCCTGCTCTCTCAATTCTAACATTTTTTCCTTCACAATAAACCAAATAAAATCATAAATTTTTTTCAAACTCTTTAAAAGTATTCAAAATGTAGAATAATGATACTTACATGACGCTGCCTCGCCTCCTCGGATACGAACTTGCCACTCTTGTTTTGATAGAATTTAGCATAGGCGTCGACTCCGGATAGTCCCTGTTCAAACAAAAAAAAAAAAAAAAAGATATCAAAATAATATAAATATTTAATAAAAAGTTACAAAGTATGATTGCAAATGTAGTTACGTACCATCCTCTTCATTCCCTGTGCAAAAGAGGTACTTCCTTGCGTGTGAATAGAATCAATCTTGCTCCTATTCACCTTATTCACCTCCGATCGTCGCTACAAAATACATACAATTATAATCAATAAAGGACATAACATAATTAAAAAAACTTGGAACACTAGACATACCTAAAATGCCTCACTTCCAAAATGCTCACATAACCACCGCCAATCATCACTAGACCCAGCCCAATTTCTGTATGGCTGGGTCACAGGATCAATCCCCTTCGCCTGCAGCTCATTGCAGTATTTATGAAGCCTACATCGCCGATCTCTGTATCTATTTGCAGCCATTTTGAGAATACATGCCGTCACTTCTTCGTCAGTGCAATCCTCGAAGTCAATATTATCCTACACAGTAATCATACCAAAAAGCAAATACATGAAATTATTCATATAATAAAAAATTATTTATATAATCAAAAATAATATGGATCATGTAATGATATGCAAGACATCCAAATTTAATTCTTACCTTGATGTGAGAGACTAGAGCATCACGGTATCGAGGAGCTACATGCTTGAAACTTTCAGCAGCCCACGGAAAATGATTCCACATATACAAACTGATCTCATTTGCGACGATACTAGCCTCTGTGCCAACCGGATGATCTCGAAATATATGTACCTTCAGTTTTTCATTGTGTGTATGCACATATTTTTCCAAAACAAGACCCCTACTAGGACCACGCACTGCACGTCGATGCTGTGTTCCTACATGTAAAAATTGGTGAAATGAACATATATCATGTATCACTAAATGCATATAACAAAAAAAAATATATGGTTTATAAATTGATAGAGATGTACCTGTAAGGGGATGATGCTGCGGTACCATGGCCTCCGGCTGGGCAAGCTCTGGCTGAGCACTAGTCTGCTCTGTGGACTTGGGCAACTGAGTCTCATCTAAATCCTCTGACTCATCATGCAAAATGCTAAAGTGAGGATGTGTATCATCAAGCGGAGCCTGCTGCCTACCCCGTGAATGTCTACGTCCAGGACCAGTCATGATGCTGCAATGATTAAAATAATTTAAATCAGTACGTAATCAAAAAAACTCAAGTATTACATGATATAACAAAAAAAATAAATTGAATTACTTATTCATATTAATTATTGTTCTCAGATTCTGAACTCGTGTCCATATAGTCATCTTCAACGGGAGTCATAGAAGACTTCGACCCTGAAGTGCTATCATCATCGTCGTTAATGAAGTCATTATTGGATCGTGCTCGTGTCCGTGCCCTTATCGACGATCCAACAACAGAAACATCCTCAGGTTCATAGTCGTCTCTTTGTAATTGTCCTATGTCAATCGTATCATCTGGTACTAATATGTTATCTGGTGCTTGCATTTGATATGCTTCGTTTTCAATAATTGCACAGACTTCATTCTCAAGATGTTCATCGTTCAGGCATGTGAAAAGTGCAGGATCAAACAAATGCCTATGCTGAGCCCTTATTGCAACTCGCCAAGGCTCTTTCATTTTATTATCATCAATATACCACACTAGTCTTGCTTGCTTTGCAAAAATATAAGGATCACTTTCATACCATACATGACCAGTGTGGACACTGACGAGTTGAGGATCTATAACAATTGGCCTGTGTCGTCCTAAGTCATACCATCGACACTTGAATAACACAATCCATCGAAGGCCACTATATCTCAACTCTATAACCTCATGCAGAACACCAAAAAAATCTATTATTTCACCCTTGTGCTCGCCCTCCATGCTTATTCCACAATTCTGTGTGGTTCGATCACAATCGCGATCTTCCGTTAAGAATCGCACACCATTGACTATGCATGCTGAATATACTGATACACGTCTGTCAGGTTTTCGTGCAAGTGCAGCTAAGTCATTACTGATACAGTTAGGATTGTCTATACGTAGCTGAGCTATCTACAATTAAAAGAACAATAAGCAGGTTAAATTTGACAAAATAAATACTGTATAAACAAACTTTTAATCATGGATGAACATGAACATAACTTACCCGTTCGTCAAACCATGATGCGAATTGATTTCTATGTCGTGCTGCTGCTAATGTAGGATTACTTCTTCTGAGCTCACTTTCGTGTTCTCTGAAGTGATACAGTAATACCATGTATATTTTAATTTAGAGTCCACGTACATTCATTGATATATCAACAAATAAAAATTAAATGTATATACTCACATCATGTAGGCTTCTACCTCCTCGCAATTGTTTAGCACATACCAATGCATGTCATCCATTTCTTGTGGTGTCAACATTCGAAAATCTTTTTTACCATATGGTCGGGCAACATTGGAGAACACGGACAATTCATCGATCAGAATCTCGTCAACATCGATATTCCGTTGTGACCTTATAAATTTGGTCTCCACTCGTTGAAGGTACATAGAGCAGAACGTCAGACATTCATTCATAACATGTGCCTCTGCTATTGAACCTTCAGGCCGTGCTTTGTTAGTGACGGCACTCTTGTATTCACGCATCTCCCTATTCAATAAATTATCAATTGATATCACATATAATAAAAATACAATAATGAATAATAAATATTACAATATCATGTAATTACCTTTCAATTGGGTACATCCATCTTGTATGTACTGGCCCACCCAATCTAGCCTCATGTGGAAGATGAACAGAAAGATGCACCATGATATCAAAGAAGGCGGGAGGGAATATCATCTCGAGCTTACAGAGAGTAATGATAATCTTCTTCTCCAATATATCGATCTAACTTCGTCTCAATGTCTTCGCACATAAGTCTCGAAAATAAGTTCCCAGATCAAGTAACGCATCACACACATTATCCGACAACAATCCGCGCAAACCAACTGGGAGCACATGCTGTAGAAGTACATGACAATCATGACTTTTCATCCCGACGATCTTCCCATCTTTCGACTTGATGCACCGTTTCAAGTTTGAGGCGTATCCATCAGGAAACCTCACTGATCTCAAATATGAAAGAAATTGATTTCTCTCTCTTCGATTCAGTGTATAACATGCCAATGGCTTCACCAGCCTATCCCCTCGTTGAATCATATGTAATTCCTTTCTAATCTGCATATCCTCTAAGTCAAGATGAGCCTTCACGGTATCCTTCGTTCTTTCTTCGATATTGAGAATGGTATAAAATACATTATCAAATATATTCTTTTCAATATGCATGACGTCAAGATTATGTCGAAGAAGAAGCGTTTTCCAATATGGAAGATCAAACAACTTGCTCTTTTTTCTCCAATTTTCGATACTTGTTCGCACCCCTACTTGGCTGGCCAGACCCTTACCAAATATGACATCCTGTGGGTTTGGTAACTGATTTAAAATATTGTCAGACCAGAATCTTGGCTGCGCACGTCGTTCATGCTTGCCATTGAACTTAAGACTTCTCCTCCATCTATGATCATCTGGCAAGAAACGTCGATGGCCGGTAAAACAAATCTTTCCATGAATACGGTCCGATGTAATATCATCGTTACAAGTTGGGCATGCTTTATACCCTTTTGTACACCATCCAGAAATATCGCCATATGCAGGAAAATTGTTAACTGTCCAAAGCAATGCTGCATGCATACGAAAGATGCCTCCTACAACATGATCATATGTTTCGCATCCTTCTTCCCACAAATATTGTAACTCTTCGATCAATGGCTCTAAAAATATGTCTATGTCTCTTCCAGGGGCACGGGGACCCGGGATCAACAAGGCCAATAGATTAAAAGGTGATTTCATGCACTTCCATGGTGGTAAATTATAAGGAAATACCATAACAGGCCACATACTATAAGCAGTACTAAGATTACCATATGGATTAAATCCGTCTGTTGCCAACCCTAGCCTGACATTTCGTGAATCAGCTGCAAACCATGGATGTTCACGATCAAAATATTTCCATGCATCTCCATCTGATGGATGTCTCATGACATCATCATCCATATTATTTACCTCCTTATGCCATCGCATGTCACAAGCAGTATGCCTCGACATGAACAATCGACGCAATCGTGGTGTAATCGAAAAGTACCGCAAAATCTTGCATGGTATTTTTTTTTTCTTCTTATCCTTACCATGACTTTCTTTCCATCTGCTTGAATGACAAATTGGACGTGCTTGTAGATCTTGTTTATCCTTTCGAAACAGAACACAATCATTTGGACATGCATGTATCTTTTTACAGCGTAGGCCCAAGTCATCGACTCCCAAACCGAGTCCTTTCAATAATTTTTTGGCTTCATAATGACTTGACGGAAGTAACTCTCCCTCTGGTAGTAAGTCCTTCAAAAATTTGAGCAACCAATTAAACGAGTTATTTTACCACTTACCAAGTGTCTTCATGTGTAATAACTTTATTACGGCGGACAACAGAGAGTACTTCTTACAACCAGGATAAACATCACTTTGTGCATCTCTTAATAGACGCTCGAATCTATCATTTATAGATATATTACTGTCATCTTCAGCTTCTTATCTCGGAATGGAATGCTGATGTTCTGCTCTCGCTTCTACATTTACTTCAAATAATTTCGGATGAAGATCCTCTAAAATTTTTTTATCTTCTTCACCAAGTGTTTGTCTTTCACGACTGCATGATCCACCGACTGACGACAGATTTATGGGACTCCTGGACAACATGTTTGAGCTAGTCGGCAAATCTTCACCATGACAAGTCCATCTCTTGTAAGTCACATCTATACTGTGTTCGTATAAATGATTCTGAATGTCCGATAAGGTACACCAAAATAAATTTCTACATCGACGACATGGATAACGAGCTTTCCCATCTTCTCTAGTATGATTGGACGCCATATTCATAAAAGTCGTCACACCCGTAATATACTCGGGACAGAACTTATCACGCAAAGACATCCAACCACGATCCATACCTACATATTTATGATGCAAACTATACAATCAATTTTATGTAATAATAGTTGACTAACGTCTTATATCTCCTACCTATAGGGTGATGGTCCTATTCCATTCAGGAACGTAAGAATTTAATATTGCAATACATGTCTTGTATACCAAAAAAATTTCGACAGCATTTCGACGCAGTTCTCCAGATACACAAGCATTAAAATTATGCTATGCATCCAGAGAACATGATCGAAAATACTGACAAAACTCTGCGATATAGAAGCACATGTGTTGCAATATTAAATTTATTCACGTGCCCAAACTGTCTACGAGGATAATTCGAGAATAGTGTGTAAAGCACCAATAATTTTTTCATAAAAAAAAATATTGGTTATGCACGCTATCCTCGAACGGAAATTCTAAGGCTTATAAATTTGTTATGCTACAATTAATATATTATTATTAAAAAAAAATTTTTAAAATATTTTTAAATCATGATTAAAATTAATTATATCAAACAAATAATTATATCTAACATTATATCTAATTACTAAAATAATAAATAATTATTTTTAATGACTAAAATTTATTTAAAAAAATTAAAAAAATATATAAATTAAAAAAATAGTTTCACCTTCAACTCTTCTGTGAGCAGTGATGGTGACAGTGACGGCAACCGACGGTGGCGGCGCGGCGGTGGCGGCCCGGAGGCGATGCGGGCGGCGGTGGCCCTACGAAACCAGACAAACCAGACTGAGAAAGAAAATGAGGGAGAGAGACAGGGGATGGATGGGTCGACCAGTGGCGACTGCCTTGCAGACGCTGCGGCGGTGGGGGATGGGAGGCCGAAGCGGTAGGCGACGGCGGGGGACGGGAGGCCGAAGCGGCAGGCGGCGGTGGGGGATGGGAGAGGGTAGGAGGCGCTCGAGGACCTTAAGCTTGGGGAGGAGATTGGAGGGGACGTTGGTGACGAGGACAGTAGGGCGGCGGCGGACGAAGGCGTGGAGCTGGCGGGGGGAGAGGCCGGCGTGGCGGCGGAGGAAGGCGAGGACGGCGTGGCCGCCACCTTCGTTTTATGGATTGGAGGGTTAGGGTTTCGAGGGATTGGAGGGAACCGGAGGGAAGGAGGCAGAGAAGAGGGAGGATTCGGTGCGCGAAGGAGAGGGTGGCGAGGCGGGAGGGAGATGGTCGGTGCGCTGGGAGGTGGGCTCGATCAGGGACAGGGGGCGGGTTCGAGCGGCGACGGTGGCGAGGAGGGAGGGGTCGACGGTGGTGGGGAGGGAGAGAGAGAGAGAGGATGGTGGCAGGGAGGGAGAGGACTTACCGGGAAGGACGATCGGCGACCGGGGAAGGCGGACTGTCGCCGGAGATCGGGGAGGAAGAAAATTTGGATGACCGTGGTGGAGATCGGGGAGGGAGAAATCAACAGGGTTTTTTTCAATTAGGGCAGAATATCAAAGGTTTTTTTTAATTAAAAAATATTTAGCGACGAAATACATTCGTTGCTAAAAATAAATATTCTATCATAAAAAAATATATTTTTTGCAACAAAAATATTTTCGTCGCAAATGATTAATTTTTGGCAACAAAAATTTAATTTCGTCGCAAATGATCGGGAAATCAAATTTCTTGCAACGAAACAAATATTTCGTCGCATAAAATCCAATTTTTCATGACGTAATTATTTTCGTCGCAAAAAAAAAATTTAGCAACGAAAAATTTTTCTGTCGCCAAAAAAAATAATTTTTTGTGATGAAAAAACTTTCGTCGCTAAAAATCAATTCTAGCAATGAAATTTAAATTTTCGTCGCAAAATATTCAAAAATTTTTCAATAAAATAAAATTTAGCGACGCAATAGTTTCATCGCTAAATATAAATAAAATTGATCGCAAAAGCCTTTCTTTTTAGCAACGAAATATCAATTTCGTCGTAAAAAATATAATTTTTTGACGATAAAATTATTTTTTGTCACAAAAAATAATTTTTTAACTATGAAAAAAAAATATTTCATCGCCAAAAAAATTATTTTTTGCAACGAAAAAAAATTTTGTCGCTAAAAATCAACTTCTAGCAACAAAAATAAAAATTTCGTTGCAAAAGATATAACTTTTTGCAACACAATTTTTTTCGTCGCAAATACCTAATTTTTGGAGATGAAATTTAAATTTCGTTGCAAAAGCTTACTTTTTTGCGACGAAATTCGTCGCTAAAATTTCATTGCAAAAAATCAAATTTCTTATAGTGTTTTCGATACATCATTATGCTGTGGTGTTTCAGGAGGGGTCCATTGTGAGAGAATTTTATTCTCTTCTAAGTATGTCAGAAACTCACTGGAGAGGTATTCTCCTTCTCGATCGAATCGAAGAGTTTTAATACTCTTTTTAGTTTGTTTCTCTACTTGATTATGGAATCATTTGAATATTTCAAATGATTTTGACTTATGTGTCATTAAGTAGATGTGCCCATACCTTGATAGGTCATCTGTAAACATAATAAAATAATAATATCCATCTCTGGTACTAGTGTTCATTGGTCCACATACATCAGTATGTATCTGACCTAGAACTTTACTAGCTCTCTCACCTTTTTCAATTAAAGGTGATTTGATCATTTTTTCAAGAAGACGGGACTCACAGGTTGGAAGTAATTCACAATCACTGACTTCGAAGATTTTCTCTTGTGCCAACCTGTTTATTCTATTCTTGTTAACATGACCTAATCTACAATGCCAAAGGTAGATATCAGAGACATCACTAATTTTAGGATATTTGTTAGACGTGTACATTACACTAACAGATTGTGATAATTTATAAATACCATTATTCAGTTGTCCCTAATGCTAGAACTGAAACTGATCTTCCATCTCCAACATTAAGGAACCTTTCACCTTCTTTAAATCTCCTACTGACCTGCAGATCCTGCAACGAATTACAAATATTAAAAGGACTTTCGATATTTAATACCCAGGTAGTATAATCATAAATAAAAAATTACAAGGTGTTATCATATAATTTCCTTGTCCAGCAATAACTTGCTTCTTTCTCGGTCTATTCAGATTTAGGGAGGCAATATATTGAGGATAATTCTTTTTTCAGTGCCCCTACTTCTTGTAGTAGAAGCATTTTGCCTGACTCTGATCGAACTTGAGTTTCTTGGTCTGACTAGGCTTGGGTGCCCCAGCACTTTGCACCCTTTTGTTATTCTTCTTATTCTTTTCTTCTTTCTTAAAGGGTCGACGTCCAAAAGAAGACCCTTCCATAATATTCATCGACTCCTTTTGGAGCTGGTGATCCTTCTTAAAGTTTTGCAGTAACCTTAGCAAATCGTGATAGTTAACTGCAGGCTTTGTCATTCAAAAATGAGTAAAAAAAAGGAGGTAGAACTTGGGAAGAGAGTTTAGAATAGCATCTTTCTCCAACTACTCATGTAGGAGAAAGTTGAGCTTGCTTAGGCGCTCAATCATCTTGATCATGTACAATACATGATCAGTGACTGATGCTCCTTCTCTCATTCGAGCGTTGAAGATGGCACAACTAGTCTTGTGCCTCTCAACATTGTCGGGTCTGCCAAAAGATTCATTCAACATTTGCAACATGTTCGGTGACTAAGCATTCTCGAAATGATGGTTAAACTCATCATTCATTGCTGCCAGCATAATACAATGAACCGTAGTTCGATCATTGAGCCACTTCTGATAAGTGTCTCTGATCGAGCTATGTACGTTTGGAGCTGGCTCCTTGGGTATCGGATCAGTTAACACATATCAGATCCATTCGTGCTCCAGGATAATTTTGAGCTTTTGATATCAGCTATCAAAATTTAGTCCCATCAATTTATCACTATCTAATAGTGATCAGAGCGATAAGGTAGTGGCCATAACTATAAAAGAAAAATCAAAACTTAATTAGTATATGAATTGATTAAGCATAAAGACATAAATTTTAGTCTAAAGGTTCTTCTACTATTTTATTCGAATTGATAGCCTTTACCTTCAATTCGAAGAATTATACTAATTCTTTAATGGGTACTAGAATCCACATGGACTGCACATAGGCCCGAGTGTGGCTTGACCAATCCTTGTATACCCATGGATAGGTTCTTAATCAATTATTTTATCAAACAATTTTTAGTATTCAATTTTGCCTCAGACACCTCTTCAACAGGCATGTGGTGCCTCCACTGAAAATTTTGGTTAGGTCCAACCATTAGCATGCCAAAATTTAGTATATCTAGCAAATGAATTATCAGGCCCGAGTATGGCTCGACCAACCTGACCATCATCAGAAGAACACAACTAAAACAACATATTATGAATGATAATTTCAACAGCCAGATGAGCACTAAATGTGTGGTGCCTCCAATGATCATCTAAACCATTGAACTCATTATCACCCAACTTAATGGGAGGTTATGATCTAGTTATTACCATAACTATTTCATTTTTAGGGACCTAACAATTTTAAAAAATTTAATTAGTTGAATTAAGAGATAAAAAAAAACTTGACCAGTTAATCTTAATCCTCCCACTGATTTCACCAAGTCAGATTAAAGAGGATTAGGTAAAAGCTGATCCAGCCAACCAGTCATAAATTCTCCCATTGACTTCACCAAGTCATGAAGAGGACTTAAGATAAGTCGAACTAGGGGCACATAAATCAGTCACACTATTTTCCTAGTTAGCATGGGTCAACTCCAATCATTAAGTGATTTAATCAAAATATGATTCACCATGTTAGTCAGGTAAGTGAGATCGATGGGAGGGATATGCCATTAACTTGACATAGACTCAATCTATGTGAGTAGCTCCCAATTAATGACCACCGATCAAAGCTGCCATACTTACCTTAGACACCAACTGGTTAGTCATTTTCAATTTGATCAACTTATAGACTTGGATTCAACCACGGAGCTATGATCAAAATCCATATTGGTCTAATCAAAGACATAGACTTGACCAACTATATCTATTAAAATTGATCAAGAGAAGAAATTGACCCAATCAGAATTAAATTTTAATTAGATTTGATCAATTATTAACATAGTCCATTATAAATAATTTCTAATCCTAGGTCTAACCCAGTTAAATGGACTTGACTCGAGCTAACCTATTAACCCATGAGTTATGAAATTAATACCTTAGATCTTTGATTCTCAAATCTAGATCACTTAATTCTTAATTAAGTTTTAGGCTGATATGGATTCGAGTTTGATGTTTGAAAATAATTTTTAATTTTATAAAATATTTTTACAATCAATCATCTAATAATTAAGACTCTAATTTTAGATCTAATATACATTATTTTAGATCTAAAATAAAATTTTAAATTTTTTTTTATTGTTCATCATCATGGAAAAGACTACGTAACACCCCTACATGCCATAGAAAATCCCATCGAATGGATAAATAGGATAGTGAAATCCTGATTTCTCCTATAATTGGACGGCTATGAGGATCTATCCAATCAGCTTACTATACTACTCAGATTTAAAATTAACCATTTAGATCTAATCTAAATAATTAAAATTAAATTATATGCAAAAATTTCATATCATTAGAAACCTGACTCTGATACTATCTGAAGGAAAAATGGGTAGTTCAAAGTATGTATTTTTAAAATTTTACAGCAGAATAATAAAAGATTAAATATTTTAATCTTTTAAATATATCTTAGATCAGATCTAAACTATCATTAAAGATCTATGATATAAAAAAATTACATATAAAATCTGACATAAAATAGAAAACTGCATCGATCACATCGATGCCCTAAATTTGATCTAATTTTTAGATTATATTGGTAAAGTTCAGAACTCATCACCTTTTCATAGGTCGATGATCTCTACTATTGATAAGTATGGTATAAAGCTCTTTCTAATATCGAGCAGCCGCACAGATCATCCGGCCTCTACAGATCTTTCACTCGAAGCTCTGATCGGATCTTCCTTCGTGGGAGTGCTAGCTCGTCTCGAAGGCTCTGGATGGCTGATTCAAGCTCCTTTCTTTGAATCTCTCATACTCTTCTAGATTAAAAGATAAAGCTTTACGAGAAGGTGGTGGTGTGAAAGATTGGATAAGACTCACTTTTATATTTTTCTTCTCACAAAACTTAGAGATGAAACCCTAAAACCCACAGCTCACGCCCGAGAGGAAGAACACTTTCTCTGTTTCTCACGCACGGAAGCCAAACCCACTCTCAACTTTTTACATCCCCTCCCTTAGGTTTCTCACACCAAAAAATACTTCTAATCTTACACAGAACTGATCCCCTTTTAAGGTTGGTGTCCCATGAAAGATAAGGATAAGAATAAGGTAGTTTCGGTTCAAATTCAAGTATTGGTTGATCTTTATCATCAATTGAAATCAAATTTGAATTAAATTTTGAATCAAACTTTGTCTTTATCTTATGAACTCAGATAGAGGTTGACCAACATTAGAATGGTATAAAAAATCTCACACAAAAATATTTTATGCATGGAGAAATATGGTGACGTGAAGAGGAGAGTCCAACTCAATTTAGACTCTAGGTTTTCATTCAAATTCAAACTAATTTGAACTCAAATTTAAACCAACCAATTTTTAATTTAAAAGAACTCAAATAAGGATATGAGAAAGGCTTTTGGGTATGAGAAAAAATCACATAATATTTTTCATGTGAAGAATAAGAGGGCACAGATAAAGAAGGTGCATGAGATTCGAATTCGAATTATTTTTCTCATCTAATTAGATTCTTAACCCAACCAAATTAGATTAAATCCAATTAGAATATTAAATTTAATCTAATTAGGTAGTAAATAACTTTGATTAAATCTTAATCAAATCAAAAATTAATCAAGCTCAAGTCTTGATTATATCAGAAATCGAACATCCTTAGCGATTAGGTCATCTCATAATCTAATTGGATCAAGCCAAATTGAATCCAATTAGATTCGATCCAAACCTCAATATTCAATCAAATTAAATTAATTAGCAATCTAATTAATAATCAATTCTCCATAATTCATCAACAATTAGCGAATTGATTTATTATAATTTTTGCATAGGATTAATCATCAATCGAATTGACTATTTTACCCTTGAATGATTCTTAATCATTGATCAACCATATGATTAGTTAGAAACTTCTTTTGAGTATAACCCCATAGGTTCGAACTAAGTCAGTAGTATGAGAATAATCTTTCTATACCAATCAAAGTGACCATCTAGTAATGATACCCGATGTCCGGATAGGTCAAAAGATTGCAAAGCATCATTCAAAAATCTATGAGCATATGGTTATCGTATAATTCATCTCTTTGATCCAAATACTCAAGGTGACCTAGAATTTAACTGCCAACCCTGATATGGTTATCCACATTGTATTTTAATTTTTAAAATCCATCACATGGATTACCTCAGTCAAGGTTTTACTGAATTGAAACACACTGATATATTAATTCCTATTTATTCAGAGGGGTCAATTCCATCTTGACTCATACACCGACTTTGCAAGTATTTGACTTTACCCAGAGACTTTTCATCACTGAATTAAAAATTTAGGTAGTTCGATATCAAAGCATAGTGAGTTGCTTGCAAATCATTGTGGTGATCTCAAGTCGGAGGGATACTTATACCCATATCCTTCGCGAGCTACTCTTGACAGTGGAGTGCTCAGCAATTGATCACATTCAGTAAGATGTACCCTATGTCTCACTTGCATACCATGCCAGTATCTCCACACTCCTTGGTTAAGAGGACAACTAACGTATATGACATACAATGACCTATACTTGATATAGCTACTATCTTAATAATAGTATATCATTTGATCATAAACTTAAAATTTAAGGACTAAACGATGTATCCTCTTATATCGAATCAAATAGTTCTAAGGACTTCATCACATAACAAGAGTTCAAAATGAGATGTACACAATGATGAGAAAATTAAATAATATTTATTAATTCAATAATTCATATACAATTACAATGATAAGCACAATCATCAACAGACTGACGATTGGCTTTGGGACATAATTTTCACACCTTAATGCTTAGAGTCTCCAAAATAGCATTTTGCCGAAAGAGGTACCTAAAATACCTTTCCCTGGAAGGCACAACTTTTGGAGCCATTAGGGTTGTGACATTTGGCATGCGGCTTGGGTAGTGAAGGGGTGCGTCCCCATCCAGATCCCTTACAAATGGAGGGGAGAAGCTATTGTTTACGGTCAAGTCTATTTCCTTCAGTCTTCATGATGTCATCATTGTAGTCTCCCGATAGAGGCACAACAGTCACCGATATTTGCTACATTATGGAGGGATTCTTTCTTACCCCTTAGTTGGCTGTAAGGTGTCCAGAAGGAGTATGTTTGTAGATGTAGCATCTTAGCATGGGAGATGTTAGAAATTGTCGTTGCTATGAAAGATATGAAACTATGGCCGCCATTAATCTAGAGGGTGCTGCTGGAGACTGACCACCTTGTAGGGCCTATTGCTAAAATTCCATCGCCCCATCATAGATTCTGCTGAGAGTGCTGCAACATTAGCCATTGGTCCAGACGAAGAGCGAGTGATGGCTCAAGGGGCCTTCTTAGTGTCAAGCTCTCCAGGGAGGCCTTGAATCCTTTCTCAGGTTGTCATTCTCCCTTGAGCAGGCATTATGGTCCTAATAGGAATATCAAGGATGGATGGGCCCTCGAGGGGGGGGGGGTGGGGGTGGAGAGGGGGGAGCCGACTATGCCATCCCAAATATCCTTCGATATGGTTTAGTGTGTTACTTCTTGAATTAATTTTGATGATTACAAAGCATTTGAGGGGGTTACTAATGATTTTGGCTTGAAAAAAGTCTTATTGCATTTCAGAGATAAAATCATAATTTTATCAAGATCTGATTCGAAAGCCTCAAGAGCAAGAACAAAAGATGTGCAATCTATTGGAGGCAATTTTAATATTTTTGAAAGTATATTTTGTAAGAAAATCAGATTTCTATTTTTGAGTCGACTCCATGAGTCGACTCATGGCTAAAAGGACTGAACGGCACGCAAAAATTTTGGCCGACACACTCTGTGAGTCGACCCCATGGGTCGACCCCTTAACATGAGTCGACCTCTACTGCTCTGCAGGCCAAAATTACAGAACAGTCATTTGCTACTCTTTTTCACAGAGGTCGACCCCATGAGTCGACCCATGAGCATGAGTCGACCCCTGCGACAAAAAAGTTCCACAACGGCTAGTTTTTAACCTGTTTCAATTGCATTTAATGCTCATTTAATGTGCTCTAACGGCTCTATTTCAGCCTAGATTATTCTCCATCATTATTTGAAGTTATATAAAGGGACTTAAAGGAGGGAATCAAAAATAAAAAAAAAGATTTGAAAAGGTTCTTCAAGCATTCTTTTCAACCCTAAGCAAGAGCCTACTTAAAGAGTTCAAGAAGCTTTTAATTCAAGTTCACCAACTTCTCAAGAGCTCATTCAAGTCTCCAACCACCTTGAGAAAATCAGAAAGAGTTTCTTTCTAATTATGTAAAGTATATTTAAAACTTTATTCGCTCATTAAAGGAGCTTCATCTATATTTCTGTGCAATTAACTGTAATACTCTTTTTGAGTTATTATTTTTATTTTGGAAGGGTTCCAAAATATAGAAAGGTTGATCCGAACCTTGAATCGGATTGTATTGGATTGGCTTGTATCCGAAAAATAAGTGTTCTAGCTTGGGATAGCTAGAGTCGGAGGTTCCGACGAGTGTATTCAGGTTGAATACAGTTTAGTACATTTAAATTCCCAAGTAGAAGCTTGGAGAGTGGATATAGGTGCAAGATTGGCACCGAACCACTATAAATCTTCTTATTTGTATTGTGCTTACTTGCTCTCCTTTTAAATTTCTGTATCCTCTTGCATTCTTGCATCCAACCTCTACACCTTGCATAAATTATACTCTCCATACTTATCTTGCTCATTGTTAAATAATCTTCATAGTTGTAAGTTAAGTTTAAATTTTTAAAAATTCAATTCACTCCCCTCTTAGGTTGCATAGCTGGGCAACAAGTGGTATCAGAGCCCGGTGCTTTAGCCCTACTTTGATTTAACCATCAAAGAGCTAAAGTTCAATGGTAACTCAAGTTGGCACTTCTCTAATCGAGGGACAGTCCACAAACAGACCTCCACTTTTCA
Source organism: Elaeis guineensis (assembly GCF_000442705.2). NCBI lineage: Eukaryota > Viridiplantae > Streptophyta > Magnoliopsida > Arecales > Arecaceae > Elaeis > Elaeis guineensis. The sequence continues at coordinate 70,367,898 of NC_025995.2, read as the reverse complement.
ATGGATCAAACTATACCTATTGGAAAGCTCAGATGAAAATCTTTATTCAAGCTCTTAACTATGATATGTAGAGTATCATAGTAAACGGACCTCACACATCCACTAAAATAATTGATGGTGTGGAATCAACCAAACCCAAAAAAGAATGGGATGAGGTTGATAAGAAAATGACTCAACTAAATGCTAAAGCCATGAATATTTTGTATTGTGCTCTAGATGCTAATGAATTCAATCATATTTCAACATGCATGTCTGCTAAGGAAATATGGGATAGATTAGAAGTAACTCATGAAGAAACCAATCAAGTGAAGGAATCCAAAATTAACATGCTAATATATAAATATGAACTTTTTAAAATGAAGCATGATGAATCTATAACTGAAATGTTTACTCATTTTACTGATATTATAAATGATCTAAAAAGTCTTAGTAAGTCCTATTCTAATAGTGATCTCGTGAGAAAGATTCTTAGATCCTTACCAAGAACTTGGGAAGCCAAAGTGACCGCTATCCAAGAAGCCAAGGATCTGAACATCCTATCCTTGGAAGAGCTTCTAGGATCACTAATGACATATGAGCTGAGTATGAAACAACATCAAGAAGAAGAAGTCAAAAAGAAGAGGACAATCGCCCTTAAATCCATGGCTCAACTTGATGAAGAAACTGATGATATAAAAAATGAAGAGCAGGATGATGAAATGGCTCTCATTACTAGAAGGTTTAAGAAATTTTTAAGGAAAAAGAAACAAGAAATAAGGAAGAGGCTACCCACAAAAGGAGAACATAGCAAAGAAAAGGATAAAGACCAACCCCTTATTTGCTACGAATGTAAGAAATCGAGATACTTTAAGTCTGAATGCCCATAACTGAAGAAGGGTCCTAAGAAGTACAAGAAGAAGGCCATGATAGCTACTTGGAGTGGAAGTAATGAGTCAAGCTCCGAAGAAGAAGACTCAAATGAACAAGCGAACCTGTGCCTTATGGCATATGAAAATGAGGTAAATTCTGCAACTCCTATTGACTTTACCTTTGAAGAACTTTATGAAGCTTTTTATGATTTAGTTGATGAACTAAAAAAGCTAGGGGTAAAGAACAAAGAGTTAAAATCAAAGAATCAATCATTACTAAAATAAAATGAGAGCATTTCAAATGAAAAATCTATCATGTTTCAAGAAAATCTGAATTTAAAGAATGAAATTATCAAGCTAAAATCAATAGTTAAAAAATTCACCTTAAGTTCTAATAAACTTAATATGATTCTTGAAAATCAAAAGGCTGTTTATGATAATGCTGGTCTTGGTTACAACCCCTTAAAGAAATAAAAGTTTCTAAAAAATATCTATGTAAACTCTTCAAACAACAAGTTCTCAAACATTACTTGCTTCAAATGTGGTAGAATAGGTCATAAGTCATACACTTGTCTCTCTAACAAATCCATAAATTCTAATGCAAAGAAAATATAGGTTCCAAAAGGAACCATTGTGACTAACCAAAAAGGACCCAAGAAAGCTTGGGTACCTAAAGTAAAAACTTGACTTTTGCTTGCAGGTGTGTCTAGCATCCCAAGGAGCAAACCGAAAATGGTATCTTGATAGCGGATGCTCGAGATACATGACTGGTAATGAATCCCAATTCATCACACTTGATGCTAAAAATGGAAGGATGGTCACCTTTGGAGACAATGGCAAAGGGAAGATCATCGGTATAGGTAACATTGGTATCACTCCCTCTAAGTATATTAAAAATATTTTATTAGTAGATGGTTTAAAATATAATTTATTAAGCATCAGTCAATTTTGTGATAAAGGATACAAAGTTATTTTTGAATCTTCTATTTGCATTGTAACTAATCCTATTAATGAAGGTATTAAATTTGTTGGGCATAAACATGGTAATGTTTATATGGTAGATTTGAATGATCTATCCAAAATAAACAAGCAATGCCTAGTTTCCTTGAATACCAAGATTAATGAGACTAGTTGGCTTTGGCATCGTAGGCTTACACATATTAGCATGCATTCACTTTCAAAACTCATTAAGAAGGAATTGGTTATTGGTTTATCCAAATTGAACTTTAAAAAAGATAGAATTTGTGATGCATGCCAACTAAGTAAACAAACAAGAGTTTCATTCAAATCTAAAAATATCGTTTCAACTTCTAGGCCATTAGAATTGTTGCACATAAATTTATTTGGACCTACTAGAACTACTAGTCTAGGAGAAAAATAATATGGTTTTGTAATAATTGATGATTTCTCTCGTTTTACATGAGTTTTCTTTTTGGCACACAAGGATGAAACTTTTCAAGTTTTCTCTAAATTTTATCGAAAAGTCACAAATGAGAAAAATTTTTTCATTCAAAATATTTAAAGTGATCATGGAACCAAATTTGAAAATCAAGATTTTAAAAAAATTTATGATGAAAAAAGAATAGGCCACAACTTTTCGGCACCTAGTGAAGCAAAAATTCAGTGCAGGGGTAAAATGGTAATTTTAAAATTTTTTCAAAATTATTATTTTACAGCAGAATTATTAATTAATCTCATTAATTAATACTAATTAACCCTACACTAGGATCTAAATATGATACAACAGCATGCATTTAAATTTGAAATTCAAATTTGAAACAGTAAACTTTTTACTGTATTGTGTTCAGAACACATCACCTTTTGCGGGTAGTCGATCATCGCAATCTGATCACCGTCGGGGGCTCTGATCATCAGTCACAGCCACACTAGTGTCTGGCCTCTGCGGATCATCCACACGAAGCTCTCATCTGATCGGCTCCTCACGAATGCTAGTTCGTGATTTTATCCTTTTGATGGCTGATGTTGATCGAACTCCTTCGATCGATGTGTGCCGACTCTTCGGATGCTCCAGATCATCTACACGGTTGGTTGAGAGGCTGATGGATTTTTTCTTAAAATTTGGTGGACTCACGACACTCGTGGCACACCAATCTCACTTCCCGAATCCTAGGTAGAAACCTTAGGGTACACACCAAAAACCCTGCGCCCACTTCTCTCTCCCTTTTCTCTCCTCTCGGTAAATTTTGAACACTTCAAAATTTTTCCAAAACCTCCCCATGCCCCTTATCTCTTCTTTTCTTTTTATTGCCCATGCCCCCTCCCTTTCTCATTTTATAAAACATCACAAGAGATGTTGAAAGCGTGTGAGTGGATAAGAAGAGGTAGTTGCTCACTTAAATTCAAATCAAATTTGAATTCAAGTGTCAACCAATCTTATCCTCATATATTTGTGCGAGAAAGAAGAGATGGCGTGGCCTTTTTTTTTTTCTGTTTTGTGCGTAGAGACTTTCATGAGAAACTATTTCTCGTGTGGAATATGGGGCGCATAAAAGAGGATAAGCTGGCGCATGGTTATTTGGTTATCCATTCAAATTCAAAATCCCTTTGAATTTGGATGGGTAACAAATCAAGTTAATCCAAATAATTGGTGCATAGAAACATGGGCATGAGAGAGCTTTGCGTGGGAGAAAATTCACGAGAAAATTTCTTCTCGTGAATTTAAATGGGCACAAGAAAGTTGGGTGGCGCAGAGAATTTAAAACAAGGTGGTTTGATTCAAATTGAGCCAACCTAATTAAAATAGGTTAAGCACAATTAGACCAGATTAAATCTAACATAATTAGGCTTAATTAGACTCAATAAAATCTTAATCAAATCAAAAATTAACTAAGTCTAACTCCCGATCAAATCAGGGACTAAACCACCTTAGCGATTAGATCAACACTTAACCTAATCGGGTCAATCCAAACTGAATCCAATTCAATTGAACTTGATCTAAAAATAATTACTCAATCAAATTAAGTTAATTAGCGATCAAATCACTAATTAAACCTCTCATAAATATTGAATCTAAATCCGATGGACAATTAGGCATCAGAGACCATCGATATGAAACCCTGATCAAAGAGTTCAAATTTCAAATTCAAAATTTGAAATTCAAAATTTTGACCTCGGTACCCAAAATGTGTGGAACTCATGATCAGAGAATCCTAATTCTCAATCATAGAGTCTCAAACATATAAGACTCATAATCAGCCATCAGATCAGAAAGAAACCTCTAATGTGTGTGACCCCGCAAGTTCGAACCTAAGCCGGTAGCACAGGAATCAATTCTTGTACTAATCGAAGTGACCATCTAGCAATGGTACCCGACGATCGGATAGGTCGAATAGTCACAATCGCAACATTCAGAACCTATGTGAATATGGTTACCGTATAATTCATCCCTTTTGACCCCTGTGTTTAGGACGACTCAGGGTTAAATTGTCAACCCTGATGAGATCCTCCGAATCATGCTAAACTCAATTAGTCCTGTGACTCCTCACTAAGACTATCCTGACCAAGATTTTGCTAAATTGAAACACGACTGTACACAGCTCCTAAACTGGAGTGGTCAATCCCATCTTGACACATGCACCGACAAGTCAAGTACTTGACTACATCCAGCAGCCTTCCGTCACTGAATTAGAAATTCAGGTAGTCCAGTGCCTAAGTACAGTGAGTTACTTGCAAGTCACCATGGCGGTCTCAGATCGGAGGGATATTTATACCCATATCTCATCGGAGCAAATCTTGATAGCAGAAATAGCTCCGGAGTCGGTCACGTTCAGTGCAGATGTACCATTACATCTCACCTGTATGCCATACCAGTGTCTCCACACTCCTTGGTTATGAGGACAACCAACCCATATGGCACACAACGACCTATGCTCGATAAACGTTGTCGTCCTTGGTAACAACGTATCATTAGGTCGCGAATAGGTTTAGGACTAAGCGACAAATCCTCCTTTGTCGAGTCTAAATAGTCTTAAGGACTTCACTACAATACAGGAGTTCATTAGAAGATGAAATATTTATGATGAAAAAATATCAAAATAACTTTTATTTATTTATAATTCATATACTAATACAAAAGGAGCACAACCGTCAACAGGCTGACGATTGGCTTTGGGACACTATTCCCAATAATCTTCCACTTGGCCTAAAGCCAATCGGTGCAGTATCTAATACCCATCTTCGACTTGTAGTCGTTGAACTCCTTCACCGCAATGGCTTTAGTGAATAGGTCGGCCAGGTTCTCCTTTCCGTCGATCTTCTAAAGTTCGACATCATCTCGATCCACTATCTCCCGGATGAGATGGTAGTGGCACAGAATATGCTTCGTCCGCTGGTGTGCCTTCGGTTCCTTCGCCTGAGCAATGGCTCCAGAGCTATCACAGTAGAGCAAAACTGGACCAACAAGGGAGGGTGCTACTTCAAGCTCGGTGATGAATTTCCTCAGCCACACCGCTTCTTTGGCAGCATCTGATGCAGCAATATACTCCGCCTCGCATACTGAATCAGCCACAGTGTGCTGCTTGGAACTCTTCCAGCAGACAGTCCTACCATTAAGGGTAAAAATAAATCCTGACACACTCTTGCTGTCATCGCGATCAGACTGGAAACTAGAGTCTGTAAATCCTATAAGTCTTAAGTCCGATTCACCATATACAAGCCACTGGTCCTTAGTATTTCTTAAATACTTCAGGATGGTTTTAACAACCTTCCAGTGATTCTCCCCTGGATCAAATTGGTATCTACTCACTACCCCTAGTGAGTATGCCACATCTGGTCGTGTACATGTCATGGCGTACATGATAGATCCCACTGCCGAAGCATATAGAATCCTACCCATACGCTCTCTCTCTTGAGGTGTTATCGGACAATCCCTTTTCGAGAGAGAAATTCCATGGCCTATCGGTAGATAGCCTTTCTTGAAATTCTCCATACTGAACCTTTTCAGCATAGTATCAATGTACGTGGACTGGGATAAGCCAAGCAACCTTTTAAATCTATCCCTATAGATCCTCATCCCTAGGATGTAGGAAGCTTCTCCTAGATCCTTCATGGAGAACTGTGACGATAGCCAAATCTTTATTCCCTGTAATGTAGGGACATCATTCCGATTAAGAGAATATCATCCACATACAATACAAGAAATACTACTACTGGACCATTAGCCCACTTATAAATGCAGGGCTCTTCTCCATTCTTAACGAAGCCATACGTTTTGATCATCCTATCAAAACGTATGTTCCAACTCCGAGATGCCTGCTTAAGTCCATAAATGGACCTTTGTAGCTTGCATACCTTAGACTCATCTATGGATGTGAACTCTTCAGGTTGTATCATATACACCTCTTCGTCCAGCTCTCCATTTAGGAAAGCTGTCTTCACATCCATCTGCCAGATTTTATAGTCTAGATGGGCAGCTATTGCAAGCATAATCCGAATGGATTTGAGCATTGCCACAGGAGAAAATGTCTTGTCATAGTCTATACCATAACGTTGACGATATCCCTTAGCAACCAGATGGGCTTTATAGGTCTCTACCTTTCCGTCTGCGCCCCTCTTCCTCTTGAAGATCCACTTACACCCTATGGGTTTCACTCTTTCGGATGAGTCAACCAATGTCCACACATCGTTGACCTTCATGGACTGCATTTCGGATTTCATGGCCTCTAGCCATTTCTCAGAGTCAGGTCTCTGCATTGCATCCATGTAGGTGATCGGATCCTCATCGTTTTCATCAAGTTCGACAGGATCGCCATCCCGGATGAAGAAATCATAGTATCTGTCCGGTTGATGTGGTACTCTACCAGACCGCCTTAAGGGTGCATAATCAATGGGCTCCGGATCTGATCTAATCAAATCCGGTTCAGGTTCAGTAACATGTGTCGGTTTTTTCACCTGTCGAACTTTGTCAAGTTCGACCTTAGAGGCAACAGTTCCTTCACTAAAGAACTTCTTTTTTAAAAAGATTGCCTTAAGGCTGACAAACACCTTTTGCTCATTAGCAAGGTAGAAATAATACCCTTTGGTCTCTTTTGGGTACCCTATAAAATTTCACTTGTCAGACCTAGGTCCAAGCTTGTCTGTAATTAAACGTTTAACATAAGCCGGACATTCCCAAACCCTAAGGTACGAGAGTACTAGCTTACATCCTATCCATATCTCATATGGCATTTTGGCTACAGACTTACTCGAAACTCTATTTAGAAGGTAACAAGCCGATTCAAGCGCATATCCCCAGAGGGAGATCGGCAGACTAGCAAACTCCACCATGGATCGAACCATGTCCAATAAGGTCCGATTTTTCTTTTCAGACACACCATTATGCTGTGGTGTTCTAGGAGGAGTTCACTGAGAGAGAATCCCATTCTCCCCTAGATACGTCAAAAACTCATTGGAAAGGTATTCACCTCCTCGATCAGATCAAAGAATTTTAATACACTTTCCAGTTTATTTTTCTACCTCATTTCGGAATAGTTTGAATATTTCAAACGACTCTGACTTATGCTTCATTAAGTAGACATACCCATACCTCGATAGGTCGTCTGTGAAGGTTATGAAGTAGAAATATCTACCTCTTGCATTTGAGCTCATAGGTCCACATACATCAGAATGTACCAGACCTAAGAGTTCACTGGCTCGCTCACCTTTTTCAGTAAAAGGTGACTTGGTCATCTTTCCAAGAAGACAAGACTCACAGGTTGGAAGTGATTCACAATCATCAAGTTCAAGAATTCCTTCTTGAGCCAACCTGTTTATCCTATTCTTATTGATATAACCTAGCCTACAGTGCCAAAGGTAGACTTCTGACACATTATCTATTTTAGGGCATTTATCGAAGTTTTGAACCACATTAACAGGCTGTGATAGTAAGTAAATTTTATTATTTAATTGTCCAACAAATATTGTAACACCATTCAAAATGATATTGTAAATATTTTTTTTATTAAAAAATTATAATCGTACATGGCCAAAAGGCCTACAGAAATAATATTTAATAAAAAGCTTGGACAATAGTGACATTCACTCAGAATTATATTACGAGAATTGATTACAAGACTCATGATTCCTAAAGCTAGAACTGAAACTTTACTTCCATCTCCAACGTTTAGGAACCTCTCGCCTTCATCAAATCTCCTACTGACCTGCAGACCCTGCATCGAATTACAAATATGATAAGGGCTTCCGGTATCCAATACCCAGGCAGTAGTATCACAAATGAAAAAGTTGTAAGGAGTTATCATATAATTACCTTGCTTCTTCTTTGGCCTGTTCGGGTCCAGGGAGGCAATGTATTGAGGACAGTTCCTCTTCCAATGCCCTTGCTTCTTGCAAAAGAAGTACTCTGCCTGGCTCTGGTCGGGCTTGCGCTTCTTGGTCTGACCCTGTGCAACCATCCCAGCATTAGGCTGCACCTTCTTGTTCTTCTTCCCTTTTCAAAGGGTCGACGATGAGAAGAAGACCCTCCCACTACATTCACCGACTCCTTATGGAGCTGGTGATCCTTCTCAAAGTTCTGCAACAACCCCAACAACCCGTGGTAGTTTACTGCAGGCTTTGTCATTCGAAAATGAGTAAGGAATGGGAGGAAGGACTTGGGCAAGGAATTAAGGATCGCATCCTTATCGAGCTGCTCGTGCAGAGGAAAACCTAATTTGCTTAGGTGCTCAATCATCTCGATCATGTACAGTACATGATCAGTGACTGAGGCCCCATCCCTCATCCAAGCATTGAAAATGGCACAACTAATTTTGTGCCTTTCAACATCGTCAGGCGTGCCAAAGGAGTCGTTCAATATTTGAAGCAACTCCTGTGGCTGGGCGTTCTCAAATCTGCAGCTGAACTTGTTATTCATTGCTGCCAGCATAATACATCGGACGGTAGTGCGGTTATTGAGCCACTTCTGGTAAGTGTCTCGGATCGCCTTACTAGCGTTCGGAGCTGGCTCCTCAGGTGCTAGATCCATTACTACATAAAAGATCCACTCATGCTCAAGGACGATTTTCAATTTTCGATACCAGCTATCGAAATTAGGTCCCATGAGCTTGTCATTATCTAATAATGACCGGAGTGACAGGGTAGTGGCCATAGCTGTATAAAAGAAAACCATACCTCTATTAGTACATAAATTAATACTAAAGACTTGGACTTTAGTCTAAAGTTTTTCCTAATATTTTTACGAACTAGTAGCCTCAACCTCCAATTCGAAGAATTACTTTAATTCCTTAATGGGTACTAGAATCCACACAGACTACACACGAGCTCAACTTTGGTTGGTCAACCCATGTGCATCTATGGGTAGGTTCTTAACCAATTGTTTCTCTAAACAACTTCTAGTAATTGATTTTGCCCCAGAACCTAATCAGTAGGCTTTGGCCTCCAATGAAAAGATTTGGTTTGGTCCAACCATTAATATGACTTAATTTGGTGAATCAGACCAATAAATGATCAGGCCCGACTTTGGCTGGCCAACCTAACCACCATTAGAAAGACTCAACCAAATTATCATATTATGAATGATAATTCCATTAGCCAATGAGCACTAGGCCTTTGGGCCTCCAATGATCATTGAACTAATGGACTCATTATCACTCACTTAATGGGAGGCATTGACTTAGTTATCATTATAACTTAATCATTTTAGGGATCTAATAATTTTTGAGGATTTTATTAAAGGATAGTAGAGAAAAAATTATCCAGCCAATTTCAATCCTCCCACTGACTTCACCAAGTCAGATTAAAAAAAATTTAATTAAAGCTGGCATTAGGAGCACCTAAATCAGTCACACTGATTTACCTAATGACATGGGTGAGCTCTAATCACCAAGTGATCTAATCAAAATCTAACTTATCAGATTGGCTAGGTAAGTGAGATCAGTGGTGGGGATTTGCCATTAACTCGTCAATGATCGAATCAATGCGAGTAGCTCCCGCTTAAGAACCACTAGTCAAAACTGCCGAACTTACCTTAGACACCAACCGGTTCATTAGTTTTAATTTTGATCAACTTAGTAAATAGGGCTCCACCGCGTAGCCATGAATTAAGTCTATCTTGGTCTAGTTAAAGACATGGACCCATTCAACTACAACTATTGAAGTTGAGTCTAGAGTATCTTTGACCTAATCTAATTCAATTTTTGATTAGATTTGACCAATTACTCCATTTAGTCCATTTTTAAGCTAACCTTAGGTCTAACCCAATTATGGACCTAATTCATCTAACCCATTGACCCATAAGTTTATGCAATTATCTTAGATCTTAATTCATAATTCTAGACCTACTAGACAATACTTAATTCTTTTAATTAAGTACTTGGGCTGATGAATCAGGGTTTGGCATTTTGAAAATAATTTTTAAATTTTAAAAGATTTTATTTTCTATTCACCAAATGTGTTGACTCATTTCACAAACGGGTCAGCACATTTCATAAACAACAATCCTATTGCTCATTTCATAACAGAAAATAACTCAAAATAAATAATAAATTTTTCTTTAGATCTAATCTAACACATTCATGATAAATTTTATAATTAAGTCCTTTTGCTGCTTCATCGGCATGGGATATAATTGCATCGACACCCCTACCACCATAGGAAACCCCATCGAATGGGAAGAGAGGGCCTTTAAACCCTACTTTTCTCCTATGACCGGACGGCCATGGCAACCAACCCAATTAGATTACATGCTACTTGGATCAAGTATATCTAAATATATCAATTTTAAATTTAAATTTTGAATTTTAAATTTTAAATTTTAAATTTCAAATTTCAAATTTGAGATTTCAACCAAATTTCAAATTTTGAATTTTCAATCTTTGAATTTTAAATTTTTGAATTTTGAATTTCAAATTTTAAATTTTGAATTTCAAATTTTAAATTTTAAATTTGAGATTTCAACCAAATTTCAAATTTCGAATTTCCAATCTTTGAATTTTAAATTTTGAATTTTGAATTTCAAATTTAAAATTTTGAATTTCAAATTTAAACTTATAGATTACACCTTAATCTACGCATGCATATGTATATCATATTCTAGAACCATGCTCTGATACCATTTGAAGCGAAAATTCAGTACAGGGGCAAAATGATAATTTTAATTTTTTTTTAAAATTATTATTTTACAGTGGAATTATTAATTAATCTCATTAATTAATACTAATTAATCCTACACTAGAATCTAAATATGATACAATAGCATGCATTTAAATTTGAAATTCAAATTTAAAACAGTAAACTTTTTACTGTACAGTGTTCAGAACACATCACCTTTTGCGGGTAGTCGATCACCGCAATCTGATCACCGTCGGGGGGCTCTGATCATCACGTCGTCACTGTCGGGGGGCTCTGATCCACATGAAGTTTTCGTCTGATCGGCTCCTCATAATGCTAGTTCATGATTTTAACCTTTTGATGGCTGATGTTGATCGAACTCTTTCGATCGATATGTGCCGACTCCTTAGACACTCTGGATCGTCTGCACGATTGGTTGAGAGACTGATGGATCTCTTTCTAAAATTTAGTGGACTCACGACACTCATGGTACACCAATCTCACTTTCTGAACCCTAGGTAGAAACCCTAGGGTACACACCAAAAACCCTGCGCCCACTTCTCTCTCCTTTTTCTCTCGTCTCAGTAAATTTTGAACACTTCAAAATTTTTTCAGAACCTCCCCACGCCCCTTATCTCTTCTTTCCTTTTTATTGCCTACGCCCCCTCCCTTTTTCATTTTATAAAACATTGCAAGAGATGTTGAAAGCGTGTGAGTGGATAAGAAGAGGTGGTTGCTCACTTAAATTCAAATCAAATTTGAATTCAAGTGTCAACCAATCTTATCCTCATCTATTTGTGCGAGAAAGAAGAGATGGCGTGGCCTTTTTTTTTCTTTTTTGTGCATAGAGACTTTCACGAGAAACTATTTCTCGTGTGGAATATGGGGCGCACAAAAGAGGATAAGCTGGCGCATGGTTATTTGGTTATCCATTCAAATTCAAAACCCCTTTGAATTTGGATGGGTAACAAACAAAGTTAATCTAAATAATTGGCGCACAGAAATATGGGCATGAGAGAGCTTTGCGTGGGAAAAAATTCATGAGAAAATTTCTTCTCGTGAATTCAAATGGGTGCAAGGAAGTTGGGTGGCGCAGGGAATTTAAAACAAGGTGGTTTGATTCAAATTGAGCCAACCTAATTAAAATAGATTAAGCACAATTAGACCAGATTAAATTCAACATAATTAGGCTTAATTAGGCTCAATAAAATCCTAATCAAATCAGGAATTAACTAAGCCTAACCCCCTGATCAAATCAGGGACTAAACCACCTTAGCGATTAGATCAACACTTAACCTAATCGGGTCAATCCAAACTGAATCCAATTTAATTGGACTTGATCTAAAAATAATTACTCAATTAAATTGAGTTAATTAGTGATCAAATCACTAATTAAACCTCTCATAAATATTGAGTCCAAATTCGATGGGCAATTAGGCATCAGAGACCATCGATATGAAACCCTGATCAAAGAGTTCAAATTTCAAATTCAAAATTTGAAATTCAAAATTTTGACCCCGGTTGTGTGGAACTCATGATCAAAGAATCCTAATTCTCAATCATAGAGTCCCAGACACATAAGACTCATAATCAGCCATTAGATCAGAAAGAACCTCTAATGTGTGTGACCCCGCAAGTTCGAACCTAAGCCGGTAGCACAGGAATCAATTCCTGTACTAATCGAAGTGACCATCTAGTAATGGTACCCGATGACTGGATAGGTCGAATAGTCACAATCACAGTATTCAGAACCTACGTGAATATGGTTACCATATAATTCATCCCTTTTGACCCCTGTGTTTAGGATGACTCTGGGTTAAACTGTCAACCCTGATGAGATCATCCGAATCGTGCTCAACTCAATTAGTCCTGTGACTCCTCACTAGGACTACCCTGATGAAGGTTTTGCTAAATTGAAATATGACTTTACACAGCTTCTAAACTGGAGTGATCAATCCCATCTTGACACACGCACCAACAAGTCAAGTACTTGACTACACCCAACAGCCTTTCGTCACTGAATTAAAAATTCAGGTAGTCCAGTGCCTAAGTGTAGTGAGTTGCTTGTAAGTCACCGTGGTGGTCTCAGGTCGGAGGGATATTTATACCCATATCCCATTGGAGCAAATCTTGACAGTAGAAATAGCTCCGAAGTTGGTCACGTTTAGTGCAAATGTACCATTACATCTCACCTGTATGCCATACCAGTGTCTCCATACTCCTTGGTTATGAGGACAACCAATCCATATGGCACACAACAACCTATGCTCGATAAATATTGTCATCCTTGGTAACAACGTATCATTTGGTCGCAAACAGGTTTAAGGACTAAGCGACAAATTCTCCTTTGTCGAGTCTAAATAGTCCTAAGGACTTCACCACAACATAGGAGTTCATTAGAAGATGAAATATTTATGATGAAAAAATATCAAAATAATTTTTATTTATTTATAATTCATGTACTAATACAAAAGGAGCACAACCGTCAACAGGCTGACGATTGGCTTTGGGACACTATTCCCAACACCTAGGACACCCCAACAAAATGGGGTAGTAGAAAGAAAAAATAGAACTCTTGAAGAAATGGCCCGTACCATGCTATGTGAAAATAACCTTCCAAGATACTTTTGGTCGGAAGCAATTAATACGGCATGTTACATATTAAATCATGCTTTAATTAGACAAATTTTAAAGAAAACTCCCTATGAGCTTTGGAAAGAAAGAAAACCAAACATTGCATATTTTCATATTTTTGGTTGCCGATGTTTTATGTTAAACAATGGTAAAGAAAGACTAGAAAAATTTGATGCAAAATCTGATGAAGCGATTTTTCTTGGTTACTCCTCTTCTAGTAAAGCCTTTAGAGTTTTCAAAAAAGAACCTTAGTAGTAGAGGAGTCAATACATGTTATCTTTGATGAAACTAATGATCTTCCTTCAAGAAAGAATGAAGGTTTTGATGATGCAGATCCTCTTACAGAAGGGATAAAGGAGATCAATCTAAAAGATTCAACAATTCAAGATGATGAAGAACATGAAAACAAACAGGATGAGGAAGGTGAAGAACAACAAGAATAATCTCAAGGTACAAATAATCTACCCAAAGAATGGAGGTATGATTACAATCACCCCAAGGAACTAATCATTGGTGATCCTACACATGGTGTAAGAACTCATTCTTCACTTAAAGATGCATTCAATCATTTTGCTTTTGTCTCTCATCTTGAACCTAAAACTATAGACAAAGCTGAAAAAGATTATAATTGGATTAATGCTATGCAAGAAGAACTTAATCAATTTGAAAGAAATAATGTATGGACCTTAGTATCAAGACCTAAAAATTATTCAATAATTGACACAAAATGGGTATATAAGAATAAATTGGATGAACATGAAAATGTAATAAGAAATAAAATAATATTGGTTGCAAATGGTTATAATCAAGAAGAAGGAATTGATTTTGATGAGACCTTTGCACCTGTTGCTAGATTAGAGGCAATTAGACTTCTACTTGCATATGCTTGCTTTATAAAATTTAAATTATTCTAAATGGATGTCAAAAGTACTTTTTTAAATGGATATATTGCTGAAGAAGTTTATGTAGAACAACCTTCAAATTTTGAAAATCATACTTTTTCTAATCATGTTTTTAAATTAAATAAAGCTCTATATGGTTTGAAACAAGCACCCAGGGCTTGGTATGAAAGGCTAAGCAAATTTCTACTTAATAATGATTTTTCAAGAAGAAATGTAGACACAACCCTTTTCATTAAAAAAAATCAAGATGATATATTAGTTATACAAATATATGTTGATGACATTATTTTTGGGTCTACTAATGAAACTCTTTGTCAAGATTTTGCAAAGCTCATGCAGGAGGAGTTTGAGATGAGCATGATGAGAGAACTTACATTCTTCCTCGGACTCCAAATCAAACAAACAAAGGAAGGAATCTCCATCACCCAAAGTAAGTACACAAGAGAATTATTTAAAAGATTTAGAATGGAGAACTCCAAAGCAATTGGCACATCCATGAGCCCATCATGTAAGCTTGACAAGGACGAAAAAGGTAAAAGTGTAGACTTAAAATTTTATAGAGACATGATTGGTTCTGTATTATATTTAACTGCTAGTAGACCTGATATTATGTTTAGTATTTGTCTGTGTGCTCGCTTTTAATCAAATCCAAAAGAATCACACTTGAATGCAGTTAAAAGAATCTTTAGATACTTAAATGATACACAAACTCTAGGATTATGGTATTCTAAGGACTCATTAATTGACTTAATAGGATATTCAGATGTCGATTTTGCTGGATGTAGATTAGATAGAAAAAGTACTAATAGAACTTGCCAATTTTTTGGAGTTAACCTAATCTTTTGATTTAGCAAGAAACAAAATTCGGTAGCACTGTCCACGGCCGAGGCTGAATACATTGCAGCCGGAAGTTGTTGTGCTCAAATCTTGTGGATTAAGCAACAACTCGAAGACTTTGGTATCAAACTTAATGAAACTTCCATAAGATGTGATAACACTAGTGCTATAAATCTCACTCAAAATCCAATTCAACATTCTAGGTTAAAACATATTGAAATCAGGCATAATTTCATAAGAGAACATGTCCAAAATAAAGATATAATTCTTGACTTTGTTTGTACTGAAAAATAATTGATTGATATTTTTACCAAGGCCTTAAGTGAAAATAGATTTTATGAAATTAGAAGAGAACTAGGAATCCTTGATCCATCTGCTTAAGTGTCTCTCTGATTTTAATGTATCACCACTAAACATCCTTTTAGCTTAATTCTCATCTTTTCTTTTGAGCTCAAATGTCCAAAATTATCATTCTCATAATCAATTTTTGGGTAAACATCCTTCTCCTAATGTTTCAATTTTTTTTTTCGAAATTGTTTCATCATTTTTCTGAATTTCTCTATGCCATGAGTCGACCTCCAGGGTCGACCCTAGGGTAAACTTGTAATAATGACTAAATCCTTCGAACATTTTTTTTTGAAAATCTCTCCTTGAGCCGACCCAACTCTCCGCCTTCTTCCTTCCACCAAACCAAAAGTCTACCTCTCTTCTTCCTCAAATCCAAGTTTTCTCTCAAGATCATTCTCCCACCATCTCTCATCCTCTAAATCATCCTCTTGAAACTAAGTTCCTCCCTTTCTCCTTCCTCATTTGGAGCAATTCGAGCTAACCCTAGACTCTACCCGTCTTCTCCAAATCGAGACATCTCTTCTCTAAAATCCTTATCTTTCCACTAAAAACCCTTCATTTCTCCCTCACTTTTGCTCTCCTAAGTTTCGTGCTAGTCCTACCTATGCAAATGGCTCCCAAGATGAAGCTTCCACAGAGGAGAAAATCAGTTCGTGGGTTGGAGGAAAGTGTGCGCCAAAAGAGACCAGCAACCGAGACCACTTCTCCTTCAAACCCTGCTCCTGCTTTAGCTCCAGCTACAATTCGATCACCAATCAGCCCTAGTAAGGTACCCCTCTCTGATAGGAAAGTAGAACCCAAGAAAAATATTGATTTCAGATTTTTTAAAAAAGAGGGGTTCACCATTGGATCAAAGATTAAGGACCAAAGATGAGAATTTTACTGCTCCTTGAAAGAAAATACTTATGTTGATCTTGTCAGAGAATTTTACCTAAACTTGGGGTACAGCAATGAAACAGTGAAATCCATAGTGAAGGGTGTAGACATTAGCCTTGATCCTATGCTTTTGGGGGAGATACTTTATTTACCTTGTGAGGGATATACCAACATGGAACTCCCAGTTAAAGAGGAAGGAATCCTAGGGAGAATCTTCATTAGAAGTCTGAACAAATTAGAGGCAAAGATTCTTTCCATTGAGATGAGACTGCAACACCACATGGTAACTAAGTTATTTTTCCCTAGAAGTGGTAGACATGATCTTCTCTCTGGTCGGGACATCTGCATTATGTATCATGTAATTACTCAAATCCCCCTGAACCTCCCAGCATTGATGTTTGAGGCTATGAGAGAGACCTTGAACAAATCCAAGGCACACTTGCCTTTTGGAATGGCTCTCACTTTAGTATTTAGGAGGTTTAGAGTTAGCTTTGAGGGGGAGGCAGAACTAGGTTATCTCACTCCGACACTATTAACCGCCATACTTTGCACCGCATGGAATTTTTCAAAACTGATGGTGGTTGGACAAAAGGTGTGGAAGAGAGAGCTGAGGATAGAGCAGAGGAGGAAGGACCATCCTCATCCCTCCGTGATCACAGGGTTGTATCACTAGATATTCAGTTTATTTTTGATCACGAGGTCGGCCCATCAGAGTCTGCGAGGAGGCATACTTCAGTTCAGCAGCCAGACAGCAGGGCACATCCTTCAGAGATCAGATTGGTTGATGATCAGATTGAGATGATATCTCAGTGTGTAGCTTCCATACTATCTCGTCAGTTGGGTACTTCAGCTTTTACACAGGGATCGACATCTCACGATGACCTGATCAAATACTGATCCCTCACATCTCCACTATTTTTTAGATGATTACTGATTAGTCGGTTCGCATTGAGCAGCTTGAAGATTGTATATTGAGACTGACTGGCAGAGTACTTGATTTGCAGGGGCAAGTGTTAGCTCTAGCCCATCCACAACCGTATGAGGACATTACTGAGGTCTTAGACCTATCTGCGGAGGTAGCCAGACTTCGAGGAGTCTTGGAGAGTGGGTTTGACTTCCTGAAGAGAGAGATCAGGGGCTCTAGTGAACATACTTCCACTCAGTTCAGTGCCCTGATGCAATCTATTTCGAGAGCTCTGAACCTTCTGGACACCATCAGACTCTCACTCGTAGCTCAGTCCTTTGCTTCTCAGCCTTCAGGATCTTCTCACCCCTCCACTCATGCTGGCACCTCTACCCGTGGCAGAGGCCGACGCGGTCGAGGTCGAGCTCGTGGACATGATCCTTCATCTCCTCACCCCATCTCTGATTCATCAGACTCCGATCTGTCCAGCCATGATATCTATTAGATCCAGTATAGTCTTATAAGATTAACCACTCTTTTCAACTTCTCTTGGTCTACCCTGACCTCATGCCTTTATCTCCCACTGATGGTTACTCTTGATCAAGTCCTGATCTTGTCTGTATCATCTTTGTATAAAAATAATTAAAACAATCAAATTTACTATCCTCAAAAAATAATTTAATAATTTTTAAATATTAAAATATAAGAATATATTATTATCTCTAAATTTTTTTTAGGAATGCTTTTGCAGATGGAAATCACCTTTGGAGTGAGATTAGAAATAATTAAGAATATCTTGAACAAATTAGACTTGAATTGAAAACAAATTTTATATAAAAATATCACTTGAAGAAATCGAGTCGGCTCATGATGGATTGGAGTTGACTGGCACACAGGCCTGGCACGACATCGAGTCGGCTCGAACTCAAGTGGAGTCGGCTCGAGCTCAGGTCGAGTCAGCTTAAAAACTACTTATCCTATTTTTAATTTATTTATTAGATAACACAATTTGCAATCAATTATGCTATGCATATATTGTTGGGAAATATGTCCCAAAAATCAATCGTGAGTCTGTTGACGGTTGAGCAATCTTGTATGGTAATTAATTTGTTAATAAATAAAATATATTTGGTATTTTCATCATAAGCTTTCATCTTCTAATGAACTCCATTGTTATGATGAAGGACTATTTAGATTCGATAAAGAGAGGATTTATCGATTAGTCCTTAAAACTGTTCACGACCAAATGATAGGCTGTTAATAAGGATGATAGCTTCTATCGAGCATAGGTTGCTGTAGGCCATATGGGTTGGTTGTCCTCTTAACTAAGGAGTGTGAAGATACTGGTATGGCATACAGATGAGATGTAAGGGTACATCATCATTGAAAGTGACCAACTCTAGAGCATTCTGCTGTCGAAATGTCTCTGATGGAATATAGGTATAAGTATTCTTTAGACCTGAGATTACCTCAGTGACTTGCAAGCAACTCACTGTGCTTTGATACTGGACTAACTAAATTTTTAATTCAGTGATGGAAGGCTTTTGGGCATAGTCAAGTACTTGCAAAGTCAGAGTATGATCGAGATGGGATTGACCACTCCAAGAGTTGGAGAAGAATGAGTCACTGTATTTCAATTTAGCAAAATTTTGATCAGGATAATCTATCAAATGGATTTGATATTTTGAAATACAATGTGGACAACCTGATCGAAGTTGACAGTTGAACTCTGAGGTGTCCTATGATCATTTTGGTCAAGAAGATGAATTATATGGAAACTATATCCGTATGGGTTCTAAGGATGTTGTTCTACACATTCGACCTATCTGGTCATCGGATACCATTGCTAGATGATCACTTCGATTAGTATAAAAATTTATTCCTATACTACCGACTTAGGTTCGGACCTATGAGGTCACACACATTAGAGTTCATGGTCCGATCGGATGGTTGATCAACAATTAAGAATCATTCTAGGGTTAAATGATTAATACGATTGATATTTAACCTAGTGCAATTGTTGAATATGATTTAATTAGATTTGGTTTGGCTTGATTAGATCAAATCTAATTGGTTTATTGGATAAGCCAAGTGTAAGAAAAAAAACTAGTCCTAGTTCAATTAGGACTTGGGTCAACCTAATTTCTAATTTTATTAGAAAATTAAATCAGATTTAAATCTAATTTAATCTGATTAAATTAAGTTTTTAATTGGGTTAAGATCTATTTTAATTGGGTTGATCTAATTTTGGTTTGATTTGGTTTGAGAAATCAAATTAAAATAAATCATAAGACAGAATCCTAATAAGACTAGGATTCCACCTTGCGCCACATAAGCCCCCCCCCACACTCTCTCTCTTATTCCATGCCAATCTTCTCTTATTTTGTGCAACAAAAGCCCTCTCTCAGGTCTTTCCTACATCCAAAAGATTTCTCCTCTTCTTTCATATATGGAAAGTGGTTGTGGATTAAATCAAAGTAGGAATAAGTTTGGATTTCAAATTCTATGAGATAGAGTTTTAAAATCCAAAACTCTTTCCTTTTTGCACAAAATTTATCCAGACTTTTTTTAAGATTTTTGTAACTTTTAGGGCACACATTGTGCACCCTTTACTGGTGATCCATGCATGAAAATAAGGAGGAGGTGCCCAAGAGTTGGGTGTCCCTTATCTTGCCATGTTTGGATAAGCCTTGACTAGGTATTTGACCTAGACAAGGACTTTATCATATCTCTCTCTATAAAATGAGTTTTTTCATAAAATTTTTGTAGAACATAGAGATTTGAGAGTCCTTTAGGGCATCCAAAAATTAGAGAGAAAAACCTTTGGATCGTGTAGATATAATAGACACAAGATAGGATATCTAGGAGAGAGTAAAGAGAAGAAGAAGAGGGTCTTCTTCTAGGGTTGTTAATTTCATCTCTTCTCTTCCTCCATCTTGAGTTTTTCTGAGAGTATCTCAGATGTAAAACTCCTCCTCCTACTTTTCATCTTTAGAAGAGCCCAAATCAAGAAGAAGAAGGCACCTGATCAACCATCGAAGAAGGATCAGCGTAGTATTAGCATATTGTGCTGATTTTTTGAAGCAGGACTTCTGGTCGAGATTCGTGGGCTCGTGTGGATGACTTTTAGAGATCGGATGCATGTGCGGTTTGCAATATCATTCTCAAGCCCAGATTAGCAAGGTTAGAACATCTAACTTGCAAGATAATAGATCTGATCTATTGTTTAATACATACATTAGATGTAGTATAGAAATATGTTGATATGATCAACATGTAGCTCATGCTCTATATATTTTAATTTTTGATTTAATGCTATGTAATAATCATGTAATAAAATCTTAGATCTAAAAATTTTTTAATTTTAAAAAATAAATTTTTATTTATTTTAGTCTTTCGCTGCCTGATCTTGAAAAAGTTTCAAGATCTAATCCTGAAACCCTAGATCTGGTTCCTACAATTGGTATCAGAGCCAGGTTATTTATTATATGATTATTTATACATGCTTAGATTATTTTTTAGATTAGATCTAATTTATAATCTGATTATTAAATTTAAAATTAAAATTTTAGATCAATCACGAACTGCAAGGTTGTCTTGCTGTAAGGTTTACCCCGTACAGTGCAAAGGTTGTCCTAGTTCGTGTAGTCTATCTTTAATCATAAATTTACTTAGATATGATCTAGATTAAATTTATAATTTATTAGATTTAAAAGGTATTAAAATATGAAATAAAATTTTTTTATTAATAATTTTTGTGCAAAAAAATTGTTTAAAGTTGAAATTATTTCAATTACATGAACCTGTTTAGATTAGATCTAAAGTAGTTT
Organism: Elaeis guineensis; assembly: GCF_000442705.2. Classification (NCBI taxonomy): domain Eukaryota; kingdom Viridiplantae; phylum Streptophyta; class Magnoliopsida; order Arecales; family Arecaceae; genus Elaeis; species Elaeis guineensis. Next base: position 70,346,657 of record NC_025995.2, on the reverse strand, counting down.
CATATTTATTTCATTTGCATCTTGATTATGAATCAAACAAATAATATGGTTGGTAGAACCATATTATAAAATTATTTTATAAATATAAAAATTATTTTTGAAAAATCAAACCCAACCCTCAGCCCAAAACTTAATTAAGAATTAAGAAGTTGTTTGATTAGGTTCTAAGATTTTGAATTGAAGAACCTAAGACACAAATCATAACACATTGGGTTAATGGGTTAGTGGGAATTAGGTCCATTAATTGGGTTAGACTTATGGTTAGATTAAAGATGGACTTAATTAGAGAATTGACTAAATCTAATCAATTATTGTCTTAGATTAGGTCAAGGATTTTCTAGATCAATTACAATAGTTGTAGTTGGTCAAGTCCATGTCTTTAACGAGAATCAAATAGACTTAATTTTTGGCTAAGTAGTCTAGCACGAACTGTTAGGTTGATCTAATCGAAACTAATTAAACCAGTTGGTGTCTAAGATAAACCAGACCGATGATTTTTAATTGAGAGCTCGCTAACCTGACTATTTTTGATGGTGTCTAAGGCAAGCTTTGGTCGACCCTCTCACTGATCGAACTTACCTGTGTTGCTCCTAGATTGATTTTGATGATTACAAAGCAGATTGAAGGGATACCAATATTTTTATTTGAAAAAGTCTTTGTGCTCTTCAGGGGCAAAATTGTAATTTTACCAAAACCCTGATTTAATAGTATCATTTGGTAGAACTAAAGATTTGTGATTTATTGGCAAAAATTTCATTATTTTTAGACTTGTATTTTTGAAGTTATGAATGTTTGAAATCCATGAGTCGACTCATGAGTCAGCTCATGGCACAATGAGCAGCTTGGCACGCTGAATTTTCAGTTTGGCACGCTAAATTTTTGGCTTGGCACGGCCTGTGAGTCGACTCATGAGTCGACCCACAAGGCATGAGTCGACTTCTGCAGTTTTGGGCCAAAAATTACAGAAACTCATTTTCTGGTTGTTGCAACAGAGGTCGACTCATGAGTCGACCCCTGAGGCATGAGTCGACTCATGAGTCGACCCCTGCGACAGGATTTTTCGCAATGGCTAGTTTTTAACCCGTTTTAAGTGCTTTTAATGCTCATTTAATGTGCTCTAACGGTTCTTTTTCTGCCTAGAATATTTTTCTCTATTTCTTATAGCTATAAAAAGATTCAAAAGGTGGAAAACATACAAGAGATTAAAAGACATTAAGAAGAGAAAGAAAGAGATTTGAAGAGCATTCAAGAGAGCATTCAAGAGCATTCAAAAGAGAAAGGGTTTCTCAAGCCAACTTTTCAGCCCTAATCAAGAGCTCATTTAAAGCCTTCAAGAAGCCAACAATCAAAGCTCACCAACTCCTCAAGCGCTCAATCAATTCTTCATCCACTTTGAGGAAATCCAAAAAGGGGCTTCTTCTCTTGAGTAAAGTGTATTTATAGTTATATTCGCTCATTAAAGGAGCTTTTCTTGTATTTATTTGTGCTATAAATTATTTTACTCATTTTGAGTAATTATTTTTATTTTGGAGGGGTTTCAAAATAAGAGAAGGTTGATCCGAACCTGAAATCGGAGTGTAGTGGGTTGGCTTGTACCTGAGAAACAAGTGGACTAGCTTGGGATAGCTAGTGTCGGAGTTTCCGATGTTTGTATTCGGGTTGAATACAAGTATAGTGGATTGGAATTCCCAAGTAGGAGCTTGGGGAGTGGATGTAGGTGCAAGGTTGGCACCGAACCACTATAAATCATTGTGTTTGTGGTGTGCATAATTGCTTCTCTTTAACTCTTCATTATTTCCTTGCTCTCTTGCTTTAGGCAATTAATCTTGAACTAAAGTTTTTTCTCCTCATTCATTTTGCTATTGACAAATATTTTTATAAGTCATTAGTTAAGCTTAAAATTTTTAGAAACCCAATTCACCCCCCCTCTTGGGTTGCATAGCTGGGCAACAAGTGGTATCAGAGCCCGATGCTCTAGCCCATCTTTGATCTAAACAATCAAAGAGCCAAAGATCTATGGCAACCCACGTCGGTACTTCTCTAGCCGAGGGGCAATCCACCAACCGACCTCCATTTTTCAATGGGTCTAATTACACCTATTGGAAAGCTCGGATGAAAATATTCATTCAAGCACTCGACTATGATATGTGGAGTATCATAGTGAATGGTCCTCACACACCCACTAAAATTATAGATGGTGAGGAATCAACCAAACCCGAGAAAGAATGGGATGAGGTTGATAAAAAGATGGCCCAATTAAATGCTAAAGCAATGAATGTACTTTATTGTGCTCTTGATGCTAACGAATTTAATCGCATTTCTACTTGTTCATCTGCTAAAAAAATATGGGATAGGTTAGAAGTAACCCATGAGGGAACAAATCAAGTAAAAGAGTCTAAAATAAACATACTTGTGCATAAATATGAATTATTTAAAATGGAGCATGATGAGTCCATCACTGTAATGTTTACTCATTTTACTGATATAATTAATGGTTTAAAGAGTCTTGGTAAGTCCTATACTAACAGTGAGCTTGTAAGAAAGATTCTCAGGTCATTGCCAAGAACTTGGAAAGCCAAAGTGACTGCCATCCAAGAAGCGAAGGACTTAAACACTCTACCTCTAGAGGAGCTTCTTGGATCTTTGATGACTCATGAGCTAAGCATGAAGCAACATCAAGAGGATGAAGTTAAAAAGAAAAGAACCATTGCCCTCAAATCCACAGCTCATCCTGATGAAGAAACTGATGACACTGAAGATGAAGAACAGGACGAAGAGATGGCTCTCATCATCCGAAGATTCAAGAAATTTTTGAGAAAAAAGAAACAGGGGATGAGAAAGAGGCCATTCACAAAAGGGGAACAAAGCAAAGAAAAAGAGAAAGACCAACCCCTTATCTGCTACGAGTGCAAGAAGCCGGGACACTTCAAATCCGAATGTCCACAACTGAAGAAAGATCCCAAGAAGTTCAAGAAGAAGGCAATGATGGCCACATGGAGTGCGAGTGATGACTCAAGCTCTGATGAGGAAACCTCAACCGAACAAGCCAACCTGTGCCTTATGGCACACGAAAATGAGGTAATTTCTGAAACCCCTAGTGAATTTACATTTGAAGAATTGCATGAAGCATTCTATGATTTAATTGATGAATTAAAGAAACTAGGAATGAAAAACAAAGAGCTGAAATTGAAAAATCAATCCTTAGTGAAACAAGCTGAAAGCTTTTCAATTGAAAAATCCACCTTGCTTCAAGAAAATCAAAGCTTAAAGAACGAAATTGTCAAGCTGAAACCAATAGTAGATAAGTTCACCTTAAGTTCAAACAAACTCAATATGATTCTTGATAATCAAAAAGCTGTATATGATAAGGCTGGACTTGGCTATAACCCCTTAAAGAAACAAAAATATCTGAAAAATATTTATGTAAATTCTTTAAGTAACAAGTCTATCAATATTACTTGTTTCAAATGTGGTAGAGTAGGACATAAGTCATACACTTGCTTCTTTGACAAATCTGCAAACTCAACTATAAAGAAAATATGGGTTCCAAAAGGAACCATTTTGACTAATCAAAAAGGACCCAAGAAAGCTTGGGTACCTAAAACAAAAACTTGACTTTTGTTTGCAGGTGTGTCTAGCATCCCAAGGAGGAAACAGGAAATGGTATCTTGACAGTGGATGCTCGAGACACATGACTGGTGATGAATCATAATTCATCACGCTTGATGCTAAGGATGGAGGGATGGTCACCTTTGGAGATAATGGCAAAGGAAAGATCATCAAGATATGTAACATTGGTATCACTCCCTCCAAATACATTAAAAATATTTTGTTAGTTAAAGGTTTAAAGCATAACTTACTTAGCATTAGTCAATTTTGTGATAAAGAGTATAAAGTTGTTTTTGAATCATCTGTTTGCATTGTGACTAGTCCTATTAACGATGGTATTAAATTTATTGGACATAGACATGGCAATGTTTATATGGTAGATTTAAATGATTTAGCCAAAATAGACATGCAATGCCTAGTATCCTTGAATGCTAAAGTTAATGAGACTAGTTGGCTTTGGCATCGTAGACTTGCACACATTAGCATGCACTCTCTTTCAAAATTAATTAAGAAAGAATTAGTTCTTGGCTTGCCTAAACTGAATTTTGAAAAAGATAGAATTTGTGATGCATGCCAACTAGGTAAACAAACTCGAGTTTCATTTAAATCCAAAAATATTGTTTCAACTTCTAGACCTTTAGAGCTTTTGTATATGGACTTATTTGGACCAACTAGAACCACTAGTCTAGGAGGAAAACGATATGGTTTTGTAATTATAGATGATTACTCTCGTTTTACTTGGGTTTTCTTTTTAGCACACAAAGATGAAACTTTTCATATTTTCACTAAATTTCATCGAAAAGTCACTAATGAAAAAGAATTTTCAATTCAAAATATTCGAAGTGATCATGGAACTGAATTTGAAAATCAAGACTTTGAAAATTTTTGTGATGAAAATGGAATTGGCCATAACTTCTCTGCTCCTAGGACACCCCAACAAAATGGGGTAGTTGAAAGAAAAAATAGAACCCAAGAAGAAATGGCCCATACCATGCTTTGTGAAAGCAACCTTCCAAGATATTTTTGGGCAGAAGCAATTAACACAGCATGTTACATTTTAAATCGTGCTTTGATTAGACAAATTTTAAAGAAAACCCCCTATGAACTTTGGAAAGGAAGAAAACCAAATATTGCATATTTTCATATTTTTGGTTGCCGATGTTTTGTACTAAATAATGGTAAAGAAAGACTTGGTAAATTTGATGCAAAATCAGATGAAGCAATCTTTCTAGGTTACTCCTCCACTAGTAAAGCTTTTAGAGTTTTTAACAAAAGAACTTTAGTAGTTGAGGAGTCCATACATGTTGTTTTTGATGAATCTAACGATCTTCCTTCAAGGAAGAATGAGGGTGTTGATGATGCAGATCCTCTAATAGAAGGTATAAAGGAGATCACTCTGAACGATTCAACAACTCCAGAGGATGAGGAACAAGAAGACAAACAAGATGAGAGAGGTGAAGAAATTCAAGAACAACCTCAAGGTACAAATGACCTACCCAAGGAATGGAGGTATGTTCACAATCACCCTAAGGAGTTGATTATTGGTGATCCTATGCATGGGATAAAAACTCGTTCTTCACTTAGAGATATATTTAATCATTGTGCTTTTGTATCTCATCTTGAACCTAAAACTATTGAAGAAGCTGAAAATGATCATAATTGGATTAATGCAATGCAAGAGGAACTTAATCAATTTGAAAGAAATAATGTTTGGACTTTAGTATCAAGACCTAAAAATTATTCAATAATTGGCACAAAATGGGTCTTTAGGAACAAATTAGATGAGCATGGTAATGTAATTAGAAATAAAGCAAGACTGGTTGCTAAAGGATATAATCAAGAAGAAGGAATTGATTTTGATGAAACCTTTGCTCCTGTTGCTAGATTAGAAGCCATTAGACTTCTACTTGCATATGCTTGCTTTATGAAATTCAAATTATTTCAAATGGATGTCAAAAGTGTATTTTTAAATGGATATATTGCTGAAGAAGTCTACGTAGAACAACCCCCGGGATTTGAAAATCATGCTTTTTCTGATCATGTTTTTAAATTAAATAAAGCTTTATATGGATTAAAACAAGCACCTAGAGCTTGGTATGATAGGCTAAGCAAATTTTTACTAAATAATGATTTTTTAAGAGGCAATGTAGATACAACCCTCTTTATTAAAAGAAATCAAAATGATATGTTAGTAATACAAATTTATGTTGATGACATAATTTTTGGGTCTACTAATGAATCTCTTTGTCAAGACTTTACTAAGCTCATGCAGGGGGAGTTCGAGATGAGCATGATGGGAGAACTTACCTTCTTCCTCGGACTCCAAATCAAACAAATAAAAGAGGGAATCTCCATCACCCAAAGCAAGTACACCAAGGAACTACTCAAAAGATTTGGAATGGAGAACTCCAAACCAATTGGCACACCCATGAGCCCCTCATGTAAGCTTGACAAGGATGATGAAGGTAAATGTGTAGACTTAAAATACTATAGAGGTATGATTGACTCTTTATTATATTTAACTGCAAGTAGGCTTGATATCATGTTTAGTGTTTGTTTATGTGCTAGATATCAATCTAATCCTAAAGAATCTCATTTGAATGCTGTTAAAAGAATCCTTAGATACTTGAATGGTACTCAAACTCTAAGATTATGGTACTCTAAGGACTCACAAATTGAATTATTAGGATATTCAGATGCTGATTTTGCTGGATGTAAATTAGATAGAAAAAGCATAAGTGGAACTTGCCAATTTCTTGGAGTTAACCTAATCTCATGGTTTAGCAAGAAACAAAATTCGGTAGCACTGTTTACGGCTGAGGCCGAATACATTGCAGCCGGAAGTTGTTGTGCTCAAATCTTGTGGATTAAGCAACAACTCGAAGACTTTGGAATCAAACTTAATGAAACACCAATAAGATGTGACAACACAAGTGCCATAAATCTATCTAAAAATCCAATTCAACACTCAAGATCCAAACACATTGAAATAAGACATCATTTTATAAGAGAACATGTTCAAAACAAAAATATAATTCTTGAATATGTTTGCACTGAAAATTAATTAGCTGATATCTTTACAAAGGTCCTTAGTGAGGACAGATTCTGTGAAATTAGGAGAAATCTAGGAATTCTTGATCCTTATGCCTAAATATTTCTCCAAGTCCAAAGTTTGATGTCAAAAATTCTTTGAGCTCAATTTTTATCATCTCTCTTGGTCCCAAAAGCTCAAGATTATCACTCTCACAACTTGTCATTGAGCAAAATTCCATCTCCCAAAATTTCAAATTTTTTTGGAATTTATTCATATTTTTTCTGAATTTCTGAGTTTCATGAGTCGACCCCCTTGAGTCGACCCTATGGCAAACTTGTAATTACTGCCAACTTCCTACGGGCTCTTTCTTTTTATTTGGAAACCTGTTCGTGAGCCGACTCATCTCTTCGTCTTCCTCCCTCCAAGAACCATCATCCCCATTCTCATTCTCTCCAAAACCAAGGATCTAGCTCAAGATTCTTCTTTCTTCTCCTCTCCTCCACAAATCACCGCCTGGGAAAGAAGATTTTCACGTCTTCTCCCTTTGATTGAAACGGTTGGAGCATGCCCTAGCCTCCACCGTTCTTCTCAAATCCGCCTCTTCTCTCCGCCAAAATTCCTCTCCATTCTTTTGTAATCCTTCTTCCACTCATCCTCTTAATCCTCCAAGTCTCTCTGCCTGCTGCTGTGTTGAGAATGGCTCCGAAGATGAAGCTTCCTCAAAGAAGAAAGTCGATCCGTGAGCTAGAAAAAATATCCACAGAAAAAGGCAAGCTGCTCAGTCCTCCACTGCTCCCACTCCGGCTTCTATGTCAGCTCAAGGTCCTTCTCAATCATCCCTAAGCCCCAGTAAGAACCCTCTATCTGATAGGAAAGTTGAAACCGAAAAAAATATGGATTTTCGGTTCTTTGAAAAAGAGGGTTTCACCTTTGGAACAAAAATTAAAAACCAGGGTTGGGGTTTCTACTGCTCTCTTAAGGAAGTCACTTTTGTTGACCTAGTTAGAGAATTTTATCAGAATCTACATTATGGGAATGGGTCAGTGACTTCGACAGTTAAGGGTGTTGATATTTGTTTGGATCCTGTCATATTGGGAGAAATACTACATTTGCCCTGTGAGGGTTACTCTTACATGGAACTCCCAGTAAAGGAAGAGGGGATCAGTGTCATTCTAGGGGGAACCTACTCAGGGAGTTTGAATAAATTGGAAGCCAAAATTCTGTCTATTGAGATGAGGATCTTACATCAGTTAGTGACAAAGCTCTTGTTCCCTAGGAGTGGTAGGCATGATCTACTTTCTAGCAGAGATATTTGTATTATGTTTCATGTTATCACTCAAACCCCCATGAACCTCCCGGCATTAATGATAGAGGCCATGAGAGAGACATTGAACAGATCCAAGGCACATTTGCCTTTTGGTATGGCCCTTACTCGAGTTTTTAGGAGGTTTGGAGTTAGCTTTGAGGGGGAGGCATCTACTAAGCTTTCTCATGTAGACACCTTCAACCAACACACTCTGCACCGAATGAGATTTACAAAAACTGATGGTGGTTGGATCAAGGGGTCTGAGGAGAGAGCTGAGGACAGAGTAGAAGACAGAGCTGAAGAAGAAGGTCCATCATCTCCTATCCATGACTTCAGGGCAGCATCACCAGATATCCAGTTCATTCCAGACCCAGAGGCTGGCCCTTCAGAGTTTACCAAGAGGCCCACACCAGTACATCAGCCAGAGAGTAGCGCACCTACATCAGAGTTCAGATTGGCTGATGATCAGATCGAGCAGATATCACAGCGTGTGGCTTCCTTACTATCTAGACAGTGGAGCACTACTACATTTACACCAGGGGCCACTTCATCTGATCAGACCATGACTCCCCACATCTCCACTGTGATTCAGTTGATCTCAGATCAGTCTATCCGGATTCAGCAGCTTGAGGACACCGTTTGGAGACTGACTGGGAGAGTTCTTGACTTACAGGGGCAAGTCCTAGCTTTGGCCCATCCTCAGCCACAGGAGTCCACTATTGAGGTCACAGACCTTACTGCAGAGGCTGGCAGGCTCAGAGGTGCACTGGAGGGTGGATATGAGTTACTGAGGAGAGAGATCCGAGGCTCGAGTGAGCATGCATCCACTCAGTTCACTGCTCTACTTCAGTCTGTTTCCAGAGCACTGAATGTTCTTGATTCCATCAGACTCACTCTTTCTGTCCAGTCCTTGGTCTCGCAGCATTCTCAGCCTCCTAGTTCATCTCACTCACCTGCTCGTGCCAGAGGCAGATGGGGTAGAGGACATTCTTCTAGTCGAGATCCATCATCTCCTCATCCTATCTCTGATGACTCTGATCCATCCAGTCATGATCTTTACTAGATCCTAGGTGTTAGTCTCTTGTTCTTTCTAGGATCTGTATTTTGGGGCCATGTAATGACATTAGCTAGTTGACTTTTATGTTATGAAATTTGTATTGAAATAATTATGGTTTTAATCATCTTTTACTTATATATCTACTCTTTGTAATGATGTCAATCATCTTTTGGTTATATATCTTCTCTTTGTTGAAACAACTTCTCTCTGTTGATGATTGCTGTTAATGATGGCTGTATTAAGGGGGAGCAAACATCAATGATTAGCACTAAAAGTATTAAAGAGAAAATATATTCAGAAAAAGAGGGGGAGTTAACAATGTTTGATGATGCCAAAAAGGGGGAGAAATTAAAGAAAAAGCAACCCATCAAAAGCAAAATTATAAATTATGAGAAATTAAAGAAAAAGAAACCCATCAAAAGCAAAATTACAAATTATGAGAAATTAAAGAAAAAGCAACCCATCAAAAGCAAAATTACAAATTATGAAAATTAAAGAAAAAGAAACCCATCAAAAGAAAAATTATAAATTCTTTGAAATAAAATGAATGAATTGGAGAGAAATTAAAGAACAATATCAGAAGTAACATTATTAAATGACTGAAAAATATAATGAGTAAATTGCTAAGTACAATGCAAATGAGCAACCTTTAAAATTACTTCTTTAAACATGCTCTGATATGCTTTAAAATTCTTACTTGCTCTGATACATCTTAAATTTAAAATACTCTGATACACTTTTCAAATTAACTCTTAGACATACATTGGCACACCTAATTATTTTTGCTCTGATACTAAAACTAAAATCAAATGAGAATGAGTCAATTTTCAAGATACAGCTTGCTCTGATAACAAAAATAAATTTTCTGCTCTAACACCAAAATCACATAATCCAATGAGCAAATTTTCAAATCTTTAAGCAAATAGGCAAACTATTTATGCATATGACCATTTGTATCTCATGCCAAAAGAATCAATACTCTTTTCAAGCATATGCACTTATAATACATCCTTTTGAAATTCATGATTCACATAAATACTTTTGTTCAAGTATTTTGTCATCATCAAAAAGGGAGAGATTGTTGCTCCTAGATTGATTTTGATGATTACAAAGCAGATTGAAGGGATACCAATATTTTTATTTGAAAAAGTCTTTGTGCTCTTCAGGGGTAAAATCGTAATTTTACCAAAACCCTGATTTAATAGTATCATTTGGTAGAACTAAAGATTTATGATTTATTGGCGAAAATTTCATTATTTTTGGACTTGTATTTTTGAAGTTATGAATGTTTGAAATCCATGAGTCGACTCATGAGTCAGCTCATGACACAATGAGCAGCTTGGCACGCTGAATTTTCAGTTTGGCACGCTAAATTTTTGACTTGGCACGGCCTGTGAGTCGACTCATGAGTCGACCCACAAGGCATGAGTCGACTTCTGCAGTTTTGGGCCAAAAATTACAGAAACTCATTTTCTGGTTGTTGCAACAGAGGTCGACTCATGAATCGACCCCTGAGGCATAAGTCGACTCATGAGTCGACCCCTGCGACGGAATTTTTCCACAACGGCTAGTTTTTAACCCATTTTAAGTGCTTTTAATGCTCATTTAATGTGCTCTAACGGCTCTTTTTCTGCCTAGAATGTTTTTCTTTATTTCTTATAGCTATAAAAGGATTCAAAAGGTGGAAAACATACAAGAGATTGAAAGACATTAAGAAGAGAAAGAAAGAGATTTAAAGAGCATTCAAGAGAGCATTCAAGAGCATTCAAAAGAGAAAGGGTTTCTCAAGCCAACTTTTCAGCCCTAATCAAGAGCTCATTTAAAGCCTTCAAGAAGCCAACAATCAAAGCTCACCAACTCCTCAAGCGCTCAATCAATTCTTCATCCACTTTGAGAAAATCCAAAAAGGGGCTTCTTCTCTTGAGTAAAGTGTATTTATAGTTATATTCGCTCATTAAAGGAGCTTTTCTTGTACTTATTTGTGCTATAAATTGTTTTACTCATTTTGAGTAATTGTTTTTGTTTTGGAGGGGTTCCAAAACAAGGAAAGGTTGATCCGAACCTGAAATCGAAGTGTAGTGGGTTGGCTTGTACCCGAAAAACAAGTGGACTAGCTTGGGATAGCTAGTGTCAGAGTTTTCGATGTTTGTATTCGGGTTGAATACAAGTATAGTGGATTGGAATTCCCAAGTAGGAGCTTGGGGAGTGGATGTAGGTGCAAGGTTGGCACCGAACCACTATAAATCATTGTGTTTGTGGTGTGCATAATTGCTTCTCTTTAACTCTTCATTATTTCTTTCTCTCTTGCTTTAGGCAATTAATCTTGAACTAAAGTTTTTTCTCCTCATTCATTTTGCTATTGACAAATATTTTTATAAGTCATTAGTTAAGCTTAAAATTTTTAGAAACCCAATTCACCCCCCCTCTTGGGTTGCATAGCTGGGCAACAACCTGACCTTTTGCTGAAATTATGTTTTGATCGGATCACTTGACTATTCGAGCTGACCCATGTCAGCTAGGTAAATTAGTGTGACTGATTTAGGTGCTCCTAGACCAGCCCTTTTAATGGTCTCCCTTAAGCTGACTTGATGAAGCCAGTGGGAGGATCATGGTAAGCTGGTTCATCTGACCTCATCCTCTAAATTATTTAAATTTTTTAAAATTATTAAGTCCTTAAAATGATAAAGTTATGGAGATAACTGAGTCATAGCCTCTCATTAAGGTGTTTGATAATGAGTCCATTAACTCAATAATTATTGCAGACCCAAAGACCTGGTGCTTGTTGACTAATGGAATTATCACTCATCATATGATGACTTGGAAGTGTCTCTCTAATGGTGGTTAGGTGAGCCAATCAAAGTTGGACTTAATCATTCGTTGGTTAAATGCACCAAGTATGGTCATGTAATGGTTGGACCTAATCAGATCTTTATAGTGAAGGCCAAAGCCTACTGATTAGGTTTCTGGGGCAAAATAAAAATTACTAGAAATTGTTTAAAGAAACAATTAGTTATGAACCTACCCTTAGATGTATATGGGTTGGCCAACCAAAGTTGGGCTTGTGTGCAGTCTAAGTGGATTCTATTATCCACTAAAAAATTAGGATAATTCCTCGAATTGGAGGTAGAGGCTACCAATTCGAATAAAATAGTAGGAGAAACCTTTTGATTAAAGTCTAAATCTTTAGGTTTAATTATCAATTACTAATTAGGTTATGATTTTTTTTTATGCAGATATGGCCACTTCTCTATCGCTCCGATCATTGTTGGACAATGATAAGTTGGTGGGACCCAACTTCGATAATTGGTACCGAAAGTTGAAGATAGTCCTGGAGCATGAACGGATCCTATATGTGATAATGGATCCTGCACCTAAGGAGCCAGCTGCCAATGTATGTGGAATAGTCAGAGACACTTATCAAAAGTGGCTCAGTGACTGGACCACGGTGCGCTGTATCATGCTGGCTACCATGAGCGATGAGTTTAATCGCAAATTCGAGATGGCTCAGCCAAAGGATATGTTTCAAGTGTTGGAGGATGCCTTTGGCACACCCGATGATGTGGAGAGGCACAAGACTAGATGTGCCATCTTCAACGCCAAAATGCGGGATGGTACCTCTGTCACTGATCATGTATTGTACATGATCGAGCTGATGGAATGATTGAGCAAGCTCGGCTTTTCCTTGCATGAGCAGCTTGGGAAGGATGCAATACTAAACTCGCTGCCCAAGTCTTATCTCCCATTCTTCACTCATTATAGAATGACAAAGCCTGAAGTGAACTACCATGGGTTACTGGGGTTGCTTTAGAACTTTAAGAAGGATCACCAACTTCACAAGGAGTCGGTGAACTTAGTGGGAGGTTCGTCTTTTAGTTCTCGACCCTTTAAGAAAGGGAAGAAGAACAAGAAGAAGAATGTGAAAAAAGATGCAAGTTCAGGCTGGGACATCAGTACAAGGCCAGACCAAAAAGATCAAGCCCGATAAGAGTTAAGCTGAATGCTTTTTTTGCAAGAAGCAGGGGTACTGAAAGAGGAACTGTCCCTAGTACATTGCCTCCCTGGATCCGAACAGGCAGAGAAAGCAGCAAGTTGTTACTGGGCAAGGTATTTATATGATAACTCCTTGCAATTTCTCTATTTGTGATATAACTGACTGGGTATTGGATACCGGTAGCCCTTACCATATTTGCAATTCGTTGCAGGGGTTGCAGGTCAGTAGGAGATTCGAACAAGATGAGAGATTCCTGAACGTTGAAGATGGAAGATCAGTTCCAGTTCTAGTATTAAGAATCTTGAAACTTGTATTTGAATTCCATATCGTTGTTCTTAATGATTGTCATTTTTGTCCCAGTTTCTTTTTAAATATCATTTCTGTAGGCCTTCTGACCAAAAATGATTATGAAATTTTAATAAAGAAATAAGTTTGTAATATCATTATGAATGGTGTTACTATTTTTTGTAGATATTTGAACAATGATGTGTATATGTTATCACAATCTCTTAATATAGTTTATTCAACTGGCAAGCACCCTAGATTAGATAGTGTGTCAGATATCTACTTATGGCACTGTAGGCTAGGTCATATAAACAAGAACAGAATAAACAGGTTGACTCAAGAGAAAATCTTCGAAGTCAGTGATTGTGAATCACTTCCAACCTGTGAGTCCTGTCTTCTTGGTAAAATGACCAAGTCACTTTTTACTGGAAAAGATTAGAGAGCTACTGAGCTTTTGGGCCTAGTACTACTGATGTATGCGGGCCCATGAGCACAAGTGCTAGAGGTGGATATTTCTACTTCATAACTTTCACGAATGATCTATCCAGATATGGATATGTCTATTTAATAAAACATAAGTCAGATTCATTTGAAATGTTCAAACGATTCCAAAGTGAAGTAGAAAAATAAACTGGAAAGAGCATTAAAACTCTTCGATCTGACCGAGGAGAAAAATATCTTTCTAGTGAGTTTCTCACATATCTAGAAAAGAATGAGATTCTCTCCCAATGGACTCCTCTAGGAACATCACAGCATAATGGTGTGTCTGAAAGAAGAAATCAGACTCTATTAGACATGGTCCGATCCATGATGGGTTTTGCCAGCTTGTCAATATCCTTCTGGGGATATGCACTCAAATCAGCCTATTATCTGTTAAATAGGATTCTAAGTAAGTCTGTAATTAAGACTCCATATGAGATATGGACAGGACGTAAGCCAGCACTTTCACACCTTAGGGTCTGGGGGTGCCCAGCCTATGTCAAACGATTAGTCACAGACAAACTTGGATCTAGGTCTGACAAATGCACATTCATAGGGTACCCCAAAGAGACCAAAGGATATTTTTTCTACCATGCTAATGAACAAAAGGTGTTCGTCAGCCTTAAGGCAATCTTTTTAGAAAAAGAGTTTCTTGGTGAAGGAATCGTTGCCTCTAAGGTTGAACTTGATGAAGTTCAATAGGTAGAAGGACCGACACCAGTAGCTGAACCTGAGTCAGATTTGATTAGATTAGACCCGGAGCCCAATGTACCTATACCATTAAGATGATCCGATAGAGTACTGCATCAACCAGACAGATACTACAGTTTCTTGGTCCGAGACGGTGATCCCATCGAACTCGATGAGAACGATGAGGATCCAATCACCTATATGGATGCAATGCAGAGATTTGATTTCGAGAAATGGCTTGAAGCCATGAAATCTGAAATGAAATCTATGAAGGTCAACGATGTATGGACATTGGTTGACCCACCTGAAGGGGTTAAACCCATTGGGTGTAAATGGGTGTTCAAAAGGAAAAGGGGCACAAACGAAAGGTGGAGACTTATAAAGCTCATCTGATTGCCAAGGGGTATTGTCAATGTTATGGTATTGACTATGACGAGATATTTTTCTCTATGATAATGTTCAAATCTATTTGGATAATGCTTGCAATAGCTGCCCATCTGGATTATGAGATCTAGCAAATGGATGTAAAGACAACTTTCCTGAATGGAGAGCTGACCGAAGAGGTGTATATGATACAACCTGAGGGATTTACATCTACAGATGAGTCCAAGGTGTGCAAGCTTCAGAGATCCATTTATGGATTGAAGCAAGCTTCTCGGAGTTGGAACATGTGTTTTGATAAGGTGATCAAAACGTATGGCTTCATTAAGAATGGAGAAGAGCCCTGCATCTATAAATGGGCAAATGGTCCAGTTGTGGTATTCCTTATCTTGTACGTGGATGATATTCTCTTAATCGAGAATGACATCCCCACACTATAGAGAATAAAAGTTTGGTTGTCATCGCAGTTCTCCATAAAGGACTTGGGTGAAGTATCCTACATCCTAGGGACGAAGATTTATAGGGATAGATCTAAAAAGATGTATGGATTATCCCAGTCCACGTACATAGATACTATGCTGAAGAGGTTCAGTATGAAGAATTTCAAAAAGGGCTATCTACTGATAGGACATGAAATTTCTCTCTCTAAGAAGGATTGTTCGACAACTTCTGAAGAGAGAGAGCGTATAAGTAGAGTCCCATATGCTTCGGCCATGGGATATATCATGTACGTCATGACATGTACAAGATCAGATGTGGCATACTCACTAAGAGTAGTGAGTAGATACCAATCTGATCCTAAAGAAAATCATTGAAAAGTGGTTAAAGCCATCCTTAAATATTTGAGAAATATCAAGGACCAATAGTTGGTTTACGGCGAGTCAGATCTGAAACTTGTGGGATTCACAGACTCCAGCTTTCAATCTGACCATGATGATAGCAGAAGCATGTCGGGTTATATCTTTGCTCTGAATGGTGGAGCTATCTGCTGGAAGAGTTTCAAGCAACATACTGTGACAGACTCTATTTGTGAAGCGAAGTACATTGCAGTATCGGATGCTGCGAAGAAAGCTGTGTGGCTAAAAAAATTCATCACCGAGCTCGGAGTAGCACCCTCCCTCGATGGTTCGATCCTGCTCTACTGCGACAGCACTGGTGCCATAGCTCAGGCGAAGGAACCTAAAGCACACAAGTGAATGAAGCACATTTTGTGCCACTTCCACCTAGTCCGAGAGATCGTAGATCGAGATGACGTCGATCTTTAGAAGATTGATGGAAAGGAGAACCTGACCGACCCCTTCACTAAAGCCCTGGCAATAAAAGAGTTCGACAACCACAAGTCGAAGATGGGTATTAGATACTGTGCCGAGTGACTTTAGGATAAGTGGGAGTTGTTGGAAAATATGTCTCAAAAATCAATCGTCAGTCTGTTGACAGTTGAGCAATCTTGTATGGTAATTGATTTATTAATAAATAAAATATATTTGATATTTTTATCATAAACTTTCATCTTCTAATGAACTTTGTTATTATGATGAAATTCTTAGGACTATTTAGATTCGATAAAGAGAGAATTTATTGATTAGTCCTTAAAACTATTCATGACCAAATGATAGGCTGTTAATAAGGACGACAGCTTCTATCGAGCATAGGTCGCTGTAGGCCATATGGGTTGGTTGTCCTCTTAACCAAGGAGTGTGGAGATACTGGTATGGCATACAGGTGAGATATAAGGGTACATCATCATTGAACGTGACCAACTCCAGAGCATTTTGCTATCGAGAATATCTCTGATGGGATATAGGTATAAGTGTCCCTTAGACCTGAGATCACCTCAGTGACTTGCAAGCAACTCACTGTGCTTTGGTACTGGACTAACTAAATTTTTAATTCAGTGACGGAAGGCTTCTGGGTATAGTCAAGTACTTGCAAAGTCAGAGTGTGATCGAGATGGGATTGACCACTCCAAGAGTTGGAGAAGACTAAGTCACTGTATTTCAATTTAGCAAAACCTTGGCTAGGGTAATCCATCAGATGGATTTGATATTTTGAAATACAATATGGACAACCTAATCAGAGTTGACAGTTAAACTCTGAGATGTCCTATGATCATTTTGGTCAAGAGGATGAATTATATAGAAACTATATCCGCATGGGTTCTAAGGATGTTGTTCTACACATTCGACCTATCCGATCGTCGGATACCATTGCTAGATGGTCACTTTGATTGGTACAAAAATTTATTTCTATGCTACCGACTTAGGTTTGGACCTATGAGGTCACACACATTAGAGTTTATGATCTGATCGGATGGTTGATCAACGATTAAGAATCATTCTAGGGTTAAATGATCAATACGATTGACATTTAACCTAGTGCAAGTATTGCAGGAGGATCGATTAGCAATTCGATTGCTAATTGGCTTAATTTGATTAAGCCAATGGACTGAGATTAAGTCTAATTGAATATGATTTAATTAGATTTAGTTTGGGCTTGATTGGATGAAGTCCAATTGGTTTATTGGATAAGCCAAGTGCAAGAAAAAAAACTAGTCCTAGTTCAATTAGGACTTGGGTCAACCTAATTTCTAATTTGATTAAAAAATTAAATCTAATTTAAATCTAATTTAATCTGATTAAATTAGATTCTTAATTGGGTTAAGATCTATTTTAATTGGGTTGATCTAATTTTGGTTTGATTTGGTTTGAGAAACCAAATTAAAACAAGTCATAAGATAAAATCCTAGTAAGACTAGGATTCCACCTTGTGCCACATAAGCCCCCCCATGCCCTCTCTCTTATTCCACACCAATCTCTTCTTATTTTGTGTGACAAAAGCCCTCTCTCAGATCTTTCCTACATCCAAAAGATTTTTTCTTTTTTTTCATACATGGAAAGTGGTTGTGGATCAAATCAAAGTAGGAATAAGTTTGGATTTCAAATTCTATGAGATAGAGTTTTAGAAATCCAAAACTCTTTCTTTTTTGCACCAAATTTATCCAAACTTTTTTTGGAATTTTTATGGCTTTTAGGGCATACATTGTGCACCCTTTATTGGTGGTCCATGTATGAAAATAAGGAGGAGGCACCCAAGAGTTGGGCGCCCTTATCTTGTCATGTTTGGATAAGCCTTGACTAGGTATATGACCTAGACAAAGACTCTATCATATCTCTCTCTATAAAATGAGTTTCTTCATGAAATTTTTGTAGAATATAGAAATTTGAGAGATCTTTGGGGCATCCAAGAATCAAAAAGAAAGACCTTTGGTTCATAGATATATAATAGATACAAGATAAGGTGTCTAGGAGAGAGTAAAGAGAAGAAGAAGAGAGTCTTCTTCTAGGGTTATTAGTTTCATCTATTCCCTTCCTCCATCTTGAGTTTTTCTAAGAGCATCTCAGATCTAAAACTCCTCCTCCTACTTCTCATCTTTGGAAGAGCCCAAATCAAGAAGAAGGAGGCATCTGATCACCATCGAAGAAGGATCAGCACAGTACTAGCATACTGTGCTGATTTCCTGAAGCAGGACTTCTGGTCGAGATTCGTGGGCTCGTGTGGATGACTCCTAGAGACCAGACATATGTGCGGTTTGCAACATCATCCTCAAGTCTGGATCAGTAAGGTTAGAATGTCTAACTTGCAAGGTAATAGATTTGATCTATTGTTTAATGCATACATTAGATGTAGTATAGAAACATGTTGATATGATCAACATGTAGCTCATGCTCTATATATTTTAATTTTTGATTTAATGCTATGTAATAATCATGTAATAGGATCTTAGATTTAGGGATTCTCTAATTTTAAAAAATAAATTTTAATTTATTTTAGTCTTCCACTGCTTGATCTTGAAAAAATTTCAAGATCTAACCCTGAAAACCAAGATCTGGTTCCTACATATACCCATGCAAACTATAACCTTTGTTTGAATCCTTACTTTTCTTTTCACAATATTACCATGATCAAAATGCATCAAATTTCTTTCAAAGAATGATAGCTTGATTCTTACTCTCCACATATTATTTTCATAATCTAATAATTTCATAGCTTTCAATGTCTAAGCCATTAATAATTCATAGCTTCAAAATCTACTCGACTTTTAAGATTTGCCACCCAATATGCTAATACTCAACCTTTCATAACGACATACATAATTATACTATTTTTTAAATACATGAATACCCCTTTGAGTCTTTCAATATAAGCTAGCACTCAAATAAACCCAAAGTATAATATTTTCAATTATCAAGTGTGCATAAATTTATTCTGAATAATAATAAATCATATATTTTTTATTTTCTCTGATTCCAATTGCTTTGCTTCACTTGGTTACCATTGACTTTCAACTTTATGAGACTCATTCTCTCTCATCATAATATTTACATATAATTGCAAATACTACCCAAAAATAGATCTAATTAGTCTTAAACTTTTAATTATCTTAACCAAAATAATATTTAGGGATATTTCAACCACCTCCATTGCTTTGCAATCACCACCATAGAAATTTAATTATCGATACAAAATAACTATCATGCTATACATATGAAAATGAATTCTAACTAAGTTGTAAACATATGCAAATCAATTCTCTTCTTCTAAAATTAATCATCATATATCAAAAATTTTTTATATATTCAGCAGGTCATAATTCCATCATGCTTTCGCTGCACTACTCTGGTCCATTTATCTTACTAAATGCTAAATATTTATGCAAGTCATTCCTATCTTCAAATATTCATATTATACTTGCCAATACCATTTCTTAAATATTTGAGTTCATCTTGTCTTCTTTTAGCTTGGAACTATAAATCATAACCTTACAAATTCTGAAACTCTTAATATATTGCAATCCTTAACAGTTGTCATTTAGTTCTCTATCTATCAATATAAGTCATACCAACCATCATCCATATAAGAGCCCCATCCCAACTTCCACCAATTGATAAACAATATTCAGTATAAATAGAAAATATAAAAATTTACATGTTTCACTTATCATAAGAACTATCAATAATTTAAATATACTTGCTCAACTTATGCTCATTAGCTTAAATATCCTTCCTCTAAACTGAGCAAGAGTATGACAGTCAAGCAGAGGTCTGCTAGCATCTTGTGCTCGAAATCACAAGTTACTAATAAACCCTATCCGTCAGACATAACTTACTATAATTCAGATCATTTATCTCAAAGATATGCATAACAATTCATAGTATCACAAAAGATTTTATTTTAATTTCTGATAACCATCCACCTTATGTTCAAAATATATCATCTTCTAAGATCTAAAAAAATACTTATAATTGAACCACTAGTTTTCAATATTACTTGCACCATAATCTCTGGCAATTATAAACCCAAGTTCTCATACCGTTTAAATCATAATCCCAAATGATCATCAACTTAGGCTCTGATACTAAACATGTAGCATCTTGCTTTGATATCAAACATGCAACACCCCACCCTTAGATCGAGCGAGGATGCCATAAAATAATAGCTGAGCTGAACTCTATTAACATTCTATACTCATCAATTCAATCAATCTTCCAATTTGCTAACACAAGCATCACAATTTTACTCATCATTTCTCAAATCAAACCCAAGAATTCATTCATCATACTATGTTCTATACAAACAGTTCCAAAATAATACATTTAAACATGTCATACTCTACTCTACACATACAGTTCAAAAATAACTATATTTAATATTTACTAATTTTATAACTCAAGCATATATAATACGTCTCAATATACATTTATCCCACATGCTATCATGACAAGATGGAATACTTCTCTCATTTAATTTGGCTAAGAGGCTCCAAATTTGTAATAGAAAGAAGTGAGGGGATAAGACCTAAGTCCCAGTGAGTGAATAAACCATTTAACTATGGAGAAATAGGAAACTAGCTATGATACTCATGATACATACATCATAAACAACTGTTATACTTTCAAAACTTTGTACGCTAAACAAGAATAAAGTTGTGCAAATGATCATCGAAATAGAAAATTACTGGGCTACCACCGACTACGCCATAGAACACTGCTACCATGGATAGTTGATACAGTTAATATGATACTACTGGGCCCTACTAGATACAATATTTCGTAAGGAGATGTCAGTTGGGCTACTGTCGACCACACCATAGCACACTCCTACCATGGACAGTCAATATAGTGTATCTAATATTGCTCGGCCCCAATGGACATAATATTTTGTAAGGAGGTGCCGACTAATTTTAGCACACCTACAGGTTAATCACTCCTATGGGTAGCCTACCGAAAACATACTCGATAAACTTTTGAATGCTAAAAAGCTGATTTGAAACAATTTTAAGCCAAAAATACTTTGCTGTCCAAACTTATAGCACATGTACATATATACTCTGAATAACATTTCAATAAGGTTCATTTCCTGTTTCCATGCTTGCATATACATATAAACTATAAAATAATAGAAACATAATTTTTTTTTAGAATCAATGTTCTTACATAGCAAAATATAGTGAGAAAACACCATCATTAAATGGGAAACCCACTCACCTCATAATGGCTATTGTACTATCTTGATGCTTAACTCAATCAAGACACCTCTTGAGTTCTCTTTCTTCCTCTATAAAGTTGATACATACTGATTAATACCATATTAATATGATACATGAGCATAGGAACACCTACTTTGCTTCTTTATGCTTACTCTTTAGTCTTTCTATCACTTGCTTTTATTCTATTCTGTTTTACCCTACTTAGGGTTAGTTGAACCCCAACATAAACTTAAGAATTCTTAGCACATTAACTATATTTCTTTTCCATAATTTATCCCAACTTCAGTCCACATAAATTCCAACTATTTACTGAAATAATTTAGACTGGTTCATTAAAATTTTGGCAGCAATAATTATCCTCAAATTCTAAATTAAACATATAATTTAATTTACCAAAATATCAAATCTAATAATTATTATTCAAGATTCAATTTAGTTATAGTCTAGGGATCAAAATTCTTACCTCAACTGATCAAAATTCTGTTGAAATCAATGCTAGTTTTTTCTTTTTCCACAATCAAAAATTTCAGCAACTTCCTTTCTTTCA
The DNA here is from genome assembly GCF_000442705.2 of Elaeis guineensis. Classification (NCBI taxonomy): domain Eukaryota; kingdom Viridiplantae; phylum Streptophyta; class Magnoliopsida; order Arecales; family Arecaceae; genus Elaeis; species Elaeis guineensis. Next base: position 70,324,730 of record NC_025995.2, on the reverse strand, counting down.
ATCCAAAATCACTTTTTTCAGCTGAATTCTCTTGGTTTTCTAACTAAAAATATGACCCTCCTAATTCCTCTCCCTTTCTATCCCTTTTGGTTTAACTGAGGAATTAAAACTACTGCAAGAAAGAACCGGTGGACAGGCTTGGAAGGAAAATAAAATAAAAGAGCTGCTTGCCACTTGTCACCCTCACAAAGACTTGAAATTAATGTATTTACTGATGTGCTATCAAGAGAAATTTCAGTCCTTTTTCATTATATAACAAGCCAAATAAGTTGTTCCTTTAAGAACCCATTTTTAAATCAAACACAAAACACCTGGGATCCACTCTGTTTTTGCTGTTCTGTAGCAGATGAGTCAGCTCATCTGAATCTTGAGTGGGCTCACCACACACTATCACCTATTATATATATAAATTCATATAATTTTAATCTGATTAAATTCTTCAATTCAATCTCTGATTAATTTTTTATTTCAATCTAATTCAACTCTAGCTAATTACTTTGCATCTTCAATTTTATATAATTTATGAATTTCTCATCAACTCTAAGCTGATTTCTCCATCAACTTACTGGGCAAATTCAATCTTAGTTACACTATGTCACTGATATTTCTTACTATTTCTTCATGCTACTAAAGTGCCAATGCCATGATACAATTCTATACCTTTCCTCTGCATCACTCCAATTATCAGCTCATTTTATTTTTAATAGTCAAAATTCAGCTTCACTATCACTCTTATCAATTCAATTTCTTAATCTCAAGGGTCAAATAGACTTATACTTCATCAATACTAATCAATTAAAATTTTAATACATAAGTATATTATGAATAAAATATCACACCATATATATAAATAAATATCTCATACGAATATAAGTTTCAAATATTACCACATTTTCGGTTCGGGGTATTATATTGCTCCTTGAATATTATTGAGTTTAATAGAATATCTACTTGTACATCCATAAAAAAAATTTGAGCAAGATGAGAAATAACTTATGAAGGAATAAGTTAAAGAATCTAAAATTAATTTACTTATTCATAATTATGAATTATTCAAGATGGAATAATATGAGTCTATTTTCAATATGTTCTCAAGATTTACTGATATCATTGATGCTTTAAATGGTCTTAGCAAAATATATACTAATCATGAGCTTGTTTGCAAGATTTTAAGATATTTGTCAAGACATGATAAGTCAAAGTGATAGCCATATAAGAAGCGAAAGACTTTAGCAAGCTATCCTTGAAGGAGTTGATAGGTTCATTCATGAAACATGAGTTGAACATGAACCAAAGAGAGAAAGAAGAAGAGTCAAAGGAAAAGAAGACTATCATATTTAAATTAATCGCTAAATTCAAAGATAGCGATGAGTCAGAGGATGAAGATGATAAAGAGTGTGAAGATGAAGATGAGGACTTGAGGCTGCTTGCTAGAAGATTCAAGAAGTTTCTCATGAAGAAAGATTTGAAGAAAAAGAAAGAAGAAATGTTATATGCTATAAGTGCAACAAGATGAGACATTACAAGCTGAACTATCTTTTACTCAAAAAAAATCTCAAAAAGAGTAAAAGCAATGCAATGAGGGCTATATGGGATGATAGTGATATTTTAAGCTTTGATGAAGAAGAAGAAGATATTGCCAATCTTTGCCTCATGATCAATGATGATGAGGTATACCTTAAAAATTCTTCTAAATTTACTTTTGATGAGTTATTTGAAATCTTTAATAATCAAATAGATAAATATAAAAGGGCAAAACTAAAAAATAAAGAGCTTAGAAGATCAAATTTTATTTTAGTTGAAGAAAAGGAAAAACTTTTGATAGAAAAAAAATGATCTTTTGAAAAAAAGAAAATATTAGATGTGGAAAAGATATTCTTTTGAAATTTAAAAAATCTCTTATGAAAAAAAATACTAAAATATTGAAGCCTATGCTTGAGAAGTTTATAGTTGGTTCACAAAAGCTTCAATTGATTTTAAATAATCAAAAGGTTGTTATTGATAAAGCTGAAATTGATTTCAATCCTTTAAAAAAATAAAAATTTAATAAAAATATATTTGATAAAGGCTTACTTAAAAATTATTCTATCACTTATTATAAATGAATCAAAGTAGTCCATAAAATTTTAGAATGAAATATTAAATAAAATAGTCATACTTTGATCAAATAAATTTGAATTTCAAAAGAAATCATGTATACTAACTTCATTGGATCCAAGATGGGTTGGGTACTCAAATTTAGAAAGTGATTTTGTAGGTATACCAAGTATCCAAGGGCATGAAAGGAGCTAATTGTTAAAAGATGGATGCTTAGGATTTAAAATGATGGGAGATGATGTTTGATAAAAGATAAATTTTTTCTTTACATCATATCATCATTGATTGTTGATATTATTTTGCATAATTAATTGATTTTGATGATTTTTTAATGTTTGCTTGAATGTATTGGCAAATATGATCTCTTAATTATTGATATCATTCTAATTATTATGAACATAAATTTTACTTTAAATTCAATATGCTCTGATAGCTCATCATATCTTGTTAATTATTTGAAAAACCTAATTAAAACAAGTTTGATTAAATAAGATCTTATTTGGATATAAAACTTATAAATTAGTTTTTAACATTTTCATAAGACATGTAATTATTGAAATAAATCAAAAAAAATTACTTGATTTGAAGAACATGAATATAATACATTTAATCATAAAAGATTGTATGTTTGATGTTGTTGATTTACATTACATTATAGCTTGACCTTTAAGGATTTAAAAATTTCTTAATCGAACCTAACTTTTAGAGCTACTATCTAGTTTTTCCTTAATTTTCTCTTGATTTGATTTGATTAATTGTAAAACCTCTAATTGATTAATCTGTGATCCTCCAAATTGATTTAAATATCCTCTTTGATTATTGATTTGATTTTCCATTGATCTCCATTCATTTTGAGCAAATTTTTCTTGAATAGGTTTTTGTATTGAGGAGTCACTCTTGAAATCAAGGAGTTCTCATAGTTTCTTGAAGAAAAATTGTTCAGTGAGGAGTTGACCCCTCTTCAGGAGTTGACTCATATTTGATAAGAGTCGACCCCTATGTCAGGGATAAAACTTTTTAACCCGAGACGACCCATGGCTCTATTCTTTCTGTGCCCTTTCTTTCAAGCCAAAAATCCATTCTAACCCTTTTCCCCTCCAAATCAAAGCTTTTCCTCTGATTTCCACTCGATTTGCGATGGATTTGGTCTTTAATGGCACCCGTGAAAAAAATGGCCCAGAGGTAGAAGCATTCCCATACGGAACCCTCGAGACTTAGTAGATCTCTGAGCTCTCCTGTTCGTGAACATCGGTCCAAATAGATGCAAGAATAGAGAAGGAGCTCCATAGTCCAACCTATTGGAATTCATATGTAGGGGCATGCATATGTATTTCAAAATTTTATTTTCTAAATAATATTAGTGACATAAAGCTTACATCGTAAATATAGTAATTTTTGATATAAATTTTTATCACTAATAAATATCAATTATTTATGATAAAAATATTTTTATCACTATTAATTTTATATAAAATTTTAATATTTTTAAATTTATTAAAAATTTTATTTATGACCAATTTTTTATCGTAGTAAAATATTTCTAGTGAGCAATATTTCATCAGAAATAATTTCATCGCTAATAATTTAAACATATATTTTTTAAAAAATAATTTATGAATATATATTTTTAATTTATATTTATAATATTTTTTTATAAATTAAAAATAAAAATTAAAATAAAAAATTTATACAATAAATTTATAAATAAATTTTATTATTTTATTATATTAAATTAAAATTATAAAAAAATAAAAATAAAAATAAAAAACTACATAAAAAGGCCGTCAAGTGTCAGCATCTGTAGACGGAGAACGAGCAGGAGAAAGGGAGCACTCGAAAGAGCTCGGACCGGCTTGCTGCTACCTCACCAGCTGTGTCGTCCACTTCATCTATGCCATCCGCTCCATCATCTGAATTTGGAGTCGCTGATGCTCGTCGATGTGTGCAGCCAACTCATGAGTTTGTTGTCGATCCTCGATAGCCTACCTCTGTACCTCCATTAGTCGAGCATCGTAGGCAGTATGGATGTCAGTTCTAGATGAGCATGAGGATGAGAGAGCAGTGATCCTATACCCTAAACCCCTAACATAATAGGGTCTCGTACCAAGTACCTGATCACAGATCTCGTCATCTGTGGGTGTGGTCGAGCCCTCAGAGATAGACTGGGATCTCATATCTGTCATATGGTCCTGAAAATTAAAGTTATAGCTATTTTAATTTTATAATAAAAATTAGACTGTGAATGAAAAAAATAATTAAAAAAACTTACAAAGAGCTCCTGGCTCCCCATCGTCCACTCTCCTGACCGTCGCTGGTGGGTCCACTGGTAGATATCGATCCTATCAAAAAGCTCGTCACTCTCAGCATCTCTCTGTAATTTGAGAATAATTAATTAAAAAAATTTTAAATAGCTAGAGAATTATATACTAATTAAAAATTACTTACCATCTGCTCCATGTGACGAGTGAACGACCTCGAAACCCCATAATGTGTACGATCTGTCTCATCCGATTCACAGCATTCTGGAAATATCTTTTCTGTACAGTTACCAATCAAATTAGTAGATAACAAATTTAATTTAAGAATAAATGATTCAATCTTTAAATTTTAAAAAAAAAAAGAAGTTTGGATGTGTCACCTGATATGCCAGATTCTCATAATGCCGGTATATGACAGTCTAATCATCCATAGTGATGCTGTCATAGGGCTGCTTTCATGCTGCCTCCTCTCCATGATCTTGCATCATATGGTACCAATGCTGATGGATAGGGTGGTGATAATCTTTGAAATGCAAAGATAAATGAGCATCCATGACTCACCGCACATGATCTTCCTCAAAATCAATAATATCAAAAACATCTTGCCAATAACAAATATTAGAAGAATACCATACTAATTAAATATTCACAGTATAATTTATTTTACCTATAAATAGGTGTAGAAAATCTCTCTCTGAGTCGGTACAATGTGATGCCAATCGAAAAGTATCACGGGAGCATAGCTGCGGCATATGATGCCCAGCTCGGTCTGCCATGGCTCGCACCATCTCCTAATGGGCCTAGTGTAGCCAGGTGGTATCTCGATACGGAGATGTTGTCTCGGATGCTCACATCTCCAATGCTCTAGAGCGAGGTTCTTCGATGGACCTCGCCCTTGCCTCACTATCGGTGGAGACTGACCTAAAATAATAATAAATAAATCATTAATATGATAACTATCCAAATAAAAAAAAATTAAATTTTATTATATAAAAAAATAATAATACTACTCGAATCTACCTCACTCGAATCTGTCTCACTAGGACCTACCAGTGCAGGATCCTCTGATGATGGAACTGGTGCAGCAGTAGAAATCGGTGAAGGCGCCTCGACCTTCGAGGTAGACAGCGAATACAAATATCGTTGTCTGTCTCCTGGTACTATACCTATAATTTTTGACATATAAATGAATATATATTAAATAATAATAACAAAAACTTTAAGTAGTTGAGCATGCAATAAATATAAAATAAATTTATGTAATAAATATAAAATAAACTATAAGCAGTTGAGCATGCAAAATAATATTAACGTAAAATAATAATACGAAACCTAATCCCGAGGACTTGATGGTTTTTTATTTTTTTCTAAAATATTTTTTACCTAAATTTTATTTTATAATTTTTTATTTTTTTAAAATATTTTTTATCTAAAAATTTTTTTTTTCTAAATAATTTTTTCCTAAACGAGCTTCGGACTCGACCTCCCATGGCCCCTACTCCCATAATGCTAGTGCCGTCACACACCTTGTGCCGCCCGGACTCAGCCCCCATAACCTCTACTCCCACGGTGCTGGTGTCGGTGCCGTCACACACCCTGCACCGTCCGGACTCGACCTCCCATGGCTCCTGTTCCAACGGTGCCGGCACTGTCACAGACCCTATGCCGCCTGGATCAGATCCCGATCTTAATCCCAATCCAAATCGAGATCTCGACCCGGATCCCGACCTCGATCCAATTCGGATCGTGATTCATATTTTATTTTTATTAATCAAATAATAAAATATTTCATTAATATTTTTTTTATTTTTTTATTTTTTATTTTTTTTATTTTATTTTATTTTTTTTAATTTTTTTTTCTTTCTTTCTTTTCTTTTCTTTTTTTCTTTCTTTTTCCCCCTCTTTCTCTTTCCTTCCTCCCTCCCCGCCATCACCCACCTTTCCCCGACCGATCCCCTCCACATTTCACCGCCGGCCGCCCCCCTCCCCATTTCGCCGTCGGTCTCTCCCTCCCCGACACTGTCTCCCCCGATCGACCCCTTCCCCAGTCTGGTGGCATTGACGGCCGCCCACGACCCCCTCCCCACCCCTGTCTCACCTCCGACCGCCCATGGACCCCATCCCGCCCCCGTTTCGCCCCCGATTGCCGACCGACCCCTCCCCGACCCCATCTCCAGCCCCCGACCCCCTCCCCAGCCCCATGGCACCACTGGCTAGGTCTCCACTCCTCGACCCCCTCCCTAGCCCCATGGCACCGCCGACCGCCCCCCTCCTCTCTCTGCCCCTGTCTCGCCCCTGGCCGCCCCCCGACCACATCCTCATCGGCCGACCCCCTCCCCGACCTTGTGGCACCCCCGGTCCCCCCACAACCCCCTCCACCCCCTGGTGGCCCGATCAACACAAAAAAAGGGTTTGAAGAACCTTACCTCTGGCGGACGGTGATGGCAACGGGCAACGACAACAGTGGTGTGGACAATGGATGGCAGCGACGACGAGCTCGCCGGCGGGAAGAAAGGGGGAGAGCACGGAGAGGGAGAGAGGAGAGGCGAGATGGGAGAGTTCAAGGAGAGCACAGAGAGGGAGAGAGGAGAGGAAAAGAAGAGAGGAGAGAGGGGAGGACGGGAAGTGGGTTTGGCGCGATGGGACGTTAAGTTAATGGAAACTATTAGCGATGAAAATTTTTGTCGCTAATCCAATTATTAGTGATGAAAATTTTTTTCATCACCAATAATTTCTGCTAAAAATTTTTTTTTTTTGCAAAAAAAAATTTCCTCCAAAAAAAATTATTTGCGATGAAAATATTATTTTCATCGCTAATAATTTCCATCAAAAAATAAAATCTTCACTAAAAATTATTAGCGATGGAATTTTTATCATTAATAACTTTATTAGCAACAAAAAAATTATACTTTTTCCAATATTTTTCATCAAAAAAATTCCCATAATAAAAATTTTAAAAAAAATATTAGTGATAAAAAATATTTTCATCGTTAATAAGTTTATTAGCAATAAAAATTTTATTTTTATCACTAATAATTCAAAAAAAAAGTTTTTCACTAAAATAATTTTATCTTTAAAAAAAAGTTCATCAAAAAATTTATTGGCGATGAAAGATTTTCTCATTAATAATCTTATTAGCAATGTAAATTTAAATTTTATCACAAATAATTTTTGTAAAAAAATATTTTTCTACTAAAAGTACCTTCTCAGGTATATTCATGAATTTTAGCAGCTTTGGAATATGTTCATGCCAATCAAGATTTATGAAGATTGCGGATCTGTGCAGAAGAATGAGATGAATATGAGACAACAATAATATGGATCAATTTGATTCTCCTTAATCACAAAAATAAAACAAGTTCTCTGATATTCTACTCTAATCAAATATAATTTATAATTAAAAAATTTAACTAATTAGATTTACTTTTTTGGTAGCAACACTATCATGAGTTGATCGAAAGATTTGAATGAACATCCGAACTCAAATTTAATCTGCAAGCAGCTAAGACCCTTGAGATCTGACGCAAAAGGAGGATCTTTAGGTGATCTGTTGGCCTTAGTTTCTATATAGAGTTTGATCTTTTTGATGGAGAATCAATATGAATTGATGGTTCCAGGAATCGGACTGCTGTGGTGCATCATCTACCGTAGATTAAGGATAGCGTTCAAAAAGTTATATTTTTTCCTTAAAGATGTTATAGGATTTTGTTGTCATAAGGGATTATTGGCCAAACTTTTTTGGGATGGTTTAGAAGTAAATAATATAATTTAGTCCATCGAACAGTTGATAAAGTTTTTTCTTTATACAATTGGAAGTTGACAATTTTTCTGAATCAAATTTCTTGCGTTTAATTTTTTGAGATGGTTTGCTTTCGGATCTTAAAGACAGTTGATTCGATTGTAAGTGAAGAATTTTATTGCATCATCCAATAAAGTCTGAATACTGAGAGAATGATTCTTTTTCAATATCGAAAGTTATTTTTTTTAAGTTTTGATTTTTCAATTATCAACAACGAAATTGTTTCATTGTAAATAATGGAGTATTTACAACAAAAATCATTTTTCATCATAAATAATCAATTATTTATGATAAAAAATAAATTTTCATCATAAATACTAAGTTATTTATGATGAAATATTTTTATCAAAAATAATTTATAATTTTTATATTTTTTTATTTTAAAAAATATTAATGATAAAAATATTTTTATTATAAATAATTAACTATTTATGATGGAAAAAATTTTTCATCGCTAACAATCTATAATTTTTATATTTTTTTATTTTTTTTAAATATTAGCAATGAAAATTTTTCATCATAAATAATTGAGTATTTATGATGAAAATTTTTTTTCTCATAAATATCAAATTATTTATAATAAAATATTTTTATCATAAATAATCTATAATTTTTAAATATTTAATTCTTTTTTAAATATTAGGGATAAAATTTTTTCATCATAAATAACCAGTATTTATGATGAAAAAATCTTTTCATCGTAAATACTAGATTATTTATGATAAAATATTTTCATCACAAATACTCTATAATTTTTATATTTTCTAATTTTTTTTGAAAATATTGGTGATGAAAATATTTTTATCATAAATAATTAAATATTTATGATGAAAAAATAATTTTTCATCATAAATAATTTATAATTTTTGAATTTCTTAAGTTTTTTATTTTTTTTCAAATATTAGTGATGAAAACTTTTTATTGTAAATAATTGAGTATTTATGATAAAAAAAATTTTATCATAAATACTAAATTATTTATGACATAATATTTTCATCATAAATAATCTATAATTTTTTATTTTTTATTTTTTTTTCAAATATTAGGGATGAAAATTTTTTCATCATAAATAACTAGTATTTATGATGAAAATTTTTTTTCATCATAAATACTAGATCATTTACAATGAAATACTTTTATCACAAATACTCTATAATTTTTATATTTTTTAATTTTTTTAGAAATATTAATGATAAAAATATTTTCATCACAAATAATTAAATATTTATGATGGAAAAATAATTTTTCATCATAAATAATCTATAATTTTTAAATTTTTAAAGTTTTTTATTTCTTTTAAATATTAGAGATGAAAATTTTTTATCATAAATAATTAAGTATTTATGATGGAAAAAGATTTTCATCATAAATACCTAATTATTTTCAATATAATATTTTTATTATAAATAATCTATAATTTTTAAATTTTTATTTTCTTTCAAATATTAGTGATAAAAAATTTTATCATAAATAACTAATAATTATGATGAAAAACTTATTTCATCATAAATACTAAATTATTTATGACATAATATTTTCATCATAAATAATATATAATTTTTAAATTTTTAAAATTTTTTATTTTTTTTAAATATTAGCGATAAAAATTTTTCATCGTAATTAATAGAGTATTTATGATGGAAAGATCTTTTCATTACAAATAATTAATTATTTATGATGTAATATTTTTATCAATAATAATCTATAATTTTTGAATTTTTAAAATTTTTTATTTTTTATAAATATTAATAATAAATTTTTTTATCATAAATAATTGAGTATTTACGATGAAAAGAGCTTTCTGTCATAAATACTCGATTATTTATGATGAAAAATTTTTATCACAAATAATCTGTAATTTTTTAATTTTTAAAATTTTTTTTTTTTTTAAATATTAGAGATGAAATTTTTTGTTGAGAATAATATTATTTTTGATGAAAAAATAGTTTTTGTTGTAAATACTTAAATTATTTATGATGAAAATATTTTCATCATGAATATTTGAAAATTTAAAATTAAAATAAATATTTTATAATTTATGATAAAAATTATCATCATAAATAATAATCATAAATAATAATTATCATTATAAATAATAATAATTATTTATTATTTATGATAAAAATAAATAAGTATTTTTATTATTTATGATGAATTTTACTTTTTATCATAAATACTTATTATTTATGATAAAAATATTTTTATCATAAATAATTTTATTGTAAAAACTCTTTTTTCTTGTAGTGTATGTAGAATCGATTAACCTAAGGATCTAATTTGGCTCGATGGTTTGAGCCCGATTTGCTTGAGCTAACCTATTTGGACCAATTGACCTACTAGTATCTAAGACAAGTAATTGAGACATGATTATTTAATTGGTTCTGTTAGCTTACCTAATCAATTTATTGGTGTCTAAAAAAAGCAATGGGAGGATCCCCACGGATCTCCACTTACCTGATCAATTTGAAAGATTGGGTCTAGAATAAGGTTGCTTAATGGTTTGGTTTAGCCCATACCAATTAGATCGATCATATGATGACTGATTAGATGAGATCGACATCTAAATCTCTCCATAAATATTAAGTCCATAGATTTTTCACCATTATAGATGTGCGGATGTGCTACCAGCATTGATTATTCTCGACTGGTCATAGTGGTTCAGTTGTATCGAGAACACGCAACCACTCTATTAGCAAAGAGTTGCTCCAGGATAAGAATGGGGTTAGGCCCAATAACTGTTAGGTGAGGGATCCAATGATGGCCTTATACCTACTTGTGAATGGTGGGTCGGACTTAACTAAGGAGTGTGGGCAATAACTGTTAGGTGAGTCTACATAACGTAGAGACTAAGTTGCTGCAACATACTTAAGAAAGTATCTGGGCAAAGAGTTGCCTAAACATCAGTGTGCATATTACCATTAACTGTTAGGTGAGGTGCATGGCATCTGTGGGACTGTAGCACCCACCAGGAATCCTTTATCGCATTAGAATTTTTGTTTCCTTCTTAGAGAGTGGAGGGATCCAATAAATTAGTGGGAGTCATTATTTGCATCTTAAAATCTCTAGAAGTAAATATAACATTAAGTATAAAAATCTAACTTGAATCTCTACTCTCGTAGTTAAACAATGTTAGCCTCAAACCCTCTAGCCTGCATCTTTGAAACTAATCGTTTGACCGATACAAATTATAGAGACTGACTCAGAAACCTCAAAATTATCCTAATCTCAGAAAAATTAGGCCATATACTCGACCAGAAACCCATAGTATTACCAAACCATCCTATTGCTGAGCAAAATGTTGCTTTTGAGAAGTGAATGGATGAAGACAGTCGGGTCAAGTGCTATATATTGGCTTCTATATCAAACGAGTTGCAAAGCCAGCATGAGCATATGCCTACTGTCAGGGCTATGATCACTCACCTACAAGAGTTATATGATGAGCAGAGCCGTACTGTGCATTTCAAAGTGTCCAAGAGACTCTTCAATCTAAAGATGTGCGAAGGGCAGTCGGTGCATGAGTACTGTATGATAATGATCAAGGACATTGAGGAGCTTGAGAAGCTCAGACTTGATATGCAAAAGAAATTGCAGATAGATTTGATCCTTCAATCCCTTACGAGTTGATATAGTCAATTTATTGTAAATTTTTATATGAACAAACTTGACTGTACTATACCCAAATTGGTTAACATGTTGGTTACTACGGAAGGAACCTTGAAGAGTTCAAGGGACACTGTTCTCACTGTGGAGCAGACTTCTTTTAAGAGAAAGTCTACTGAAAAGAACAAAAATATTAAATCTGCTAAGAAACAGAAAAAGGAGAATAAGTCAAAGAAGGAAGTTCCTAATAAGGCCGAAGCAAAGGAAAAATATTTTCACTATCATGCTGCAGGCTACTGGAGGAGGAGCTGTCCAACCTATCTGGAGAGCCTAAAGATCAAAAAGGATGATAAACCTTTCAAAGATATGCTCATAATTGAATCTAACCTTACGATTTCTTCTACTTCTAGTTGGATATTAGACTCTGATTCAAGTGCTCATACATGTACCTCAATGCAGGGTCTAATAGAAAGTAGAAAGTTGAGGAAAGGTGACATCATCCTTCGGATCAGCAATGGAGTAAAAATTACTGCAGAGGTCATTGGCACTTATCCTCTTCGATTATCGTCTGGTTTTAGATTAGATTAGGACTGTTATTATGTTTCTGTAGCTAGTCAAAATTTGATTTTCATGTCTGTTCTAGCACGGAAAGATTTTGAAATTAGTTTCAATAAAAACTTTTATTTCATTTATTTACGAAATAAATTGGTTGCATGACATCTTTTAATTGACAGTCCATATCACTTGCATGTTGATGCGAATGTGAATTTAAACAAGCAAGTAGTGAGTGTCGTAGGCCAAAAGAGATCTAAAGATGAAATTAACCAGAAGTACTTATGGCATCATAGATTAGATCATATTGGAGAGGACAGGATAAACAAACTAAAAAAGGATAAGATCCTTAGCTCTCTTAATCCAAAGTTGTATCCTGCTTGTGAATCTTATCTTCGAAGAAAAATGACCAAGTTACCCTTTGTAGGATGTGGGAAAAGAGCTGCTGAGTTACTTATCCTGGTACACACTGATGTGTGTGGGCCATTTGATGTGCAGACTAGGAGTGGTTATGCCTGCTTCATTACCTTTATCGATGATCTATCTAGGTATAGATATGTGTATCTGATGAAACATAAGTCGAAGCCTTTGAAAAGTTCAAAAAATTCAGACATGAAGTAGAAAAGCAAACAGGCAAGCCCGTTAAAGTTCTTCGATCTGATCGAGGAGGTGAATATCTTAATTGAGAATTTCTGAGATATCTTAAAGACAATGGCATAATCTCTCAATGGACTCCTCTTGGAACACCTTAGCTCAACGGGATATCTGAAAGGAGGAATAGGATTCTATTGGATATGGTCAGGTCCATGATGAGCTTCACTAATCTACTCTTGTATCTTTGGGGACATGCCTTGTTAACTGCCATTCACATATTGAATAGGGTTTCATCAAAGTCCATTCCTACCACACCATATGAAATATGGTTCGGTAAGAAGCCGAGTCTAGGTTATCTTAAGACTTGAGGATATTCGGTCTATGTCAAGAGACAGATGGCTGATATATTAGAGGATAGATCTGTAATAGCTCATTTTATAGGATATTCAAAAGAATCCATCGGATACTACTTCTACTTTCCATAAGATCACAATGTGATTGTAAGTCGAAATGCTATATTTCTAGAAAAATAGTTTATCTAGGATGGTGGCAGTGGGAGGTTAGTTGAGCTCGAAGAGAAGATTTCTGAAGAGCCAAGAGCTATAGATTCTCAGGAACTCATTGTCCATGAGCTAGTAGTTGATGTTCCTCTACCACCTTGTAGATCTAGCCGGGTCTCCAGACCTCCTGAAAGATACATGGGTATGCTTAAGGAGAAAGTAAAGAAAATATTTTTATGGAAGATAAGAGTCATGGTGATGATCCTAATATCTTTGATGAGGCGATATCTGACATCGATTCTGAGAAATGGTTAGATGCGATGAAGTCAAAAATTGACTCAATGCACTCGAACTAAGTCTGGACCTTAGTGGATCCACTTGAGGGTATCATATCTGTTGGTGCAAAAATCCACCAACATCGGAGAAGCTGAAGTCGGGGGAGTCGCGGTCGCCGTCGGGACCTGCAAAAAAAGTCTAAATCGAAGTTGGGATTGCTCCGGCAAGATCCTCCGACGCTCAAGTTAGTTCTCTGCCTCAACAAGAATGGAGTGCTCGAATGAAAATTTTAACAGAGTTTCGAGATAGAAATTAGAGCTTAGAGAATAACGTATCTAGGGTCCCCTTTTTATAGGCGGAGGGTGCAACAGACTGATAGCGACATCTGTAATTGCCTGGTAGTGGGTGGTTCGGGCCAGGAGGAGTTTGTTACGGAGAGTGATGGAGCGGAGTCATGGCTATCACCATGGGCTACCACGTGGAGCTTGTTGCAGGGAGTGGAGCAGTGTCCGTTGTCGTGACTTGCCAGAGAGTGGTGGAGCCGTATAGAATCCGTTGCAGGAAGCGGAGCAGAATCATGGCCGTTACTGTGGCTTGCCATGTGGAGCCTGTTGTGGGTAGTGGTGGAGCCGCACAGAATCTGTCGCAGGAGGTGAGCAGAGTCGTGGCCATTACTGTGGCCTATCAGGGAGTCCAGGCCTATCAGCCGGAGCTTAGTTGGAGCGTTTAGTGGAGAGAGATAGCTATCTATCTGAGAGGAGCTCGGATGTCACTGGCGAGCCCTCTACTGTTGGGTGCCTTGAGCATTAATGCCGCAGGCGAGGGCCATTTATTGTAGGAGCTCGGTCAGGGGCTTTCCGTAGATGAAGTTCGGTTTCACACAGGATTCGACGGAGGGTCGACCGGCAATGGATGTCAGATGGCACCAGAAAGATTCATCTGCTGGAGGGGTCCAACTGCTGGAGTCTGCGTGTCATAGGAGTTCATCCGGGATCTGACCGCTACTGGAGTTCGATCGGAGTCCGATCTCCGTAGAAGCCCGGATGGGGATCATTTATCGAGGGGGCTTGGCTGAAGCCTATCTGCAATAGAAATTTGGAAGGAAATCATCCACGATGGAGGCTCGGGTGGAGGCTTACCATGAAAATCCGGCGTGGACCGCTCGTAGTAGAAATTTGAAGTAGACCGCTTGTAGCAGAAGCTTGGAGTAGATCGCTTGCGGTAGAAGTTCGGAGTCTGGCCTTTGTAGGAGTTCGGATGAGGTCTACCTGCAACAGGAGTTCTGGGCGGAAGTCCGGCTCTGTAGGAGTCCTGATGAAGATCACCTACAGTCGAAGTTCGGGGAAGAAGTTCGGCTCCCGTAGGAGTCCGGATGAAGACTACCTGCAGCCGGAGTTTGGGGACGAAGTCCGGCTCCCGTAGGAGTCCGGATGAAGACCACCTGCAGTCGGAGTTTGGGGAAGAAGTCCGGCTCCCGTAGGAGTCCAGATGAAGACTACCTGCAGTCAGAGTTCAGGGAAGAAGTCTGGCTCCCGTAGGAGTCCGGATGAAGACTACCTACAGTCAGAGTTCGGGGAAGAAGTCCGGCTCTCGTAGGAGTTCGGATGAAGACTACCTACAGTCGGAGTTTAGGGAAGAAGTCCGGCTCCCGTAGGAGTCCGGATGAAGACTACCTGCAGTCAGAGTTCGGGGACAAAGTTCGGCTCCCATAGAAGTTCGGATGAAGACTACCTATAGTTGAAGTTCGGGGAAGAAGTCCGGCTCCCATAGGAGTCCAGATGAAGACTACCTACAGTCGGAGTTCGAGGAAGAAGTTTGGCTCCTGTAGGAGTCCGAATGAAGACTAGAAGGTGGTCGACCACCGCAGAAACTTGGGTGGAGTCCGCCCATCGTGGAGAATCTGGCCTACACTGGTGGGAGTTTATCTATCGGCAGAACTTGGGAATGTCGCGGAGGCTCGACCGTCGGAGAGGTTCGAAAAGATGCCATCGAAGGTCGGACGTCGGTAGAATCCCTGGAGGGTCACTCCTGACACGAACTTTGGCTGGGGGGTATTTTATACCCAACACCAGTCCCCTTACTTTCGAGTTCGAGTTTCGAATGAAGTACAGAGAAATTTTCACAGCCGAAGTTGCCCTCTCGAATCCTGCGCATGACCGTCCTCGAAAATCTTGGCATTTAATACGCACGTGCTGGAGGCTGTTTCCAATTAGGGCGATCTGAAGAGTCCTTTCAGAATTCCCGTTGGAGCGTAATTCCAAGCACCACACCATAATGGTCCCACCGGCGGCCAGCCCTACGCCACGGTGAGTGGACACGTGGCGGGCATTAGTTGACCTAGGGATATCCGCCACCATAACTGTGCCAGGTCCCGTCGCTTATTTAAATCCCCTCCTTCCTTCTAGGGACTTCATTTCGTCTGAGAGCCCAGACGACGCCCTTCTTCTGCCTGAGAATTTAGCCACCCATCGACGCCCTTTTCAACCCAAGCATTCTTCGAGCCAATCTTCGCCATCTCCGTCGGCTCCCCGCCACTTCAATCTTTCGAACCCTTTCGGAGAGTTCTCCCACCGGGGCTCCTGCCCCGGAGGTCAATCTCGAGAGGATGCTACGGATCGAGAAGAGTAGGAGGGGGGAGACAGTGGCCTGCAAGTTCAGCGGCTGCCGAACTGCCACTAAGGGTTCCCACAGCTTTGAAGGGGGCTCGAGAGAGAATTCCTTCAACAACAGGGATTTAATAACGAAACCAGTCGGTGAGCGCATCCTGCCTGAGAATTTTGAAGTAGTTGAATGGGGCGACACCAGTCAAGGGGGTGGAGTTACCGTCATAAGCTATGGTGGGTTTCTTGACGTCGTCGGGGTCGAGGGACTAGAGGCGGTCGGCGCTGACGGTGGGACAGTAGAACTTGTTGCAGGGGTGGTGGAAGTAGCACATGCCGACCTCGCCGAAGTACCTAGGATGGTGGTTGTCGGGGAGCACACAGTGGTGGTGCATGCCTCCGATGTCATCACGGCCTCCGGGGTACTTCTGGTTTTTCCCAATATAGGTCGTCGTTGCCGCTGCCGTCGCTGTCGCCGCCCCTTGAATTCTATCCCCCCATTTTCCCCCTAGGGTTGGGGTTTTGGCAATGGAGCGGAACGAGGCGGGGGGGAGAGCCGATGGGTTCATCACACGCACTGGAAAATACTGCTGAGAAGGATGGAGCCGGAAGGAGAAGTCGAAAGCTTGAAGCGGTCTCTAATGTACTCTTTTCAAGTCTTGTAGTAATATTTTTTTTTCTCCGATCCTCAGGGCTTTGTAACGTGCACCTTGTTAATTGAGAATGAAAAGGAGATTTTTGTCACCTTGTCCGCACTTTACGTCAAATTGTCACCTGCCGAACTTCTTTCATTCACTATTGCTATTGTTGTATTCCCCCCCCTTTTTTTTTTCGATGCCGATGTCGTCTGGAGGTCCTTGATCGTCGCCACGTCGGCTTGCTTTTCTTATCGTCTTTCTTCTTCAGCCTCAAGGGCTCTGTAATGTATACTTAATTAATGACATGAGAAAGGAATTTTTCGTTACCTCTTTTACTCACATGTTGAATTGTCGTTTGCCGAGCTCCTTTTGACTTTTGCCTTGCTCGATATCGATGCTGTTCGGAGGTACCCGATTGCCGTCGTATTGACCCATCCTTTTGTTTATGGCCACAGATTTGTCCGGGGCCACTCGGGTTTGACGCCTCCTTTCAGAGTTCGAGCTCGGAGGTCTGCACTTCCCGTCGCCCCGAGAAAGCCGTCTTATCCTTGGCCTGTGTTGAGAGCTCTCTTGGAGACTGGGGATTTTGATAAGAACCCCAATCCTCACTGAGACGAGGTTCCCTGTATCTTTGATGTAATTTATTTTTCATTCGTCGCTGATGCAGTTCGTCGTTTTCCTTTTTAACCCCCCTCTCCTTTTTCTTTTTTTTTCTCGAGTGAGGATTTTTCCTCTGCTCTTAGTGGAGTCGCGGGAGCACGGAGGGGCCGCTGAGAAGGTTCCTTTTTTCTTATCTGGTCTCGAATGATCGGATCTTAGTTGGTGTCAGGACGAGGTTCTTCCCTTATTTTCGATGTAATCGGTTTCAGCTCAGGTTAGGATGAGGTTCTCCTCCTGCTCCTGATAGGGCTACGGGGGCACACATGGGCGTTGCAGGATCTCTCCCCCCATCCAGTCTAAGGGTAACCAGGTCTTTGCCTTTGCTCATGTTAGGGTGAGGTCCTCCTCCTGTCCCTAACAGGGCTGTGAGGGCATATATGGGCATTGCTGGGCCTCTCTCCCCATTCGGTCTAAGTGTAATCGGGCCTTCGACTTTGCTCATGTTAGGGCGAGATCCTCCTCCTGTCCCTAACAGGGCTATGGGGGCATATATGGGCATTGCTGGGCCTCTCCCCCCATCCGGTCTAAGTGTAACCGGGCCTTCGACTTTGCTCCTGTTAAGGCGAGGTTCTCATCCTGTCCCTAACAGGGCTATGGGGGTGCATATGGACGTTGCAGGGCCTCTCCCCCCATCCGGTCTAAGTGTAATTGGGCCTTCGACTTTGCTCTTGTTAGGGTGAGGTTCTCCTCCTGTCCCTAATAGGGCTGAGGGGGCACATATGGGCGTTGCAAGGCCTCTCCCCCCATCTGATCTAAGCGTAATCGGACCTTCGACTTTGCTCCTGTTAGGGCGAGGTTCTCCTCCTGTCCCTAACAGGGCTGCGGGGGCACATATGGGCGTTGCAGGGCCTCTCCCCCCATCCGGTCTAGGTGTAATCGGGCCTTCGATTGTGTCGAGATGAGGTTCTCCTCCCGCACCTGACATGGTTTGTTTCGATTATCCTGTCGATATAGGCTCGTGCCAAGAGAGAAGACATGTGGATATAAAACTTTTATTTAAAGTAAAGTTATCGGTAATACATTCATAAATTTTTCGAGCTCCATGATCGCGGGAGGTCTGCTCCTCCGAGCTCCTTGAGGTAGTAAGTTTCGGGCCAGACTACCTCCTTGACTTCATACGGGCCTTCCCAATTTGGGGCAAGCTTTCCTCTATCCTGAGGTTGCGAGATAGCGGCTCGTCGAAGTACTAGGTCTCCCGCTCTAAAGGCTTTGTTTTTGACCCGGGAGTTGTAATAGCGGGTGACTTTCTGTCTGTAGGCTGCCATCCGAGCTTGAGCTACTTCCTATTTTTCTTCTAACAAGTCGAGGTTGGCTTTAAGGCCTTGCAAATTGTGATGTTCGTTGAATGCCATGACTCGTGCCGATGGGAGTTTGAGCTCAATTGGGATAACAACCTCTGTTCCGAAGGCTAGAGCGAAGGGGGTCTCCCCCGTGGGCAATCTTTGGGTAGTTCGGTATGCCCACAACACATGATAGAGTTTGTCTGCCCAAGTTCCTTTCGCTTTTTCGAGCCTTGTCTTGATTCCTTGCAGCAGAGTTCTGTTGGTCACTTCGGCTTCGTCGTTGGCTTGAGGATGGGCTACCGATGTGAAGTTGTGAGAGATGTTCAGATCTTCACAAAATTTGGTGAATCTCGCTCCCACAAATTGCCGCCCATTATCAGTAATTAGGATCCTCGGCAGGCCGAACCTACAAACGATTGACTTCTAGACGAAGTCTTGCACTTTAGCTTCTGTGATTTTCGCCAGTGGTTCGGTTTCAACCCACTTGGTGAAATAGTCAATTGCTACTAGGAGGAACTTCCTCTGCCCCGACGCCATGGGAAAGGGTCCAAGGATATCCATTCCCCATTATGCAAACGACCATGGGGCGCTCAAGGGTGTAAGCTCGGAGGTGGGCTGTCTCTGGATATTGGCATATCTCTGGCATCGGTCACACTTTCTGACGTATTCACTGGAGTCATGATACATTGTCAGCCAGTAGTACCCTTGGCGGAGTAATTTGTGGGATAAGGATCTAGCCCCCAGATGGCTTCCGCAGTTCCTTTGTGCACCTCCCACAAGGCGTAGTCGATTTTCGAAGGTCGGAGATATTTTAAAAGGGGCAAAGAGTATGATCTCTTGTACAATTTGTCCTCATAAAGGATGTATCGGGAGGCTTGATTTCTGAGCTTTCGAGCCTCTTTTGCATCATGAGGGAGAATCCTGTCTCTGAGATATGCCACCCGTGGGTCGATTCAACTGGGTTCGTGGCCAATTTTCATCACGGGCCACGATTCTTCCGTACTTGGGCACTTCAGAACTTTAAAGAGAACACCTTTGGGCAATTCAGTCGGAGCCAACGTAGCCAACTTGGAGAGAAGATCGGCCCTGATATTTTCCATTCTTGGAATCTACCTGATGTTGAAGCTACTAAAGGCGGGGACAAGCTCCTTTACCTTTTCAAGATATTTAGCCATGCTGTCCTCCCGTGCTTCATAGTTTTCACTGACATGTCCCACTACCAATTGGGAGTCGCTGTAAACTTAGAGCCGACCTACTCCTAATTCTTTGGCGATCCTCAATCCTGCGACCAGGGCTTCATATTCCGCTTCATTATTTGTTGCGAGAAATTCGAAGCGCAGCGCGTACTCCACGACGATCCCCTCTGGATTGATCAAAATCAGGCCTGCACCTACGCCCGACATGTTGGAGGATCCGTCCACATAGAGGGCCCAAAAGCAATCAGGGTGGGTCCGTTTCTTCTTCAGAAGGATTCGGTCGGGACTTCAGGCCGTCAACTTCACCTTGTTCAGGCTCGGCCTCCTCCGGGATAGTGCATTCTACTATAAAATCTGTCAATATCTGGGCTTTTACTGTCGGTCTAGGTTGATAGTTGATGTTGAATTCTGTGAGCTCGATCGCCCATTTCGCTATCCTTCCGGAAGCATCCGCCCGGTGCAGAATCGCCTTAATCGGCTGGTCGGTGAGCAACATTATGGTGTACCCTTGAAAGTAAGGTCGGAGCCTCCGGGCTGCAATCAACAAAGCGTAAGTTAGTTTCTCTAATTTGGTATACCTGGTTTCGGCGTCTCTCAACATGCGACTGATGTAGTAGATCGATCATTGGATTCTTGCTTCTTCCTTGACAAGAACTGCTGCGAGGGCCATAGGGGAGACCGCCAGGTACAAGAACAACTCCTCCCTGGGCTCGAGCTTCACCAATAGCAGAGGCGAGCTGAGGTATTTCCTTAATTCTTCGAACGCCTGTTGACACTCAGTGGTCTAACAGAAGTCCTTCGGCCGCTTGAGGGTTTGGAAGAAGGGTAAGCACCGTTCAGCCGACCTCGCAATGAAGCGATTCAGGGCTGCCACCCTCCCTGTAAGGCGTTGAACCTCTTTTATCGACTTCGAGGTGGCCATCTCCTGAATGGCATGAATTTTCTTCGGATTGGCTTCAATCCCACGCCCCGATACCATGAAGCCCAGGAACTTCTCTGAGGTCACTCCAAAAGCACACTTAGTTGGGTTCAGCTTCATCTTATATCTCCGAAGTGCGTCGAAGGTCTCCTCGAGGTCGGCGACGTGGTTCGTTGAAGATTTGCTTTTCACGAGCATGTCGTCCACGTAGACCTCCATGTTGCGGCCGATCTGCTCCTTGAAGATTTTGTTCACCAGCCGCTGATAGGTCGCACCTGCATTTTTGAGGCCGAAAGGCATGACCCTGTAACAGTAAAGGCCGTGGTTAGTAATGAAAGCAGTCTTTTCTTCGTCTTCTGGTGCCATTCTGATTTGATTATAGCTGGAGAATGCATCCATAAAGGTGAGAAGCTCATGGCCTAAGGTTGCATCCATCAGTTGATCAATCCTGGGCAGAGGGTAGCTGTCTTTTGGACAGGCTTTATTCAGCTTTTCGAAGTCTATACACATCCTCCACTTGCCGTTTGCCTTTTTGACTAGGACAATGTTGGAAATCCAGTCAGGATAATTGACCTCTCTAATGAATCCGGCTTTCAGGAGTTTATCCACTTCCTTGGCTATCGCTTTTTGCCTTTTCGGTGCATGACCTCGAATTTTTCTTTCGTCGGTCGATGCTTCGGATCGACGGCCAGACGATGTTCCATGACCTCTGCATCAATCTCTGGCATGTCCGTTGGAACCCAAGTGAAAACATCCGTATTCTTTCGTAGGAAATCAATGAGCTGCGTTCGCACCTCTTCCCCCAGGTTGGAGCCGATCTTCACCACATGCTCTGTATTCCCATCACTCAAAGGGATCGAAACCAGATCTTCGATTGGCCCGCCCCTTTCCTCAACGAGATCGTCGCGGGCATCCAATCCATCAACCGGACAGAGGTCAGATCGGTCACTTCTTTGCAAGGCTATGCTGTAGCAGTGTCTGGCCAGGGCTTGGTCTCCCTTAACTTCTCCGACCCCTTGGTTAATAGGGAACTTCAATTTTGGATGGTAGGTCGACACCACGGCCCAGAGGGCATTGAGGTCAGGTCGGTCGAGGATTGCATTATAGGCTGACGACGCCTTCACCACCAAGAAATCCACCAAAGCCATGGACTGTCTTGGATATCGACCCGCAGCTACAGTCAAAGTTATTACCCCCTCCACCGAGATAGCATCGTCGGTAAACCCTACAAGGGGGGAGCTAATCGGCCCCAAACGACCGTCAAGGATGGACATTTTTTAAAAGGCATCGTAGAACAAAATATCGGCCAAACTTTCATTGTCGACAAGAATGCGACGCACATCGTAATTAGCTATATTTAAGGAAACTACAACCGCGTCGTTATGAGGGAATTGAACTCCTCGAGCATCTTCTTCAGTAAAGGTTATGGACTCCTCAGTCCTTTGCCACTTGGGAGGTCCGGTCAATTCACCGGTTGTTCCCTGCCAGAATTCTCCCAAGATGGTGTTGATGAAATCGGTCGGAGGCCGATCATCGGACTGCTCCATGCTAACTGCTGCCACCGGAGGAAGAGGAACCTGAAAAATTGGAGACGGGGTCGGGGCTTGCAAAGCCCACTGAGATCTGACCGCGGAGGCCGTCGACTGCTTGGAGGATGCCCTTCGGGGAGGCATCAGGTGGAGATCAGGCAGGAAACTGGAAGAGAGGATGTCGGAGAAGATGACTAGAGGCGGTTTCATTGAGCGCTCCTTTAAGAACAAGGGTACTGCGAAGACACATGCCCCTTCCTCTAGCACCAATCCTGTTGGTGCAAAAATCCACCGACGTTAGAGAAGTTGGAGTCGGGGCCGGGGCTTGCGAAGCCCGCTGAGATCTGACCGTGGAGGCCGTCGACTGCTTGGAGGATGCCCTTCGGGGGGCATCAGGTGGAGATCAGGCAGGAAACTGGAAGAGAGGATGCCGGAGAAGATGACTGGAGGTGGTCCCATTGAGCGCTCCTTTAAGAATAAGGGTACTGCGAAGACATACGTCCTTCCTCTAGCGCCAATCCTGTTGGTGCAAAAATCCACCGACGTCGGAGAAGCTGGAGTCGGGGGAGTCGTGGAGCCGCCAGGACCTGCAAAGAAAGTCTAAATCGGAGTTGGGGTTGCTCCGGCAAGACCCTCCGATGCTCAAATCAGTTCTCTACCTCAACAAGAATGGAGTACTCGAACGAAAATTTTAGCAGAGTTTTAAGATAAAAATTAGAGCTTAGAGAATAACGTATCTATGGTCCCCTTTTTATAGACAGAGGGTGTAACAGACTGATAGCGATGTTTGTAATTGCCTGGTAGTGGGCCGTTCGGGGCTAGGAGGAGTTTGTTACGGAGAGTGATGGAGCGGAGTCGTGGCTATCACCGTGGGCTGCCACATGGAGCCTGTTGCGGGGAGTGGAGCAGTGTCTGTTGTCGTGACTTGCCAGAGGGTGGTGGAGCCACGCAGAATCTATCACAGGAAGTGGAGCAGAATCATGGCCGTTACTGTGGCCTGCCGCGTGGAGCCTGTTGCGGGGAGTGGTGGAACCGCGCAGAATCCGTCGCAAGAGATGGAGCAGAGTCGTGGCCATTACTGTGGCCTATCAGGGAGTCCAGGCCTGTCGACCGGAGCTTGGTTGGAGCATCTGGTGGAGAAAGGTAGCTATCTATCTGAGAGGAGCTCGGATGTCGCTGGCGAGCCCTCTACCGTTGGGTGCCTTGAGCATTAATGCCGCAGGCGAGGGCCATTTGCTGTAGGAGCTCAGTCAGGGGCTTTTCGTAGATGAAGTTTGATTTCACGTAGGATTTGGTGGAGGGTCGACCGACAATGGATGTTAGATGGTGCCAGAAAGATTCATCCGTTGGAGGGGTCCGACTGTTGGAGTCTGCATGTCGTAGGAGTTCGTCTGGGATCTGACCGCTATGGGAGTTCGGTCGGAGTCCGATCTCCGTAGAAGCCCGGATGGGGATCATTTGTTGAGGGGGCTCAACCGAAGCCTGCTTGCAATAGAAATCCGAAAGGAATTCATCCACGATGGAGGCTCGGGTGGAGGCTTACCATGAAAATCCAGCGCGGACCACTCGTAGTAGAAATTTGAAGTAGACCGCTTGTAGCTGAAGCTCGGAGTAGATCGCTTGTGGTAGAAGTTCGGAGTCTGACCTTTGTAGGAGTTCGGATGAGGTCTACCTGCAACAGGAGTTCTGGACGGAAGTCCGACTCCCGTAGGAGTCCTGATGAAGACCACCTGCAGTCGGAGTTCGGGAAAGAAGTCCGGCTCCCATAGGAGTCCGAATGAAGACTACCTGCAGTCAGAGTTCGGGGATGAAGTCCGGCTCTCGTAGGAGTCCGGATGAAGACTACCTGCAGTCGGAGTTCGGAGAAGAAGTCCGGCTCTCGTAGGAGTCTGGATGAAGACTACCTGCAGTCGGAGTTCGGGGAAGAAGTCCGGCTCTCGTAGGAGTCTGGATGAAGACTACCTATAGTCGGAGTTCGGGGAAGAAGTCTGACTCCCATAGGAGTCTGGATGAAGACTACCTGCAGTCGGAGTTCGGAGAAGAAGTCTGGCTCCCATAGGAGTCCGGATGAAGACTACCTGTAGCCAGAGTTTGGGGATGAAGTCTGGCTCCCGTAGGAGTCCAGATGAAGACTACCTACAGTCGGAGTTCGGGGAAGAAGTCCAGCTCCCATAGGAGTCTGGATGAAGACTACCAACAGTCAGAGTTCGGGGAAGAAGTCTGGCTCCCGTAGGAGTCTGGATGAAGACTAGAAGGTGGTCGACCACCATAGAAACTTGGGTGGAGTCCGTCCGTCATGGAGAATCCGGCCTACACTGGTGGGAGTTTATCCGTCAGCAGAACTTGAGAATGTCATGGAGGCTCGGCTGTCGGAGAGGTTCGGAAAGATACCGCTGAAGGTCGGATGTCGGTAGAATCCCTGGAGGGTCACTCCTGACACGAACTTCGACTGGGGGGTATTTTATACCCAACAATATCTATTGGGTGTAAATGAATCTATAAAAGAAAGATAGGTGCCGATGGTAAGGTAAAGACCTATAAAGCTAGGCTTGTGGCTAAAGGTTATAGTTAGTGCGAAGATAATGACTACCAAAAAATGTTCTCATCCGTAGTCATGCTGAAATCCATCTGCACTCTTTTTGCTCTTGCAGCTTACTATGATTATAAAATCTGATAGATAAATATGAAAACTACTTTCCTGAATGGATATCTTGAGAAAGATATCTATATAAAGCAGCCTATAAATTTCAGATCTAGTGATGGTGATCACAGAGTCTGCAAACTGCAAAGGTCCATATATCGATTAAAGCAAGCTTCTTGGAGTTGGAACCATCATTTTGATGAGACAATCAAATCGTTTGATTTTATAAAAAATGAAGAGGAACCATGTGTATATAAAGGGGTCAGTGGGAGCGCGATAACATTCCTTGTATTGTACGTGAATGATATTCTCTTTATTGAGAATGATATTCTTATGCTGACTACGATCAAAAGATGGTTGTCCAAAAAATTCTCTATGAAAGATCTAAAAAAAGTATCCTATATTCTTGGAATAAAGATCTATAGGGATAGATCTGAATGGATGCTAGGCCTGTCACAAAAATTATACATAGAGAAAGTGCTATTAGTCTCTCCAAGATGATGTGTCCGACCACATCTAAGGAGGTGCAGCACATGAGTAGGATTTCTTATGCCTCGACCATAAGGAGCTTCATGTACGTCATGCTATATACTTGACCTGATATTGCCCTTGCTGTGAGTGTCATAAGAAGGTATCAATCGAATCAAGGTGAGTAGCACTAGATAGCTGTGAAGAACATCCTTAAGTACTTAAGAAGGACTAAAGATTTGTTCTTGATCTTTGGAGGAGATTCTGAGTTGCGAGGCAAGAGGTATACTGACTCAAACTTCATGACTGATCTTGATGATAAAAAGTCTACATCAGGCTATGTGTTCATTTGCAATGATGGTACAGTTAGCTGGAAGAGTTTTAAGCAACCCAATATAGTGGATTTGACTACGGAGGCTGAGTATGTCGCTGCTTCGGATGCTATAAAAGAAGGCTTCTAGTTCAAGAAGTTCATTGCAAAATTTGAGGTTATGATATTGGATACCATACCACTCTACTGTGATAACAATGGAGCCATAGCACTTACTAAGGAGCCAAAGTCTCATCAGAAATCAAAGCACATCGAGTGGTGGTATCATATCATACGCAACTATCTCAAAAAGAAATATATCGAGGTGCGAAGAGTAGACTCTGTGAACAACATGGTAGATCTGCTGATAAAGCAGTTGAGCCAATCAAAAATGAAAGTCCACCTTGAGAAGATGGGACATAGATTTGTGGCCAATTGGCTTTAGTCCAAATGAAAAATTGTTAGATGTATGTCCTATAAGCCAATATGGCTGACACATTGTAATAAATTTAGGACATAATTTTATACTTAATATATTGATTTGATCAATCAAAAGGCAAGTTTATTTTTCATTCAAGTATAATATATCCTTGAATCATCTATGGAATTAATTTTCGATACATATTCTCAAAGAGTTGAGAATTAAAGACATATATTTAATTTCTAAATGCTCTCGATCATAACATCATCATGAGGATGGTGATCGATCCAGATAGACTGACGCACAGATCACTTTCTTCGAGATAGATGGGTCTCTAGTTTACAGTGTAAAGATACTGGACGATAGTGCGGATAGTTGTTAGAGAACAACTAGTATTGAGCGTGACCATATGAGAGATCATTTGGATTTCTACTCGATCATCAGTGATCATCTCGATGCTGTAGTTGTGTGACTGATTCTTTGATCTGAGATAGCACTGCTACTCGTAGTGTGGCTATTGGAGTTTGATTGATACATAACATATGTCTCAATGAGCCCTTATAGTGGATATTGACGATAGTTGGTCTCTGTAGGAGTAGGGTATGCATCAAGATAGGATCTATTGATCTTGATAGAAAGAAGTAGTCCTATGAGATTTGAGAGGCTAAATCCAAGAATCTATAGCCATAGTAGTATGATTGATGGAAAAGAGCTTTCATAGAAGTCATAACTGGACTTGAGCTAATCGAATCTATCATATGACTGATGTTGAGGTTTGACGATTTATCTATGACCTGCCATCTAATCAGGACTCATGATAGAGAGACTGAATTATACGTTAACTATACCTAGAGGTTCATTTCAGTTCTATTGGGTTGCCACTACATACTACTAGGTGTCACTAGTAGATTGTGAGAGCTCACTAGGATTGTTCTGGGACAACAATCCTTGATGAGTTAGAGTGAAATTATTCTGACCCATTAAAAAGAGTTTCAATGATACTTTGATAGAGATCATTGTATATCTCACTACCAAATAGAATTGAACCTATGGAATCACACAACAAAGAGATTAGGTCTAAAATTAGCAATTGAGCTTATGAAGTGTCAATTGAGTTTAGAGAAATTCGATTGGGTCAAGATAATCTTGCTAGCATATGGTTGGATCCAATTTTTTTTTATTTAAATTTTTTATTTGATAAGATAATTTAAATTTAATTACTTACTAATTATCTACATGAATTAGATTTATTGGACTTCAATTATTTGATGTTTAATATTTTGGATTAATTGAATTAGTGTGCAAGTCTCTAATTAATATTCCTTGATAGTTATTATGGAGTGCCACCTTGATTGGATCAAGATAGCCATGTCCTATGATTAGAGGGTTTATGGATCTCATATAGGGTGTCTCTTGGGTGTAAAAGAGGGTGTGAAATAATAGGTGCAAGGACTCTAAGAGTTGATGCCTAATAGGATTCCTAATGTAAGTTGAATAACTTAAGTTATTAAGAAAGCCAATACAAGTAGGACTTGTATTATGAGATTGAATAGGATTCAATCCTCATGTTTATTTAAAGAAACCTCCCCTAAGGTCCCTAGAGCATTAAAACTAGCAGCCCTCCATGCCTCTTAGATTCCCCCATGCCTTCTCTTCCTCTCTTCCCATGCCATAGCACTTTGGGGCATCCCAAGTTCTTCCTCACACCCAAGGTTGTTGGGCATTCCACCTTGCTGATTCCTGGTCCTTGGCAGCAACACAAATAAGGGTAGAAAGGTAAGAGAAGAAAAGAAGAAGAAGATCAAGGAAAGGGATCAAGTGTTGATCGTGATCTAGGCTTCATTCAGATTCAGCAAGTTAAATTTTTTAGAAAAAAAATTCAATTTGAAGAGGGCTGTTCCAGGCTGATCTCAAGTGGATACCTATAAAGGTTGGACACTTGTGCAGCTAGAAGAAATCTCTTCTCTTTCAGATCTAGATTTGAAGAAAAAGATTATGAAATAGGTATGCGATTTGATCACAATCTGAATTTCAGCATATGTGAATTTCAGCACATGAACTAGATCCTTGTGGTTTTATAATTTTATACATTCATAATTCAGATTAAAAGTATTTTAATCTTATATTCTGCTACGGTGTTTAGAAAATAAAGTTTTGAACTACATATATATGCCCTAAACCTCAAATTCCACTAGATTCAAGGATACATCACACTTGAATGAAGAATAAATTTCTCTTTTTTTTTTGATCATATCAATGTATTAAGTACAAAATTATGTCCTAGATTTATTATAATCTATCAGTCATATTGACTTCTAAAATATACATCTAACACAACCGCCACCATCTTCAGTTCCTCTAGCACCCTCTTCTCCATGGGTAAACCTTTCTTTAAAAGTTTTCCTCTTTTATCCCTCTTAATATTGCTTTCCAAATGCTTCTTGAGCCTTTAATAGTCTTGGAGTTGGCTAGAGGAGTTTTGACTATTGTGATGTTGAAAAACGTAGGCAATTTTATGTATATATGTCAAAATTGTTTGAAATAAATCGTAGTAAAAAGTAACTAGATTAATCATATTAACCTAACATGCATATGATCTAATCATCAAATCAATCTACTCTAAGATCTATGACATGATATGTTGCATATAAAATCTAAAAAAATTTAAAAGATAAAATCTGCATACATACATGTGAGCAGTAGATCAGATCTACTTCTAATCTGAGTCCAAAACTCGATACCTAAGTAATTACCACTGTTGAGAGATGTGGTAAAGATAATCCTCGCTGGTTGATTGTAGCCACACACATGTTCGGGCTCTATGGAAAGTCCACTCAAAGTTCCGATCTGATCGATCTTCTCAGGAGTGCTAGCTCGTGCGAAGACCATCTTCTTGACTGATTTGGATTCTTTCTTCAAATCTCTTGAATCTTTCTAGATGTTGAAGATGGCCATTTGGAGGAGATGAGGATGAGAAAAAAGTATGGAAAAAAATATTTTTTTCTCTTATTTTTCTTTTTTCCCAAACCCTTTGTCCAAACCCTAGGGTTTCTAGGTTTTGCGCTCACCTAAGAGAAGAGAACTCTCCTTTAATTTTTTTTTCACACCAAGGAACCACACCCAAGACCTTTCACTGTGAAGAGCTATTTCTCTTCTCTCTTACATGCACAAAAGAAATATAGATCCCTTTTATTTTGGCATGAAAGGTTGTTAGGGTGAAGAGTCCAACAATGTTTGGACTCTTCCAAAAGTTGTCGCCTCCTCTCACAATTCCACCACCCAAAAAATATGAGACACCCCCTTTTAGATTTTTTCATGGTAAATCAGATCTTTATTTGATTTTCCACACCCCATATTTCTTTATTTGTTGCACAAAAAAAAGGAAAAAGAAGGTATTGCGTGTGGAGTGGTTTGGATGAAAACAAACTCTCTTGACAAGGAATATTTTTAAAATTAAATTTCAAAACTTTTGTTTTATCAAAATCAAACTAGATTTGGCATGGAAAAAGAAGCAACATCAGATGTTTTTTGCATGGAGAAACCTCATGCAAAAACCTTTTTAGCGTGAGGAATAGTGGCATCAAAAATAGGGTGGCACAAAGAGAAGAAGAGTCCAATACTATATGGACTCTTGGTTTCCTTATTTGATTCCAAACCAAATCACATTTGATTAAGCCCAAATAAATAGATGAAATCCAATCTAATTAGGTTCATAATTTTTTAATCAAATTTTAATCAAATTAAAAATTGATTAAACTAAAGTTCTGATCAAATCAAGGATAATTCTTCCTTAACAATTAGGTCATCTCATAACCTATCGGGTCAAACCTAATTGAATCTAATTGAATTAGATTTTATCTAATCCTCTTTGCTCAAATAAATTGAGCTAATCAATAATCTAATTACTAATTAATCTTCTATTAATTCACTAACACTCAGTAAATAAATTTATTGTAACTTTTGTATAAGATTAACCATTATTCGAATTGACGATTAAACCTTTGAATGATTCTCAATAGTTGATCAGTCACATGATCAGTCAGAAATTTTTTTTGAGTGTGACCCCATAGATTTGAATCTAAGTTGGTAGCATAGGAATAAATTTTTGAACCAATCGATGTAACCATCTAGTAATGAGACCCGACATCTGGATAGATCGAATGATGGTGAAACAACATTCAAGTACCTATTGGCATATGGTTATCGTATAATTCATCCCTTTGACCCTAATGCTGAAGTACGACCTAGGATTTAACTGTCAATCCTAGATAAGTCATCTACATTATATTTTAATCTTTCAAATCCATCATATGGATTATTTGAGCTTAAGTTTTGCTAAATTAAAATATATTGATACATTAACTCCTTATTTGGAGGGATCAATCTCATTTTGACTCACGCACCAACTTGACAAGTACTTGACTGCATCCAGAAACCTTCTATTACTGAATTAAAAATTCAGATAGTCTGGTACCATAGTACAGTGAGTTGCTTATAAGTCACAATGGTGATCTTAAATCAGAGGGACACTTATATCCATACCCTTCACGAGCAACTCTTGACAGTAGAGTACTCTGCAATTAGTCACATTCAATGAGATATACTCTTACATCACACTTGCATGCCATACCAGTGTCTCCACACTATTTGATTATGAGGACAACCAACGCATATGGCACACAATGACCTACACTTGATATCGCTATTATCCTAGTAATAGCATATCATTTGATCGCGAACCAGTTTAAGGACTATGTGATAAATCCTTCTTTATCGATCAAAGTAATCTTAAGAACTTCATCACAATATAAGAGTTCATTAGAAGATATAATCTTATGATAAAAAAGATTAAATAACTTTTATTATTGATCAATTCATATGCATTTATTATTAGCATAATTATCAAATGATTGGCTTTAAGACATAATTCTCAATAACTCCCACTTGGACTAAAGCCAATCAATATAGTATCATATACCCACCTTTGATTTATCATCTTAGAACTCTTAGATATCGAGACTTTAGTAAATGGGTTGATTAGGTTCTCCTTTTCGTCAATCTTCTAAAGTTCGACATCACCTTAACAGATTTTTGAATAAGATTTTAGCGATGCAAAATGCCTGGTAAGCTAATAGAACTTCTGCTCCTTGGCATGAGCTATGGCTCTGGTGCTGTCCAATACAGTAGAACTATCATTAGAGGGTGTCATTCCTAGCTTGTCAGTGAACTTGTACAATCACATAGCTTTCTTACAAGAACCGAATGCTGCAATACATTCTGCCTCACAAATTGAATTGGCTATATTTTCTGCTTAAAACTTTTCTAGTAGATTTCTCCATTATTTATGATAAAGATGTATTCCAATATGTTCTTACTATTATTATGTCCAACTAAAAATTAGAGTTAAATTTTATAAGTTTTAAGTCAAATTATCCACAATCGAGTCACCTATCCTCAGTATTTCTCAAATACTTAAGGATGACCTTCCAGTGATTCTCATCTGGATCTTGCAGGTATCCATTAATTATCCTAGTGAGTATACCATATCCGATCTCACATATGATGTATATGATAGAACAAATTCTACTAATAAACATTCTATGTATGTTGGACTGGGATAATCCAAGCAACTTTTTAGATCTATTTCTATAGATTTCATCCCTAGGATGAGGAATGCTTTTTCCAAATTCTTTATGAAGAATAATGATAACAGCAATACCTTTACCCTGTAATATAAGGCATGTCATTCTTGATTAAGAAAATTTTATTTATATACAAAATAAGAAATAGACTCACAGAACTATTAATCTATTTGTCTTTATAGGGTTCTTCTTCATCCTCAACAAAGTCATGTGTTTCGATCACTTATCAAAATGCATATTCCAACTTCAAAATATTTAGCATTGCTATAGAAGAAAATATCTCATTATGGTCAATACCATAATGTTGACAATATCCTTAGGCAATCAAATGGGCTTTGTAGATCTCCACCTTTTCGTTTGTGCCTTCTGATTTTATTGAAAATCTACTTACATCTTATGGGCTTTACCCTTTCGAGTGGATCAACGAGTGTCCATACACTGTTGAACTTCATGGACTCATTTCAGACTTTATGGCTCCAAGCCACTAATTGAACTTGAACCTCTGCATGGCATCCACGTAGGTGATAGATCCTTGTTGTTCTTATCGAGTTCAATAGGATCATGTCCCAGAACTAGAAACTGAAGTATCTATCTAACAGATATGATACTTTACTGGATCTCCTTAATGGTACCTCAATAATGAGTTTTGGATTTGATCTAATCAAATTCAGTTTTGTGGGTTTACTAGATTGTATTGGTTTTTCTACCTGTCGAACTTCATAAGTTCTATATTAAAGGCATCAGTTCCTTCACTAAGGTACTCCTTTTCTAAAAAAAATATCGAATAATTTTTGTTCTTTTAGCAAGGTAGAAGAAATATCCCTTAGATTCTTTGGGGTACCCTATTGGATTTGTACCTTAGAAGTCAATTGTTAGCTGATATATTATGTAATTCTAGGATCTAAACTTGTACTTATAATTTTTTTGTTATCAATAAAAGATTTTTTCATTCCAATCATGTTTGTGTCCATGATTTATCTTAAAAATTAACAAAGATAATTTTTATATATTCTTAAAGAGTTAAGAAATTGAGACATACATTAATTAGTGGTTAATTTCTAAATATTTTAATTAAAGGATTATCACAGAGGATAGTGATCAATCCATTTGAGATCGATACACGGTTCACCTCCCTTGTGGGCAGATGAGTCTTGGATCTGCGGTGGAGATATTGGGGTGAAGGTACAGATGGTTGTTAGAGAACAACTTGCACTGAGCATGACCAACACGAGAACCACAGATGTCTACTCACTCATTAGTGATCTTCTCAATACTACAGTAGTGTGAGTAGTCCTTTGACCTACGGTGCCATTGGCTATTCGCAGCGAGGCTACTGGATTTGACTACATATTTTTTTGATCCCTAGCCATTCGGGTCCTTGTTGTGTATGTTGGCTTCAGTAGGTTCAGGTTTGCTGTTTGGAGTAGGATGCACCTAGATAAAATCTATCGATCTTGATAAAAAAGAAGAAATTCTATGCGATTTGCGAGGCTGAGTTCAGAAAGTCTTTGATCAAAGAAAGTGTGAATACTGGAAAAGAGTTTTCACAGATTTACAAATGAACTCGAATCGAGCCAATCTAGCATATGACTGATGATGGGGTCTAATGAATTTTTCATAACCTCTGTCAAGTCGGGACTCATGATAGAAGGACTGAATCTACAATAACTACACCTAAGAATTTGTACTTTCATTCTACTGAGTTGCCACTGCATACTGCTAGGTGTCACTGATGGATTGTGAGACTCATCGGATATCATCTTGATGATTGATGGCCCTCAAAGGGTAGAATTGAAAATGTTCCAATCCATTGAAAAGAGTTGTGATGATATTGTGATGGTGATCACAATATATCTCACTATCAGATAGAATGAAATCTATGAGGTCACACATTAAGAGATTTAATCTCAAATTTATCAATTGGACTGATGAAGTTTAATTGGATTAGGGTTTATTGAAATCCTATTAGGTTTGTGAGAACTATGCTAACACACGGTTAAACCTAATTTTTCTCAAAACTTCGGTTTGATCAAGTCCATAACCTTGAACCTAACCTAAATTTAGTTAGATTTAATTGAGCTCTCAATTATGAGCCCAAGAAGATTTGATTAAGTCAATTAGTTGGCTTAATTATCCTAACATTATCTCTTCTTTATCTCCTAATTATCTCTAAGTGTGCATGTGGAATAGATGGAAGAAAGGGTGGTGCCTACTTTTGTTTTTGGCATGAAATAAGTGCCAAATCTTGGGATATGGCAGAGGGGCCCGCCCCCTCTTATGTGGCATGGCGTGGAGGAGAGAGAGTGGGGCCACACCTTCTCTTATTTGGCTAGAAATTCTTTTGTGGGGCATCAAGAGTTGGCACCCCAATTACCTGATATATTTTAGATGGACACCTTTTATACCTGCTTAAAAGGGCTGATCATATACCATTTATATCTAATTTTAATTGAAATAAATCAAATTAAAAAGGTATAAGATTCTTATGAGATAAGGATCTACCTTTTTAAGATAATTGAGTTCCTATTATGTGTCAGGATAGTGCCTATATATAGGGTATGTCTCTAGGATTTCTAGCTAATTGATTTTTTGTGAAAGATCTCTCCCTCTCCCTTCTCCATGCCTCCTCTCCTCCCTATCTTCCTTTCCATGCACAAGAGTTGGGTGTCCCCTCTTCCACATGTCAAGAGATAGTGCTTGATGACTTAGAGATTGAAGATCGAGGAGGAAAAGAAGAAGAAGGCTGCTGATCAAGGAGTTGATCTTACAGTCCAGATTAAGGCATTGATCAAAGTATTTAAGATTAAGATTCTTCTTGAGAAGAAAAATCTTCTGCAAGAAGAAATCAGTTCGAGATCCTAGTGGATACTTGTAGAGGTCGGATACGTATGCGGCTCGAGCATCTATGAATTTGTGATCATCGAAAGTGGTGAATATCTGCCTATACCAAGGTAATGAGATCTGACCTCATATTTATTTCTAAATTTTAGATTGTATATATGTATTTTCTCCAGAACTTGGGTAGGATTAGATTTGATCTATTGTAAATGGGGTTTAAAGGGTTTAACCCATTTGTTTTCCACTATAATTTTTAAAATTTTGAAATCTACATATACTGCCTATCCAATTTTTCTAACAGTGGTATCAGAGTCAGATTTTTGAAAATACATATGATCTAGTTTTTAGATTAGATCTAAAAGTTTTAATGATTTAAAATCAATTTTGTGCTGATATAAAGTTGTCCTGGTATAGGGTTTACCCCGTATATTGCAAAGATTGTCCTAGCACAAGATTGATCGATTTTAAAAACTATTTTTAAAATAATTAAATTAAATCTTAGATCTAAAAATTAGTATATGTGATATGTTTAATTTGAGTTTAGATCTGAAATTAGAATGATTAAAAATTCACATCAAACTGATATAAGATTGTCCTGATATAGGGTTTACCCCCTATATTGTAAAGGTTGTCCTAGTTTGATATGAATCAATTTTTGAAAAGATATTTTTAAAATATTTTAATCATTATTTTAGATCTAATTATATATATATTTGATATATGTAAATTTAGTTTTAGATCTAAAATTTGATGTATATATGATATATTTTTATTTAGATTTCAAACTACATGTATTTGATATATGAAACTAGGTTTAGATCTGAAATAGTTTCAAGATTATAAGCCACTAATTGCATGCAATAAAATATAATCTAAAAATTATTTTTAGATCTAAAATTGTATTGTTGCATGTGGGTATGGGATGAACAAATTAGGTCTAAGTGATCAAACTATAATTAAGGTCTAATTGATTAGATCAGGCTAGAACCCATTTTCAATTTTGAGCAGTTGATTGAACATAATCGATGGATAATTAGGATTAGATCAAAGAGGCTCAAAGTTGAGTTTAGTTGTAGTTAATCACATCGATTCATATTTTGATGTGAATTGATTGACTCAAGATCGAATTTGGCTTAGTAGTTCGAGTCCGTTTCAATAGGTTAATCTAATCGATTCTAATCGATCAATTTGGTGTCTAAGACAAGTATTTAGATGGTGGTTATTTAATTGATTCTGTTGTTTGACCTGACTAATTTTGATTGGTGTCTAAGAAAGCAATGGGGGGACCCCCACATATCTTAACTTATTTGGCTATATTGAGAGATTTAGTTTCGTGTTAAGTTACTTGTTAACTCGAGTTCACTCATGCCGACTAGATTGGTTAGACATATTGATGTGCTGATCTAATTTAATCAGTCAGATGTCAGATCTATTGATTTAGAAGAAATCTAAATCTAAATCTTCTCATTAAATATTAAGTCTAGAGGTCTTCTATCATCGTAGAGATACGGGTGCCTTCCTGATGTTAATCATTCTTGGTTGGTTACAGTGGTTCAGTTGCATCAAAAAGGTACAACTACTCTATTGATATTTGATGTCTTGAAGTAAAGATGGGGTTGGGCCCAATAACTATTAGGTGAAGATCTCAATGATGGCTTTGTGTCCACTGGTGAATGATGGGTCTGACTTAACTAAGAAATGTGCCAATAACTATTAGGTGAGGCCATAGGACTTAGAGATGAAGCCCACTGTATCTTGCTTAATGAAGTAATGGACAAAGTATTGTCCACTTATTGGTCTATACTCACTAATAACTGTTAGGTGAGGTGTATATAGATTAATGGGACCGTAGTATCTACTTGAAATCGATCGCGTATAGATTTTTATTTCTCCACCTGAGGAGTGTGGAAGATTCGAAGAAATAGTGGAGGCCTTTATTTATTTTTAAAATTTTTAGAATAAATAAATTTATAAGTACAAAATCTAACTAAAAACTATTCTCTCTGCAGATAATCATATCAAATTCAAACCCCTTAGTCCGAATCCTCGATACAAATAGGTTGACTGGCATAAATTACAAGGACTAGCTCCAAAATTTGAGAATTGTTCTCAATTTTGAAAAGCTTACCCATGTCCTAGATCAGAAAGTGCCTGTGTTACATGCTCGTCCATCCACTGATCAATGAGCTACACTTGAGAAATGGATGAATGAAGATAACAAGGCAAAGTGCTACATCTTAGTGTCCATGTTCAATGATCTTCAGCAACAGCATGAAGATATGAGGACTGCTAGGGAGATGCTGGTTCACCTGCAAGAGTTGTATGGTGAATAGAGCCGCACAGCTCACTTTAAGGTTTCTTGAAGATTTTTCAGAGCGAAGATGTGTGATGGGCAGTCTGTCAACAATCATTATTTGACAATGATCAAGGATATAAAAGAGCTTCAGAAACTTGATATGAACATGGATAAGGAATTACAGGTGGATCTGATCCTTCAATCTTTTTCTGATTCATATGGGCAGTTCATCATAAACTACTATATGAATAAGATCGATGCTACTTTGTCTGAGTTATTGAATATGCTGGTGACTACAGAGGGCACCTTTAAGAGTTCAAGGGGTACAGTTTTGGCTGTAGAGCGGGCTTCTTCTAAAAGAAAATCTTTTTTTGAGAAGAAGAAAAAACTCGTAAAGAAACAGAAGAATGAGGTCAAGCTCAAGAAGCAGGTTCTTAAGAAGGTCGATGATAAAGGAAAGTGTTTCCATTGCAACGTCAAAGGCCACTGAGGAGAAACTGTTCGGTCTACCTGGTGACTGTCAAGACTAGGAAGAAGGATGGGCTTTCTGAAGGTATGTCTGAAATGCTCATTATTGAAACTAATTTAACGATTTTCTCTTCTTCTAGTTGGGTTCTTGATTCTGATTCAAGTGCTTATTTGTGCACTTCAATGCAGGATCTTGAAGAAGTTAAGGGGCTGAGGGAAGGCGAGATCACTCTTCGAGTCGGCAATGGAATAAGGGTTGCTGTTGTGGCCATTGAAACCTACCCTCTATGACTACTATTAGGATTCAGTTTGCTTTTGAAAGACTGTTACTATATACCTATAGCCAGTAAAAATTTGATTTTTATCTGTGTACTAGCACAAGATAATTATAATTTTTATTTCAATAAAGACATATGTTCTATTTATTTTGAAAATAAACTTATAGCATGTACTTTCTTGATTGATGGTCTTTACCATTTGCATACCGATGCAAGTGTAAATATTAACGAGCAAATAGTGAATACCATAGGGTCTAAGAGACCCAGAGATAGGATCAGTCAAAAGTATCTATAGCATCTTAGGCTAGGCCATATTGGAGAAGATAAACTCAATAAACTAGAAAAAGATGATCTTCTTGGACCATTGACTTTCAAGTCTTATCTAGTTTATGAATCATGTCTTCAAGAAAAAATGACCAAGTTGCCCTTTGTGGAACAAGGGTAAGGGCCACTGAGATATTAGTCCTGATACATACTGATGTGTGTGGTCCATTCGATGTACAAGCTAGGAGTGGCTATGTCTACTTCATAACTTTTATCAATGATTTTTCATGGTATGGGTTTGTGTATTTGATGCATCAAAAGTCTAAAGCTTTTGAAAAGTTCATAGAGTTTAGACATGAAGTAGAAAAACAGATCGAAAATTCTATAAAGGTTCTTCAATCAGATCGAGGAGAAAAATATTTTAGTGGAGAATTTTGGACATATCTTAAAGATAATGGCATAGTCTCATAGTGGACACTTCCAGAGACACCTCAGCTCAACGAGATATCCAAAAGGAGGAATCAGATCCTATTAGATATGGTTCGATCTATGATGAGCTTCACAGGTCTTCCTGACTTCCTCCGAGGACATACTTTGGTTACTGCGATTCATCTTTTGAAGCGGGTTCTCTCTAAATTCATTCCTACCACACCATATGAATTATGGCATGATAAGAAGCCAACTCTTGGGTATTTCAAGATTTGAGGATGTTCGACCCATGTCAAGCGACAGCAGGCGGATAAATTAGAGGCTAGATCCTTTAGGGCTTATTTTATAAGGTATCCTAAGAAAACCATGAGATACTACTTCTATCTTTATGAGGATCACAACATGATTGTGAGCCATCATGCCGTATTCTTGAAAAAGGAGTTTATCCAATATGGAGATAGTGGGAGGAAAATTGAGCTTGAAGAGAAAGTCTCTGAAGAGCATCGAGTCCAAGAATCTAAATCCAGTAATGAGTCAGTAGATATGATACCTCCTCCACCTCGTAGATCAAGTAGGGTCTCCCATCCTCATAAAAGATACTTAGGTATTCTTATAGAGAATTTAAAGGAAGCATTTTTTGTGGGAGATAGGGACATAGGAATGATCCCAAAATCTACGATGAGGCAATGTTAGATGTAGACTCCAAGAAATGGATGGAAGCGATGAAGTCAGAAATTGACTCCATGCATTCCAACCAGATATGGTCCTTAGTATATCCATTTGAAGGTATTGTACCTATTGGGTGTAAATGAATTTACAAAAGGAAGATTGGATCGGATGGTAAGATAGAGACCTATATGTAGGAACCAGATCTAGGGTTTCAGGGTTAGATCTTGAAATTTTTTCAAGATCATACAGCAGAAGACTAAAATAAATCAAAATTTATTATCTAAGATCAGAAAATCCCTAGATCTAAGATTCTATTATATGATTATTACATAGCATTAAATCAAAAATTAAAATATATAAATATAGCATGAACTACATGTTGATCATATCAACATGTTTCTATACTACATCTAATGTATGTATTAAACAATAGATCAGATCTATTACCTTGCAAGTTAGATGTTCTAACCTTGTTGATCTGGGCTTGAGGATGATGTTGTAAGCCGCACACGCGTCCGACCTCTAGGAGTCATCCACACGAGTCCACGAATCTCGATCAGAAGTCCTGCTTTAGGAAATCAGCACAGTATGCTAGTACTGCGCTGATCCTTCTTTGATGGTTGATCAGGTGCCTCCTTCTTCTTGATTTGGACTCTTCCAAAGATGAAAAGTAGAAGGAGGAGTTTCAAATCTGAGACACTCTCAGAAAACTCAAGATGGAG
This sequence comes from Elaeis guineensis, assembly GCF_000442705.2. Taxonomy (NCBI): domain Eukaryota; kingdom Viridiplantae; phylum Streptophyta; class Magnoliopsida; order Arecales; family Arecaceae; genus Elaeis; species Elaeis guineensis. The sequence continues at coordinate 70,284,783 of NC_025995.2, read as the reverse complement.
GGAGGAAAGATATGAAAACAAAAACCCAAGAAGAAGACCCTCTTCTTCTTCACGTTTTTCTCTCTAGACATCCAAATTTGCATCTTTTATATCTCCACGACCCAAAGGTATTTCTCTCTGATTTTTGGATGAATAAAGATCTCTCAAACATCTAATTTTTCCTAAAATTTCATGAAGAAACTCATCTTATATAGAGAGATATGATAGAGTCGTTGTCTAGGTCAAACACCTAGTCAAGGCTTATCCAAACATGGCAAGTTAAGGGACGCCCAACTCTTGAGCACCTCCTTCATATTTTCATGTATGGATCCACAGAAAAGGGTGCACAATGTATACCCTAAAAGCCATGAAAATTTTAAAAAAATTTTGGATAAATTCGGTGCAAAATTGAAAGAGTTTTGGATTTCTAAAACTCTATCTCATAGAATTCGAAATCCAAACTTATTCCTTTTAGATTTGATCCAAACCACCTTCCATGTAAGAAAGAAGAGAGGAGACCTTTTGTGAATGTGGGAGAGATCTGGGAGAGGGCTTTTGTTGCACAAAATAAGTGAAGATTGGCGTTGAATAAGAGAGAGGGCGTGGAGAAGGCTTATGTGGCGCAAGGTGGAATCCTAGTCCAACTAGGATTCTGTCTTATGACTTGTTTTAATTTGGTTTCCCAAACCAAATCAAATCAAAATTAGATCAACCAAATTAAAATAGATCTTAACCCAATTAAAAATTTAATTTAATCAGATTAAATTAGATTTAAATTTGATTTAATTTTCTAATCAAATTAGAAATTAGATTGACCCAAGTCCTAGTTGAACTAGGACTAGTTTTTCCTTGCACTTGGCTTATCCAATAAATCAATTGAACTTGATCCAATCAAGTCCAAAATAAATCTAATTAAATTATATTTAATTAGACTTAATTTCAGTCCATTGGCTTAATCAAATTAAGCCAATTAGCAATCGAATTGCTAATCGATCCTCCTGCAACACTTGCACTGGGTTAAATGTCAATCGTATTGATCATTTAACCCTAGAACGATTCTTAATCATTGATCAACCATCTGATCGGATCATGAACTCTAATGTGTGTGACCTCATAGGTCCGAACCTAAGCCGGTAGTATAGAACAAATTTTTATACCAATCGAAGTGACCATCTAGCAATAGTACCCGACGATCGGATAGGTCGAATGTGTAGAACAACATCCTTAGAACCCATGCGGATATAGTTTTCATATAATTCATCCCCTTGACCAAAATGATCATAGGACACCCCAGAGCTCAACTGTCAACTCTGATCAGGTTGTCCACATTGTATTTCAAAATATCAAATCCATCTGATGGATTACCCTGGCCAAGGTTTTGCTAAATTGAAATACAGTGACTCATTCTTCTCCAACTCTTGGAGTGGTCAATCCCATCTCGATCACACTCTGACTTTGCAAGTACTTGACTGTGCCTAGAAGCCTTCCGTCCCTGAATTAGAAATTCAGTTAGTCCAGTACCAAAGCACAGTGAGTTGCTTGCAAGTCACTGAGGCGATCTCAGGTCTAAGGGACACTTATACCTATATCCCATCAGAGATATTCTCGACAGTAGAATACTCTGGAGTTGGTCACGTTCAATGATGATGTACCCTTACATCTCACCTGTATGCCATACCAGTGTCTCCACACTCCTTGGTTAAGAGGACAACCAACCCATATGGCCTACAGCGACCTATGCTCGATAGAAGCTGTCGTCCTTATTAACAGCCTATCATTTGGTCGTGAACAGTTTTAAGGATTAATCGATAAATCCTCTCTTTATCGAACTTAAATAGTCCTAAGGACTTCATCATAACAACGGAGTTCATTAGAAGATGAAAGCTTATGATGAAGATGCCAAATATATTTTATTTATTAACAAATCAATTACAATACTTGATTGCTCAACCGTTAACAGTTTGACGATTGGCTTTTTGGGACACATTTCCCAACAACTCCCACTTGTCCTAAAGCCACTCGACACAGTATCTAATACCCATCTTCGACTTGTGGTTGTCGAACTCCTTTATTGCCAGGGCTTTAGTGAAGGGGTCGGCTAGGTTCTTCTTTCTGTCGATCTTCTGAAGGTCGACGTCACCTCGATCCACGATCTCTCGGATCAGGTGGAAGCGGCGCAAGATGTGCTTCATCTGCTAATGTGCTTTGGGTTCCTTCACCTGAGCTATGGCACCAGTGCTGTCGCAGTAGAGCAGGACTGGACCATCGAGGGAGGGTGCTACTCCGAGCTCGTTGATGAATTTCCTCAGCCACACAGCTTCCTTCGCGGTATCTGATGCTGTGATATACTCCGTTTCACAAACAGAGTCTGCCACAGTATGCTGCTTGGAACTCTTCCAGCAGATGGCTCCACCATTCAGAGTAAAGATATAACCCGACACGCTCCTGCTGTCATCATGGTCAGATTGGAAGCTGGAGTCTGTGAACCCCACAAGTTTCAGATCTGACTCACCATAAACCAACCATTGGTCCTTAGTATTTCTCAAATACTTAAGGATGGCTTTAACCACTTTCCAGTGATTTTCTCCAGGATCAGATTGGTATCTACTCACTACTCCTAGTGAGTATGCCACATCTGGTCTTGTACATGTAATGGCGTACATGATAGATCCCACGGCTGAAGCATATGGGACTCTACTCATACGCTCTCTCTCTTCAGGAGTTGTCGGACAATCCTTCTTAGAGAGAGAAATTCCATGGCCTATCGGTAGATAGCCCTTCTTGGAATTCTCCATGCTGAACCTCTTCAGCACAGTGTCTATGTACATGGACTGGGATAACCCAAGCATCCTTTTAGATCTATCCCTATAGATCTTCATCCCTAGGATGTAGGATGCTTCACCCAAGTCCTTCATGGAGAACTGTGATGACAACCAATCTTTTATTCCCTGTAGTGCGGGGATGTCATTCTCGATTAAGAGAATGTCATCCACGTACAAGACAAGGAATACCACAACTGGACCATTTGCCCATTTATAGATGCAGGGCTCTTCTCCATTCTTAATGAAGCCATACGTTTTGATCACCTTATCAAAATGCATGTTCCAACTCCGAGAAGCTTGCTTCAGTCCATAAATGGATCTCTGAAGCTTGCACACCTTGGACTCATCTGTGGATGTAAACCCTTCAGGTTGTATCATATACACCTCTTCAGTCAGCTCTCCATTCAGGAAAGCTGTCTTTACATCCATCTGCCAGATCTCATAATCCAGATGGGCAGCTATTGCAAGCATTATCCGAATAGATTTGAGCATTGCCACAGGGGAAAACGTCTCGTCATAGTCAATATCATAACGTTGACGATACCCCTTGGCAACCAGACGGGCTTTATAGGTCTCCATCTTTCCGTCTGCGCCCCTCTTCCTTTTGAAGACCCATTTACACCCAATGGGTTTAACCCTTTCAGGTGGGTCAACCAATGTCCATACATCGTTGACCTTCATGGACTCCATTTCGGATTTCATGGCTTCAAGCCATTTCTCGGAATCAGGTCTCTGCATAGCATCCATATAGGTGATCGGATCCTCATTATTCTCATCAAGTTCGATGGGATCACCATCCCAGATCAAGAAACTGTAGTATCTATCCGACTGATGCGGTACTCTATCGGATCGCCTTAATGGTGCAGGTATATTGGGCTCCGGATGTGATCTAATCATATCCGACTCAGGTTCAGCTATTGGTGTCGGTCCTTCTACCTGTTGAACTTCATCAAGTTCAACCTTAGAGGCAACGGTTCCTTCACCAAGGAACTCTTTTTCTAAAAAGATTGCCTTAAGGCTGACGAACACCTTTTGTTCATCAGCATGGTAGAAAAAATATCCTTTTGTCTCTTTGGTGTACCCTATGAATGAGCATTTGTCAGACCTAGGTCCAAGTTTATCTGTGACTAATCGTTTGACATAGGCCGGGCACCCCCAGACCCTAAGGTGTGAAAGTACTGGCTTATGCCCTGTCCATATCTCATATAGAGTCTTAATTATAGACTTACTTGGAATCTTATTTAACAGATAACAGGCCGATTCGAGTGCATATCCCCAGAAGGATATCAGCAAGCTAGCAAAAACCCATCATGGATCGGACCATGTCTAACAAAGTCTGATTCCTCCTTTCAAACACACCATTATGCTGTGGTGTTTCTGGAGGAGTTCATTGGGAGAGAATCCCATTCTCTCCTAGATATGTGAGAAACTCACTAGAAAGATATTCTCCTCCTCGATCAGATCGAAGAGTTTTAATACTCTTCTCAATTTATTTTTCTACTTCACTTCAGAATCATTTGAACATTTCAAATGAATCCGACTTATGTTTCATCAGATAGACATATCCATATCGGGATAGGTCATCCGTGAAAGTTATGAAGTAAAAATATCCACCTCTAGCACTGGTGCTCATGGGCCCACATACATCAGTATGTACTAGGCTCAAGAGCTCAGTAGCTCTCTCACCTTTTCCAGTAAAAGGTGACTTGGTCATTTTACCAAGAAGACAGGACTCACAGGTTGGAAGTGATTCACAATCACTAACTTCGAGGATTCCCTCTTGAGTCAACTTGTTTATTCTGTTCTTGTTTATATGACCTAGCCTACAGTGCCATAAGTAGATATCTGACACACTATCTAATCTAGGGTGCTTGCCAGAAGAATAGACTCTTATCAGGCTTGACCTTTTTGGTCTGGCTCTGCACTGATGTCCTAGCCTGAACTTGCACCTTCTTTACTTTCTTCTTCTTATTCTTCTTCCCTTTCCTAAAAGGTCGAGAACCAGAAGATGAACCTCCCACTAGGTTCACCGACTCCTTGTGAAGTTGGTGATCCTTCTCAAAGTTCTGAAGCAACCCCAGTAACCCGTGGTAGTTCTCTTCAGGCTTTGTCATTCTATAATGAGTGAGGAATGGGAGATAAGACTTGGGCAGCGAGTTCAGTATTGCATCTTTCCCAAGCTGCTCATGCAAGGAAATGTCGAGCTTGCTCAATCATTCCATCAGCTCGATCATGTACAATACATGATCAGTGACAGAGGCACCATCCCGCATTTTGGCGTTGAAGATGGCACAACTAATCTTGTGCCTCTCCACGTCATCGGGTGTGCCAAAGGCATCCTCCAACACTTGAAGCTTGTCCTTTGGCTGAGCCGTCTCGAATCTGCGACTGAACTCGTCGCTCATGATAGCCAGCATGATACAACGCACCGTGGTCCGATCACTGAGCCACTTCTAGTAAGTGTCTCTGATTGTTCCACGTGCATTGACAGCTGGCTCCTCAGGTGCAGGATCTATTATCACATATAGGATCCGTTCATGCTCCAGGACTATCTTCAACTTTCGGTACCAGCTACCGAAGTTGGGTCCCACCAACTTATCATTGTCCAACAATGATCGGAGCGATAGGGAAGTGGCCATATTTGCACAAAGGAGAACCATAACCTAATTAGTAATTGATTCATTAAACCTAAAGATTTGGACTTTAATCAAAAGGTTTCTCCCACTATTTTATTCGAATTGGTAGCCTCTACCTCCAACTCGAGGAATTACCCTGATTCCTTAGCGGGTACTAGAATCCACTTAGACTGCACACAAGCCCAACTTTGGTTGGTCAACCCATGTACATCTAAGGGTAGGTTCATAACCAATTATTTCTCTAAATAATTTCTAGTAATTTTAATTTTGCCCCAGAAACCTAATCAGTAGGCTTTGGCCTCCACTGTAAGGATCTGGTTAGGTCCAACTATTAACATGATCATACTTGGTGTATCTAACCAACGAATGATTAAGCCCAACTTTGGTTGGCTCACCTAACCACCATTAGAGAGACACTTCCAAGTCGTCATATGATGAGTGATAATTCCATTAGTCAACAAGTATCAGGCCTTTGGGTCTGCAATGATTATTGAGTTAATGGACTCATTATCAAACACCTTAATAGGAGGCTATGACTAGTTATCTCCATAACTTTGTCATTTTAAGAACTAAATAATTTTAGAGGATTTAAATAATTTAGAGGATGAGGTCAGATGAACTAGCTTATCATGATCCTCCCACTGGCTTCACCAAGTCAGCTTAAGGGAGACCATTAAAAGGGCTGGTCTAGGAGCACCTAAATCAGTCACACTGATTTACCTAGCTGACATGGGTCAGCTCGAATAGTCAAGTGATCCGATCAAAACATAATTTCACCAAGAGGCCAGGTAAGTTCGATCAGTGGGAGGGTCTGCCAAAGCTTGCCTTAGACACCATCAGAAATGGCCAGGTAAGCGGGCTCCCAATTAAAAACCACCGATCTGGTTTACCTTAGACACCAACTGATTTAATTAGTTTCGATTAAATCAACCTAACAGTTCATGCTAGACCGCTTAGCCAAGAATCAAGTCCATTTGGTTCTCGTTAAAGATATGGACTTGACCAACTACAACTATTGTAATTGATCTAGAGAATCCTTGACCTAATCTAAGACAACAATTGATTAGATTTAGTCAATTCTCTAATTAAATCCATCTTTAATCTAACCATAGGTCTAACCCAATTAATGGACCTAATTCCCACTAACCCATTAACCCAATGTGTTATGATTTGTATCTTAGGTTCTTCAATTCACAATCCTAGAACCTAATCAAACAACTTCTTAATTCTTAATTAAGTTTTGGACTGAGGGTTGGGTTCAGCTTTTCAAAAAATAATTTTCATATTTATAAAATAATTTTACAATATGATTCTACCAACCATATTGCATGTTTGATTCATAATCAAGATGCAAGTGAAATAAATATGAAACTACTTTAGATCTAATCTAAACAGGTTCATGTAATTGAAATAATTTCAACTTTAAACAATTTCTTTGCACAAAAATTATTAACAAAGAGATTTTATTTCAGATTTAAATATCTTTTAAATCTAATAAATCATAAATTTAATCTAGATCATATCTAATAAATTTATGATTAAAGATAGATCTACACAAACTAGGATAACCTTTGCACTGTAAGGGGTAAACCTTACAGCAGGACAACCTTGTAGTTTGTGATTGATCTAAAATTTTAATTTCAGATTTAATAATCAGATTATAAATTAGATCTAATCTAAAAAATAATCTAAGCATGTATAAATAATCATGTAATAAAGAACCTAGGCTCTGATACCAATTGTAGGAATCAGATCTAGGGTTTCAGGGTTAGATCTTGAAACTTTTTCAAGATCATACAGCGGAAGACTAAAATAAATCAAAATTTATTTTCTAAGATAAAAAAATCCCTAGATCTAAGATTCTATTACATGATTATTACATAGCATTAAATAGAAATTAAAATATATAAACATAGCATGAACTACATGTTGATCATATCAACATGTTTCTATACTACATCTAATGTATGTATTAAACAATAGATCAGATCTATTACCTTGCAAGTTAGACGTTCTAACCTTATTGATCTGGGCTTGAGAATGATGTTGCAAGCCGCACACATGTCCGGCCTCTAGGAGTCGTCCACACGAGCCCACGAATCTCGATCAGAAGTCCTGCTTCAGGAAATCAGTACAGTATGCTAGTACTGCGCTGATCCTTCTTTGATGGTTGATCAGGTGCCTCCTTCTTCTTGATTTGGACTCTTCCAAAGATGAAAAGTAGAAGGAGGAGTTTCAGATCTGAGACACTCTCAGGAAACTCAAGATGGAGGGAGTAAAGATATGAAAACAAAAACCCAAGAAGAAGACCCTCTTCTTCTTCACGTTTTTCTCTCTAGACACTCAAACTTGCATCTTTTATATCTCCACGACCAAAGGTATTTCTCTCTAATTTTTGGATGGCACAAAGATCTCTCAAATCTCTAATTTTTTCTAAAATTTCACGAAGAAACTCATCTTATATAGAGAGATATGATAGAGTCGTTGTCTAGGTCAAACACCTAGTCAAGGCTTATCCAAACATGGCAAGTTAAGGGATGCCCAACTCTTGAGAACCTCCTTCATATTTTTGTGTATATATAGCACAATGTATACTCTAAAATCCATAAAAATTTCAAAAAAAAATTTGGATAAATTCGATGCAAAATTGAAAGAGTTTTGGATTTCTAAAACTCTATCTCATAGAATTTGAAATCCAAACTTATTCCTTTTAGATTTGATCCAAACCACCTTTCATGTAAGAAAGAAGAGAGGAGACCTTTTCTGAACGTGGGAGAGATCTGGGAGAGGGCTTTTTTCACACAAAATAAGTGGAGATTGGCGTTGAATAAGAGAGAGGGCATGGAGAAGGCTTATGTGGCGCAAGGTGGAATCCTAGTCCTACTAGGATTCTGTCTTATGACTTATTTTAATTTGGTTTCCCAAACCAAATCAAATCAAAATTAGATCAACCCAATTAAAATAGGTCTTAACCCAATTAAAAACTTAATTTAATCAGATTAAATTAAATTTAAATCTGATTTAATTTTCTAATCAAATTAGAAATTAGATTGACCCAAGTCCTAGTTGAACTAGGACTAGTTTTTCCTTGCACTTGGCTTATCCAATAAACCAATTGGACTTGATCCAATCAAGCTCAAAATAAATCTAATTAAATTATATTTAATTAGACTTAATTTTAGCCCATTGGCTTAATCAAATTAAGTCAATTAGCAATCGAATTGCTAATCGATCCTCCTGCAATACTTGCACTGGGTTAAATGTCAATCGTATTGATCATTTAACCCTAGAACGATTCTTAATCGTTGATCAACTATCTGATCGGATCATGAACTCTAATGTGTGTGACCTCATAGGTCAAAACCTAAGCCGGTAGCATAGGAACAAATTTCTATACCAATCGAAGTGACCATCTAGCAATGGTACCCGACGACCGGATAGGTCGAATGTGTAGAACAACATCCTTAGAACCCATGCGGATATAGTTTTCATATAATTCATCCCCTTGACCAAAATGATCATAGGACACCCCAGAGCTCAACTGTCAACTCTGATCAGGTTGTCCACATTGTATTTCAAAATATCAAATCCATCTGATGGATTACCCTGGCCAAAGTTTTGCTAAATTGAAATACAGTGACTCATTCTTCTCCAACTCTTGGAGTGGTCAATCCCATCTCGATCACACTCTGACTTCGCAAGTACTTGACTGTGCCCAGAAGCCTTCCATCCCTGAATTAGAAATTCAGTTAGTCCAGTACCAAAGCACAGTGAGTTGCTTGCAAGTCACTGAGGCGATCTCAGGTCTAAGGGACACTTATACCTATATCCCATCAGAGATATTCTCGACAGTAGAATACTCTGGAGTTGGTCACGTTCAATGATGATGTACCCTTACATCTCACCTGTATGCCATACCAGTGTCTCCACACTCCTTGGTTAAGAGGACAACCAACCCATATGGCCTACAGCGACCTATGCTCGATAGAAGCTGTCGTCCTTATTAACAGCCTATCATTTGGTCGTAAACAGTTTTAAGGACTAATCGATAAATCCTCTCTTTATCGAACTTAAATAGTCCTAAGGACTTCATCATAACAACGGAGTTCATTAGAAGATGAAAGCTTATGATGAAGATGCCAAATATATTTTATTTATTAACAAATCAATTACAATACTTGATTGCTCAACCGTCAACAGCTTGACGATTGGCTTTTTGGGACATATTTCCCAATACTATAAGGCAAGACTAGTCGTAAAAAGTTATAGTCAACGTGAAGGCATCGACTATCATGAAATTTTTTTGCCCATAGCCATGCTGAAATCCATCTTGCTTGCCATAGCAGCATTTTATGATTATGAAATTTGACAGATGGATGTGAAAACTATCTTTCTAAATGGATATCTTAAGGAAGATATCTACATAGAGTAGCCTCTGAGTTTTACGTTCAGTGATAGTGATCACAAGGTCTGCAAGCTGTAAAGGTTCATATATAAACTTAAGCAAGTATCTTGAAGTTAGAACACTCACTTCAATGATGTAATCAAAATATTTGATTTCATCAAAAATGAGGAGGAGCCATTGCGTACAAAAAGATCAGTGGGAGTGCTGTTATATTTCTTATATTGTACGTGGATAACATCTTCTTGATTGAAAATGAGATTTTCATACTGACATCGGTTCAAGTATGGTTGTCGAAAGAGTTCACCTTAAAAGATCTAGGAGAAGCTTTCTACATTCTTAGTATAAAGATCTATAGAGATAGATCTAAGAGAATGATAGAACTCTCACAGCATATGTACATAAAAGAGGTACTGAAGAGATTCAGTATGAAAAACTCCAAGAGGGTGTTGAAATTTGGGGTTTGAAGTATGCATATATGTTTCAAAACTTAATTTTTTAAACACCGCAGTGAAGAATAAAATTAAAATAATTTTAATCTAAATTTTACATGCATAAAAATATAAAACCACATGGATCTATTTCATATGCTGAAACTTAAATTGTGATCAAATCACATACCTTTTTCGCAATTTCTTTCTTCAAATTTGGATCTGAAAGAGATGAGGCTCTCTGTTAATCATACAAGTATTCGATCTCTATGACTATCCATTCAGGATTAGCCTGGAATAGTCCTCTAAGATCTGAATTTTGATTCTCCAAAATTTAGCCTGCTAAATCTGAACGAAGCCTGGATCGTGATAAACATTTGATCTTTCTCTTTGATCTTCTTCTTCTTCTCTTCTCTAATCATTTTTTCTTGCTTATGTGCTGCTACCAGTATTAGAAACTAGCAATCAATGGATGTCCAACATCTTGGATGTGTGAAAAACTTAGGATGCGAATCCCAAGTAGTATGGCATGGGGATGCCTAAGGAGAAGAGAAAGAGGGAGGAAGAGAGGGTGTGGGAGGTTCTCTTGGGTGGAGAGGGGCTGGCTTGGATGTTTTGGGACCTTAGGGGAGGTCTTCTTTTATAGGCATAAAGATTGAATCCTATTCAATCATATAATACAACTTCTACTTGCATTAGGATTCCTATTAACTTAAGTTATCTAACTTACATTAGGAAACCCATTAGATGCCAACTATTGGAGCCCTTGCACCCATAGTTAGACACCCTATTTTGTACCCAAGAGATACCCCATATGAGAACTAAAGGCCCTCTAATCAATGGATACATCTAAATTGAACAATTTAAAGTGGTGCCCCATAATAACTATCAAGGAGATTCAGAAGGGACTTGCACCCTTAATTTATGTGATCCATAACCTTAGACATCCAACAATTGGAGTCTCATGAATCTTATTCATGTAGGTAATTAAGTTAGAATTAACTTATCAAATAAGTAATCCCAATGGAAAAAAAAATTAGATCCAACCATGTGCTAGTAAGGTTACCATAAACCCAATGGGTTTTTCTAAATCCAATTGATACTTCATAAGCTCAATTTCTTATTCCAAGCCTAATCTCTTTGTTGTGTGATCCCATAGATTTAATTCTATCTAGTAGTGAGATATACAATGATCTCTATCATTATATCATTGAAACTCTTTTCAATGGGTCAGAACAATTTTATTCTAATTCAGCAAAAATTATCGATCCAAAATAATCTTAGTGAGCTCTCATAATCTACCAGTGACACCTAGTAGTATGTAGTGACAATCCAGTAGAACTGAAATGAACCTCTAGGTGTAGTTAATGTGTGATTCAATCTTTCTATCGTGAGTCCTGACTAGATGGCAGGTCATAGATAAATCGTCAAATCTCAACATCAGTCATATGATAGATTTGATTAGCTCAAATTCAGATGTGATATTTATGAAAATTTTTTTTCATCAATCATTCTACTGTGGCCATAGATTCATGGACTTAGCTTCTCAAATCCTATAGGACTACTCCTCTCTATCAAGGTTGATAGATCCTATCTTGATACACACCCTACTCCTATAATGACTAACTTTCGCCAATATCCACTACAAGGACTCATTGAGATCTATATTTATGTGTCAATCAAACTCTAGCAACCTCACTGTGAGTAGTAGTACCATCTCAAGTAAAAAAATCAGTCACACAACTACAGCATCGAGATAATCACTGATGATTGAATAGAAATCTAAGTGATCTCTCGTATAGTCACGCTCAGTGCTACTTGTTCTCTAACAACCGTCTGCACTCGTTGCTCTATGTCTCTATGCAGTAGATTAGAGACCCATCTATCTCCAAAGAAGTAATTTGTGTGTCAGTCTATCCGAATCTATTATCATCCTTATGATGATCCTATGATCGGGAGTCTTTAGGAATTAAATACATATCTCTAATTCTCAATACCTTGAAAGTATGTATCAAAACTAATTTCATGGATGATTCAAAGACACATTACACTTGAATGAAAAAGAATTTATCCTTTTATTGATCATATCAATATATTAAGTATAAAATTATCCTAAATTAATTACAATGTGTCAGCCATATTGGCTTCTAGGACATACATCTAACAGAGGGGTCTTTTGCCCCTTAGACATGGCATTTATCTCTCCAAAAAGATGTGCTCTGACATACCTGAGGAGATCCAACGCATGAGCAAGATCTCTCATGCTTCGATAATTGGGAGCCTCATGTATGCCATATTATGTACATGCCCTGATATAGCACTTGCTGTGAGTATCACGAGTAGATATCAGGTGAATCCAGATGAAGAATATTGGATTGCTATTAAAAATATTCTTAAGTACTTAAGAAGGACTAAGAATTTAATGTTGGTCTTTGGTGGAGGATCGAAGCTGAAAGTTGAGAGATACATCGATTCAGACTTTATGACTGATGTCGATGATAGAAAATCTATATCAGAGTATATCTTCTTGTGTAATGGTGGTGCAGTTAGCTGGAAGAGTTTCAAGCAGCCGATTATTATAGATTCGATCATGGAAGCCAAATACATCGCCGCCTCTGAAGCTGCTAGGAAGTCTTTTGGTTCAAGAAGTTTGTTGTGGAGCTGGGTGTGATGCCATTGGATGCTATTGCACTGCACTATGACAACAATGGTGCCATAACCCTTGTTAAGGAGCCAAAGTCTCACCAGAAGTTCAAGCACATAGAGCGGTAGTTTCACATCATACATGAATACCTTGAGAAGAAGTTCTTCGAGATGCAAAGAGTCGACTCTGCACTGAATGTGGCGGACTCACTGACCAAGCCTCTCAACTAGCAGAAGATCGAAGCTCACCTTGAGAAGATGGATCTTAGGTATATGGCCAATTGGCTTTAGGTCAAGTAGGAGTTTGTTGGATTTGTGTCCTAGAAGCCAATTATTGGCTGACACATTATGTAATTATAGGGTCTAAACTTGTACTTGTAATTTTTTTATCATCAATAAAGGATTTTAATTTCATTTCAATCATGTTTGTATCCATAGTTTATCTTAAAAATTAACAAAGATGATTTTTGTATATTCTTAAAGTGTTAAGAATTTGAGACATACATTAATTAGTGGTTAATTTCTAAATGCTCCTGATCAAAAGTTTGTCACGGAGGATAGTGATCAATCCATTTAAGATCGGTGCATGGATCACCTCCCTTGTCGGCAGATGAGTCTCGAATCTACGGTGTAGAGACATTGGGGTGAAGGTGAAGGTGGTTATTAGAGAACAATATGCACTGAGCATGACCAACACGAGAATCACATGGATATCTATTCACTCGTCAGTGGTCTTCTCGATGCTATAGTGGTGCGAGTGGTCCTTTGACCTGTGGTGCCATTGGCTATTCACAGCGAGGCTACTGGGTTTGACTGCATGTTTCTTTGGTCCCTAGCCATTCAGATCTTTACTGTGTATGTGGGCTTCAGTAGGTTTAGGTTCATTATTTGGAGTAGGATACACCTAAATAAATCTATCGACCTTGATAGAAAAGAAGAAGTCCTATGTGATTTGTGAGATTGAATTCAGAAAATCTTTAGCCAAAGCAAGTATAAAAACTAGAAAAGAGTTTCCATGAGATCCACTGAAGTGAATTTCAGTGCAGGGGTA
>NC_025995.2:69934097-69970719 GCF_000442705.2 Elaeis guineensis | reverse complement strand
AATATAAGCTACATTAGGCTTGGTACATAACATATATAGCATACATTATTGATCCTACAGCTGAAGTATAAGGAATAGAACTCATTCTATTTCTCTCTTCAGGTGTCCTAGAAGACATCTTTTTAGATAGTTGTATGTCATGACCAATGGACAAGTAACCTCTTTACTTTCCTCCATGTTGAACCTCTTCAACATAAAGTCTATGTACCTAGACTGGGACAAGCCAAGCATCATTTTTGATTTATCCCTATAGATTTTTATACCAAGTATATAGGATGCTTCACCCAAGTCTTTCATAAAAAATTTTTGTGATAGCCATATCTTGATCGAGATATCATTCCTAATGAGCAGTATGTCATTCACGAACAAGACCAAAAAGACAACAATACTCTCACTAGTCTTCTTGTATATATAAGATTCATCCATATTTTAATAAAGCCAAACGATTTGATTATCTCATCAAAATAGATGTTCCAACTCCTCGATGCTTATTTTAATCCATAAATAGGATCTATTCAACTTGCATACCTGATTTGCTCTCCCACTAGAGATAAATCCCTCTGGCTGAGTCATATAGACTTATTTCTCAAGATTTTCATTGAGGAAAGCAGTCTTGACATCCATCTGTTAGATCTCATAGTCATGGTATGCGGCAATAACAAGTATAATCCGAATAGACTTGAGCATGGCTATCAGTAAAAAAAAAATTTCATAATCAATACTTTATTTTTGTCTAAAATCTTTTGCCACCAGTCTAGCTTTATAGGTCTCTACCTGACCATCTGCTCCAATCTTTCTCTTGAAGATCCATTTGCAGCCTATTGGGATCACACCCTCAGACGCATCAACCAAAATCCAAAATTGGTTGGTATACAAGGAGTCCATTTCGGATTTCATGGCATTGAGCCATTTGTCCAGAGTCACTACTCATGATAGCTTCCGAATAGGTCGTGGGATCATCATTCTCAATGATGTGGGATGTGTTATCATTCTCAATGACAAACCCATATCTGAGTGGTATATTACGTACTATACTTGACCTTCGAAGAGGAGGTGTGTGTAATGGCTGTGCCTCAATAATGGGCACATCTGGTGGAGAATTATTTTGTGAATCCTAGATGGGTTGTAGGTTTTGAACTTCCTCAAGTTCAACAGACCTCCCACTGCCTCCTTCTTGGATAATTTTTTTTTTAAGAAAATGACATGCCTATCAACAAACATCTTTTATTAAGTAGAGTGATAAAAGTAGTATTCTATACTCTCTTTGGGATAACCCACAAACCTGTATTTTTCTGATCTAGTGTCCAGCTTATGTCCATCAATATTTTTAACATAAGCCGGATAACTCCAAATCTTAAGATGTTTAAGACTGAATCTTTTTCCTTTGTATATCTCATTTGGAGTGCTAGAGACAGATTTGGAAGGCACTTTGTTTAAAATATACGCTGCGGCCTCGAGAGCATATCTCCAAAATAAGATCGGAAGATCCGTGAAACATATTATGGACCGCACCATATCTAATAAGGTGTGATTCTTTCTTTCCATAATTTTATTTAATTATGGAGTGTACGGAGGTGTCTACTGAGAGAGTATACCATTTTATTTTAAATAATCGAGGAACTCAATAGTCAAGTATTCTCTTCGATCAAATTGAAGAGCTTTAATACTTTTATCAGTTTGCTTCTCAACCATTCTTTGATACTCTTTAAATTTGTCAAAGACTTCGAATTTGTATTTCATTAAATACACATATCCAAACCTAAACATATCATCAGTAATGTGATGAAGTAAGAGTATCCATCTCTAGCTTGAGTCAATATTGGATCACAAACATCAGTATGTACAAGGTCCAAAATATCACTCACCCTTTTTTCATATCCAGTAAATGGATTCTTGATCATTTTACCCATGAGACAAGATTCATAAGTTTCATATGATTCAAAATCATAAGGATCAAAAAATTTATCTTTATATAACTTATTAATTCTTGACTCATTTATATGATCAAGTCGGCAGTACTAGATGTATGTGACATTCACATCCTCTCTCTTTTTTTTCTTCATATTATCAACATGAAGTACATTATCATTAAGTGATAGGAACAAAAGATCATTATCAATATAAGTATTTTCATAAAATTTGTTAGAAAAATATATAGAATAATCATTATTCTTTACTTTTATTTCAAAACTTTATTCTAATAACAATGGTACAGAAATAGTATTTCTAACGATATTAGGAATATAATAACAAGTCTTCAGTTTCAAAATTTTGTCGGAAGATAACTTCAAAATTTTGGTTCCCACGGTTTCGGTCTGAATGAACTCTCCACTAGCATGGAATAGCTCGAAGTCACCTTTATTCAGACTCTTTATTTTCTACAGAACCTGTAACAATTTGCAAAGGTGTGAGCCACAAGCGATATCTAATATCCAAGAATCTGAAATTGATGTACTTAATAATAAATTGATTTGTATCATATATAAATTTTTAGCAATATTTATCTGTTTCACAGTTACAAGGTATTCCTTGCAATTCTTCTTTCAGTGTCCCTCCTTGCCACAGTGATAGCAAGTACCTTTGGCAGAGACCTTTTTTGCCTTCTTCTTGGAGATGTCAGCCTTAAGGTTCAACTTTTTCTTGGAACTCTTCTTGTCTTTCTTCTTGTTAATCTTATCGACAAGAAGAACTGAAGCTTTTTTACCCTTAAAATATCTCTCTGCTATTTTCAACATATTCAGCAGCTCAGATAGGCTGATGTTCAGTTTATTTATATGATAATTTATGACAAACTGAAAGAAAAAGTTGGAAAGAGACTGTAGGATCAAACTCTGGCTAAGTTTACCATCCATAGTAGAACCCAATTATCCCAGACTAGTGATTAAATCAATCATCTTCAGGACATGTGTTTGCACAGAGGTGCCTTCAGTCATGCGGACATGGAACAATTGCTTAGATATTTTATATCTAGCAGTTCGACTTTGTTCCCCATATAACTCTTTAAGATTAAGGAGTATCAAGAAAACATCCATGTCCTCATGCTGTCTCTAAAGCTCGTTGCTCATCGAGACAAGCATGATGCATTTGACAGTCACACTGTCATCTTTCTACATCTTATATGTGGCTTTTTTCTTCTTGAAAGCATCTTCTCCGATCGTATCAGGTGCAGGTGTATCCAGTATGTAGGAGACTTTCTCTTGAGTGAGAATAATTTTCAGATTTCTTAACCAGTCCACATAGTTTAGTTTGATCAATTTGTTTGCATCTAGTATGCCTCTAAGTGATAGTAAGGATGCTATATGTGCAGTTAATCTACAATAACAAGAATACAATATAAGCGGACAACTCATTATGACATGCACAACTGATTAGGATTTTTGTCTAATTGTGTCTCTCACAATTTTAATAAACTTCATAGTCCTCAAGTATGAAAAATGAGAAACATCCTTATATTTCTTAGTGGGGTTGAGATCCCTATTCCTCACAAACACCTTGTGGATAGCACAACAAACATTCATGAGTTCAAGAATATATAACTCTTTACTAATTGTACCTCATACAATTCTCAACATTTTTCTCTCTTGCCTCTAGATCACTTATAGTCTTGTGAATAGCATAACAAACTATAGTATTCTAGTTAAATTAACCCTTCAATCCTATATGGTCATACTTAAACAATACCGCCCTTGTGAATAACACAACAAAGCAACACTATTTAAATATGCCATAAACATCAATATGCACTTAGTCAATATCATATCAATTTCTATAGTAAGTCTTATGGATAGCACAACAAGCTCACTAAGATCTTGACATACTTTATTGACCAAGTTTGAAAGAAGGTCCTTGTAGTGTTTACATCACTAATCAATCTTAGTCTGAAATTCAATTAGATCAAATTGACCAGGTCAGTAAGTGGGAGGCTCCTCGTAGCTTTCTTAGACACCAACAAAGTTGACCAAGCCAGCATACAGACCTAATTAAAAAATCACCTTTCATACTTTTCTAGACACCAATTGATCAAATGAATTTGATATTTGAATTGAAAGTAAATCCTGACATTATAACTTAATATAATTTTTTAGGAGGATCTTTGAATTGGTCTCGGCACATTCTAACTACAACTACATAAAATGTGCTAAATATATTATGCAATTCGGCATGCTTTTACAAGTCACAATAACAATCATATAATCATGCCAAAAATCATATAAGAGTGCATAAAATGACTTAAGATATGTCAAGCATATCAAATAAGAAACCAAACCCTAATCAAATTAGGCATGCATAACACCCTTAACCATAAATCGATTTAAGCATTCAGCAATCATGAAACAATAAATTTCAAATTATCATAAATTTATAATTTTAATAACTAAAATTTAAATCCATAGTTCATATGAAGTCAAAAATAATTTTTGATTTTAAAGATCGATGCTGAAAATTGATGTAATATTTTTGACAATATATGAACGAGAACAATTCTATACTATAACTTTGCACGTGTTTGATCGAATCTAATAAGGATGGCTCTGATACCACTATTGAGTTTCGATCATACAGTAGAAATTAAATTTTAAAATTTTAAAATAAATAAATCAATAGCTTTAATAGTTAAAACTATCGAACCAAAATCCAAACCCTAGAATCACCTTACTGAGGTCGATCAAAACAAAAAGAAGCATGCAAAGAGATAGAATTTTATACTTTCATCAAAAAATAATATGGTACAATGGTGATCTCCATGAGACTCCAAAGTAGAAGCCCTCCAATGGCGATCCACACAAAAGTTGACCAAGATCCTTCCTAACCGGTGTGCTGCTGCAGCCTTGTCTTCTCAAGAATACTGCCGACTTCGAACTAAAAGTACGATCATATTAAAGCCCAGTCGCCTTCGATCTTGCCACCAAAATCATGCCAAGAAGATAGTCTATAGATGTCTTACAACCTAGGATTTGATTTTAGGCTCCAACATATAGAAAAATCAAACTCTAGGGCTAACTAGCAACACTTGCTAATTCTCTCACCACTCTTCTTATAACTTTTGCCTATCAATTTTTCCTTATCTTTTTCTCAAATTTTTTTAAAATTTTTTCTCTCTTTTACATATCATTGAGCTCTAATTTTTATCCAAAATTAAGCACCTAATCCATATGGGATGCCCCATATAAATAGGTGACCAAGGGACATGAGGAAGGACCAAGGGGTGCCAACTTTTGGCGCTCCACCTTCTCATGCGGTGAGATAAATCATCATAATTTATTTTGGTATAGAAGAGCCTTCACACAGAAGGACTCCTCCTTTTCTGTGCCTCATAAATATCCCATATAAAATCAGCATGAAATAAATAGAGTGATGGATGAGAAAACTAGGCGATAAGATAAGATAAGAGCCATCATTAAGAAGGACTTTTCACCTTCTCACATTAATTAAGAGTGGGCAGCATAATTATTTTGGTGTGAAATCTAGTGGGCACAGAGGACTCCTTTCACACTTGAAATTGTTCCAAGTTGGATAAGAATCCAATTAAATTGGACCCAATCAAGTTAGGTCAAAGATAATTGGTCTAGTTTAGCTCAAACACTTTGAACTGAACCAATTTAGGAACTTGGGTTAATACATATCAAATTAACCCTTAAAATTTATATTAAATTCTAACTAAATTAGATCAAAATTAAATTTTAAAGTGTGTGACCCATTGGATTTTAAATCTAACTAGCAGTGGATACAGACTCTCGACGTAATTCTAATCCGATCAGATTAGGTCGGCCCAAGAATTTCAATCAACTAGGACTCTTTCTAATTAATTTTTGAATTAAACTCTTTTAATTTTGATGAGTCTACAAATTGAGATTGACATCTAGTAATGTGTCATGATGATCTGAAAAATTTGAAAGTTTGACAAAAAATTATCAAAATATCCTTTAGTGGTAAGTTACCGTATAATTCAATCCTTCAGTCAAATAATATTTCAGATGAGCTGTGGATATGAAAATATATCAAATTCAATTATCTATCTATACATATCTCGATCAGAAAATAATAATTCAGTTGATGATACATTAGAAATCTCTTTCTAATTATCATCCTGCTTTGACCAAAGACTTTCAGAATCATCGACCTATAAGATCACATAAGATGTTCGCTCCCCTTATTAGGAGTGACTGATCCCTTGTTGATCACTCACAACCTTCATGCACACTTTATCATATTTAGAACACCCTATATAAGGATCAAAGAATTAAGTTAGAAAGTGAACCAAAATATGAATTCATGTACACAAGGTACCATGGCGATCTCAAGTCAAAGGATCACTTACACAACTCCCATTAGAGAATCATCAGCTAATATATAAATAAGACTCCATCAGATATTCTCTTGCTAGTCTATTCAGTGAACTCATTCTCTAATGAGCATCCATATCCTTATATTAGTGTCACCACACAAGTGGTTGTGAGATCAACCATCCTCATCTCTGAGCATACATAGGACATACCAGTCTTACCAGTATTATTGATCTCCGACTCAATGAACCAATGACTGAAAATATTTTAGGTCATGGCTATCAAGATTTTAGGTCTTACTAGCGTGATCTTATTACGGCCCTAAAATCATTATCCAGATCTATGAGGTTCATTATCATCTTAAAAATAATAAGATGCAGCATATAATGAATTAAAAATATCTATTTTATTAATAATATTAATGTCGATTACATGAGTCTGAAAAATAAATTACAAAAAATATTTTAGGTCATGGCTATCAAGATTTTAGGTCTTACTAGCATGATCTTATTACGGCCCTAAAATCATTATCCAGATCTATGAGGTTCATTATCATCTTAAAAATAATAAGATGCAGCATATAATGAATCAAAAATATCTATTTTATTAATAATATTAATATAAATTATATGAGTCTAAAAAATAAATTACAGAAAATATCTTCTCGTATTCCATATGTGATTGACTTGTAGGGCATTATTCTTTCATCAACAAAATAACCCGTTGGTGCAGAATTTCATCGAAGCCGAAGTTGCTGGAGTCGAGAAGACCGTGGCCGCCGTCGGACCTGTAAGAAAAGTCTAAATCGGAGTTGGGGATGCTCCGGCAAGACCCTTCGACGCTCAAGTCAGTACTCTGCTTCAACAGAAATGGAGTGCTCGAGCAGAAATTTTGGCAGAGTTTTGAGATAGAGTTTTTGAGCTTAGAAAAGAACGTATCTGGAGATCCTTATTTATAGATGGAGAGCATAACTGACTGACAGCGACATCTGTAACCGTCTGGTAGTGGGTCGTTCATAGCCGTGCGGAGTTTGTTATGGAGAGTAGTGGCATCAGAGGTCGTTCAGGGTCACATGGAGCTTGTTGCGGAGAGTGGAGTGGCGTCCGTTGTCGTGACTTGCTAGAGAGTGGTGGAGCTACGTGGAATCCGTTACAAAAAGTGGAGCAGGATGGCGGTTCTTGTCGTGGCTTGTCAGAGAGTGGTGGAGCCGTGTGGAATCCGTTGTAGTGAATGGAGTAAGGTAGTGGCCCTTATCGTGGCTTGCCAGAGAGCTTGGATCCATCGGCTGAAGCTCTGTTGGGATGCCTGATGGAGCAGAATGGCCCTTTACATCATCGTTCTCGGAGAGGCTCAGATGTTTCGAGGTCGCTGATGAATCTACTATTGTCGGACGCTTCGGGCGCTGACATCTCAGGCAGGAGTCACCTGCTGTAGGAGCTCGGATGGAGATTTTCTGTTGGTGAAGTTTGGAGAAGTCCGATCGCTAGAGAAGTCTGTCTGGGATTTATCTGATGTGGAAGCTCATCCGAAGATCGTCTGTCAAGGAAGTTTGATTTTATGGGAAGCCTGGTAGGAGGTCGGCCGGCGATGGACTTCGGATAGCACTGGGGAGGCTCGACAGACATCGGAGGTAATTGGCTATTGCAGGGACTCAGCTGCTGGAGCTTGTCCGGAACCCATCCGTCGGAGAAGTAGCTCGGCTAAAATCTACCTGTAATAGAAGTTCGAAGAGAATTCATTTACACTATAGGCTTGAATGGAATTTGCTTACAGTAGATGTCTGGAATAGACAGTCCACTGTAGGAGTCCGGAGTAGACCGTTCGTAGTAGAAGTTTGGCTCTCGCGGGAGCTCGATTGAGATCCGAAAGGCGATCGACCGTCGTGAAAACTTAGATGGAGTCTGGTTACCGTAGAAATCTCGCTGTCGGAGAAGCTCGGATGCAGACGAAGTCTGGAAGAAGTTCGAAAAATAGTTGGTTGCTGTAGAAGGTCGGCTAACAGTGGGGCCCAGAGGACCTTTGGAGTGGCCCAGTGGATGAGTGCAGAAGTTCATTGTCGGAGAAGTCCGGATGGTCGAGGGGTTCCAGAGAGATGCCACACATAAGGTCGGGAGTCGGAAGAGCCCTATAAAGATCGATCTTTTACAAACTTCGATCAAGGGATATTTTATACTCAACACCAGTCCTCCTACTTCTGAGTTTGGATTCCGAATGAAGAAAGTACAGAGAAATTCTCCCGATCGAAGCTGCTCCCCTCGATTTTCGTACTCGACGGTTGCTAGATATTTTGACATTCGGCACGCTGGTACTGGAGCCTTTTTGGAAAAGATTTTTTCTTTTCAGAATTTTCGCCGGAGTGCAGTCTTAGGTACGGTGCCATAATGGTTTTACTAATTGTCGGCCACCTCCAGCCGCTTGCCACAGTGAGTGGGCCACGCGGCGATTACGGACTGATCTGAGGAGTCTTGCAGTCATTATTGCAACGGACCCCGTCGCCTATTTAAACCTGCCTCCCCCCTTCGAGGATCTCACCTTGCACAGGAGTTTCTTCAGTCTTTCCTTCCTGGCCTTAGGCGTCCGTTAAGTTGTCCTCATCTCTGTATCCCCGCATCCCTCAGACCAGCTTGGGTTAGCCCTAAAACTTTCTCTGCTCCCGCGGCCCCATTTATAGACTATGCTGGTCTTCCTTCGTTGCGGATATAGGCGCGAACGCAGCTCAGATATTAGCCCAGAGTCTGAAAGCCCACGAGCGGGAAGGCACTGCAACTTTCGGGTTGGCGAAGAAGGTGAGGGTAGAAGAGACAGATCCGATCGTGTTTCACCTTGAGCGCCCAGAGCCCACGCTTATGGCACATCTTCGACCGTGAGTGCTTCCCGGTGTGCGTCATCGTGAGGGGAAATCTGACCTTAGGAAGAAGGTCATGCCCGCCGTCACTGTGAGGGGAAACCTGACCTCAGAAAGAAGGTCATGCCTGCCGTCATCGTGAGGCAGCGGAAACCATGGCGTGAAAAAGGTGGCATCTACACGTACTTTGAAGATAATGCTGGAGTAATTGCTGATCCGAAAAGGGGGATTGGAAGAAGAAGCCAGGTACTTAAAGTAATTCTCGATGATGGCCGGAGCTGAGAGTTCGAAGTATGACGAAGTCGAGCCTCTTTAGAGCTGTTTGTGTTGTTTTTTTTTTTAAGGCTTTGTAACGTGCACTTCGCTAATGAAATGAAAAGGAAATTTTTCGTTACCTCATCCCTTCTTTTCTCTTCTTCTCTCTTTTTTTTTTGGCCTTCAAGGCTTTGTAATGTATACTTCACCAATGAGATGAAAATGAAATTATTTATTACCTCACCCATTCTGGTATTAACCGATTGTTTATCGGACTCCTTTTGTCTTTTGCCGTGTTTGATGTCGACCCTGTTTGAGGGTCCCTGATCGTTGCTGTGTCGATTCGCCCTTAGGGACTTGAGATTTTCGCCAAGGATATTTTCTCTCATCGAGATGATGTCCCTGGTACCTTTGACGTAGTTTATTTTTCACCTATTGTCGGTGCAGTTCGTCACTTTTTCTTCTCGTATCTCCTTTTCTTCTGTGTTCGGGTGAGGGTCTTCCCTCTGTTCTTGACGGGGTCGTGAGAGTGTAAAGGAGTCGTTGAGGAAGCTTTCTTCCTTGTTGATCAATCGGGTCTTTGTTTACATCGGGACGAGGTCCTCCCCTTATTTCCGACAATCGGTTTCAGCTTGTGTTAGGATGAGGTTCTCCTCCTGTTCCTAACAAGGCTGTGGGGGCACATAAGGGCCGTTGTGAGGGCCTTTCCCTCATCCGATCTTTAAGAAATCGGGCCTTCGACTTTGCTCATGTTAGGATGAGGTTCTCCTCCTGTTCCTAACAAGGCTGTGGGGGCACATAAGGGCCGTTGTAAGGGTCTCTCCCCCCATCCGATCTTTAGAAAATCAGGCCTTCGACTTTGCTCATGTTAGGACGAGGTTCTCCTCCTGTTCCTAAAAGGCTGTGGGGGCACATAAGGGCCGTTGTAAGGGCCTCTCCCCCTATCCGTCTTTAAGAAATCGGGCCTTCGACTTTGCTCATGTTAGGATGAGGTTCTCTTCCTGTTCCTAACAAGGCTGTGGGGGCACATAAGGGCCGTTGTAAGGACCTCTCTCCTCATCCGATCTTTAAGAAACCGGGCCTTCGACTTTACTCATGTTAGGACGAGATTCTCCTCCTATTCCTAACAAGGCTGTGGGGGCACATAAGGGCCGTTGTAAGGGCCTCTCCCTCCATCCGGTCTTTAAGAAATCGGACCTTCGACTTTGCTCATGTTAGGATGAGGTTCTCCTCCTATTCCTAATAAGGCTGTGGGGGCACATAAGGGCCGTTGTAAGGGCCTCTCCCCCCATCTGATCTTTAAGAAATTGGGCCTTCGACTTTGCTCATGTTAGAATGAGATTTTTCTCCTATTTCTAATAAGACTTTGGGGGTACATAAGGACCGTTGTAAGGGCCTCTCCCTCCATCCGATCTTTAGAAAATCGGACCTTCGACTTTGCTTATGTTAGGATGAGGTTCTCCTCCTATTCCTAACATGCTTAATTTCAATTGCATAAGAGAGTTATTTCCTATCGTTATAAGCTCATGCTAAAAAAAAATATGAAAATATGAAACTTTTATTTAAGGCGAAGCTATTGGTAATACATTCGTAGATTTTTCGAGTTCCATGGTCGCGAAAGCTCTGCTCCTCCGAGCTCTTTTAGATAGTACGTTTCGGGTCGGACTACCTCCTTGACCTCGTACGGGCCTTCCCAGTTTGGGACAAGTTTCCCTTGATTTTGTGGTTGTGAGGCAGTGGCTCACCGCAGCACCAAGTCTCCTGCTCTGAATGCTTTGCTTTTGACCCGGGAGTTGTAGTAGCGGGCTACTTTCTGTTTGTAAGCCGCCATCCGAACTTGAGCTGTCTCTCGCTTTTCTTCCAACAAGTCGAGGTTGGCCTTGAGATCCTGTGGGTTGCACTGTTCGTCGAATGCCACGACTCATGCTGATGGAAGCTTGAGTTCTATTGGGATCACGGCCTCTATCCCGAAAGCTAAGGCAAAGGGGGTCTCCCCCGTGGGCAATCTCTGAGTAGTTCGGTATGCCCATAACACATGATAAAGCTCGTCTGCCCAAGTTTCTTTTGCCTTTTCAAGTCTCGATTTGATGCCTTGCAACAGAGTCCTGTTAGTCACCTCGGCCTCGCTATTTGCCTGAGGATGGGCCACTGAAGTGAAGTTGTGGGAGATATTTAGGTCCTCACAAAATTCGACAAACTTTGCTCCAGCAAATTGTCGCCCATTATCAGTAATGAGGGTTCTGGGTAAGCCGAACCTATAGACAATCGACTTCCAGATGAAGTCTTGCACTTTAGCTTTCGTGATTTTTGCCAAAGGTTCAGCTTCGAACCACTTGGTGAAATAGTCTATTGCCACCAGGAGGAACTTCCGCTGCCCTGATGCCATGGGAAAAGGTTCGAGGATATCCATCCCCCATTACGCGAACGGCCATGGGGCACTCAATGGTGTAAGTTCGGAGGCAGGTTGCCTTTGTATATTTGCATATCTCTGACACCGGTCACATCTTCGAACATATTCGACGGAGTCATGGTACATGGTAGGCCAGTAATAACCTTGTCGGAGCAGCTTGTGAGATAAAGATCTGGCCCTCAGGTGACTTCCACAGACTCCCTCATGTACCTCCTTCAAGGCGAAGTCGGCCTCGAAAGGTCAGAGACATTTCAAGAGGGGCAAGGAATACGACCTCTTGTATAGCTTGCCTTCGTAGAGGATATATCGGACGGCCTGGTTCTTAAGCTTCCAAGCTTCTTTTGCATCAGGAGGAAGAACCCCGTCCCTGAGGTATGTAACTAGTGGGTCGATCCAGCTGGGTTCATAGCTGATCTCCACCATGGACTGTGATTCTTCCGTGCTTGGGCGTTTCAGAACCTCGAAGAAGATTCCTTAGGCAGTTCGGTCGGAGCCAGTGTAGCCAACTTGGAGAGAAGGTCGGCCCTGGTATTTTTCGATCTCGGGATCTGCCTGACGTCGAAGCTGCCAAAGGTAGGGATGATCTCCCTTACCCTTTCGAGATATCTGGCCATACTGCCCTCCCGAGCTTCATAATTTTTGCTGATCTGTCCCACTACTAATTGAGAATCACTGTAGGCTTGAAGCCGATCTACTTCTAATTCTTTGGCGACTTTTAGTCCTGCAATCAAAGCTTCATATTCTGCTCCGTTATTTGTGGTGAAGAACTCGAAGTGCAGTACATACTCTGCGATAACTCCATCTGGATTGATCAAGATCAGGCCTGCGCCTGCACCTGACATGTTGGAGGAACCATCCACGTAGAGGACCCAAGAACCATCAGGGAGATCGGCTCTTTCTTCGGGGGAGTTCGGTCGGGGCCCTGGATTATCGATTTCATCTTGTCCAAGTTCGACCTCCTCTGGAATAGTACATTTCATCACGAAGTTTGCTAATATCTGGGCTTTGATCGTTGGCCGAGGTCGATAATTGATATCGAACTCCGTGAGCTCAACTGCCCATTTCGCGATTCTCCCAGAGGCGTCTGCTCGATGCAGAATCGCCTTGATCGGCTGGTCGGTGAGCTGCATTATGGTGTGTCCTTGGAAATAAGGTCAGAGCCTTCGAGCTGCAATCAACAAGGCGTAAGTTAGTTTCTCTAACTTAGTATACCTAATTTCGGCATCTCTCAATACTCGGCTTATGTAGTAGATCGACCGTTGAATTTTTGCTTCTTCCTTAATCAGAACTGCAGCGAGGGCTATGGGAGAGACCGCCAAGTATAGGAACAATTCCTCTCCAGGCTTGGGCTTTGCCAATAGTGGTGATGAGCCGAGGTAGTTCTTCAGCTCCTCGAATGCCTGCTGACATCCAGTGGTCCAACAGAAATTCTTTGGCTGCTTGAGGGTCCAAAAGAAAGGTAGACTTCGCTTGGCCGATCTCGAGATGAAGCAATTTAGAACCGCTACTCTCCCGGTAAGGCACTGAACCTCCTTTATCGACCTCGGGGCGGTCATCTCCTGGATGGCGCGAATCTTTTCTGGATTTGCCTTGATCCCGCACCCCGATACCATGAAGCTTAGGAATTTCTCTGAGGTTACTCCAAAAGTGTATTTGGCTGGGTTCAGCTGCATCTTGTATTTTCGAAGGGTGCTGAAGGTCTCCTCAAGGTCGGTGATGTGGTTCATCGAGGATTTGCTCTTTACGAGCATGTCGTCCATGTAGACCTCTATGTTGCGGCCGATCTGCTCTTTGAAGATCTTGTTCACTAGCCACTAATACGTCACCCCCGCATTTTTTAGGCCAAAAGGCATGACCCTGTAACAATAAAGGCCATGGTTAGTAATAAAAGCAGTTTTTTCTTCATCCTCTGGCACCATCCTGATCTGATGGTAGCCGGAGAACGCATCTATGAAGGTGAGAAGCTTGTGGCCCGAGGTTGCATCTACTAGTTGGTCGATTCTGGGCAGAGGATAACTATCCTTCGGATAGGTTTTATTCAATTTTTTAAAGCTATACACATCCTCCATTTGTTGTTCGCCTTCTTAACCAGGACCACATTGAAAACCCAGCTCGGATAGTTGACCTCTCTAATGAACCCGGCTTTCAGGAGTTTATCAACCTCCTCGACTATTGCCACTTGTCTTTCCAGTGCATGACTTCGAACTTTTTCCTTCATCGGTCGGAGTTTGGGATCGACGGCCAGACGGTATTCCATAACTTCCACATCGATCCCTGGCATGTCCGTCGAAATTCAAGCAAAAACATCCGCATTCTTTTGTAGGAAATTGATAAGCTGCATCCGCACCTCTTTCCCCAAGTTGGAGCCGATCTTCACCATGTGTTCTTCATTCCCATCATTCAAAGGAATTAAGACAAGATCTTCCATTGGCCCGCCCCGTTCTTCCGTCAGGTCATCGTGGGCATCCAATCCATCGATCGGACAGGGGTCAGGCTGATCACTTCTTCGTAGGGCTATATTATAGCAATATCTTGCCAGGGCTTGATCTCCCTTGACTTCTCCGACCCCCTGATTAGTAGAAAATTTCAATTTCAGATGGTAGGTTGATACTACAGCCCGGAGGGCGTTGAGGCTAGGTCGTCGAGAATTGCGTTGTAGGCTGACGGTGCCTTCACCACCAGGAAATCCACTAGAGCCCTAGATTGTTTCGGGTATCGACCTGCAACTATAGTCAAAGTTATTACTCCCTCCACCGAGATAGCATCACCTGTAAACCCTACTAACGGGGAGCTAATCAGCCCCAAACGACCATCAGGGATGGACATTTTTGAGAAGATGTCGTAAAATAGAATATCGACCGAGCTTCCACTGTCAACAAGAATGCGGCGGACATCATAATTAGCAATATTTAAAGAAACCACAATCGCATCATTATGGGGAACTGGATCTCTCGGGCGTCTTCTTCAGTAAAGGTTATGGGTCCTTCAATTCTTTGCCGCTTGGGCGGTCTGGCCGATCCGCTAGCCGCTCCCTTCCGGGGCCCTCCAGAGATGGTGTAGACGATTCTGATTGGAGGCCGATCTCTAGGTTGTTCATCCCTCCTTGGCGGCTCCGGTCGTGGCAGGGCCCTCGGCTGATTCTTTCTACCTTCAGGCCGGTGTCGAATGAACCTATCGACTGTCGTTGTCAGAGGAGGAGGAGCCCGAGAAACTGGAGGTGAGGCCGGAGCCTAAAATCTGGCCGCGGAGGCCGTGGACCGCCTGGTGGATGCTTTGCGGGGAGGCATCGGGTGAAGATCTAGTAGGAGAAGGAGAAGAGAATGTCAGAGAAGATGACCAGAATCAGTCCCGTTGAGCACTCCTTTAAGAACAAGGGTACTGCGAAGATACAGCCATCCTTCCTTTAGCACCAATTCTGTTGGTGTAGAATTCTGCCGAAGCCGGAGTTGCTAGAGTCGAGAAGACCATGGCCGCTGTCGGGACCTGCAAGGGAAGTCTAAACCGGAGTTGGGGGTGCTCCGGCAAGACCCTCCGATGCTCAAGTCAATACTCTGCTTCAACAAAAATGGAGTGCTCGAGCGAAAATTTTGGCAGAGTTTCACGATAGAGTTTTTGAGCTTAGAAAAGAATGTATCTGGGGATCCTTATTTATAGACGGAGAGCGTAACTAACTGACAGTGACATCTGTAACCGTCTGGTAGTGGGCCATTCAGAGCCGTGCGGAGTTTGTTACGAAGAGTAGTGCGTCAGAGATCGTTCAGGGCCACGTGGAGCTTGTTGTAGAGAGTGGAGTGACATCCGTTGTCGTGACTTGCCAGAGAGTGGTGGAGCTGCATGAAATTCGTTGCAGAAAGTGGAGCAGGGTGACGGTTCTTGTCGTGGCTTGTCAAAGAGTGGTGGAGCTGTGTGGAATCCGTTGCAGCGAATGGAGTAAGGTAGTGGCCCTTATCGTGGCTTGCCAGAAAGCTTGGATCCATCGGCTGAAGCTCGACTGGGATGCCTGATGGAGCAGAATGGCCCTTTACATCGTCATTCTCGGAGAAGCTCGGATGTTTCGAGGTCACTGACGAATCTACTGTTGTCGGACGCTTTGGGCACTGACATCTCAGGTGGGAGTCACCTGCTGTAGGAGCTCGGATAGAGATTTTCTGTTGGTGAAGTTCGGGGAAGTCCAATCGCTAGAGAAGTCCGTCTGAAATTTATCTGATGTGGAAGCTCATTTGAAGATCGTCCGCTGGGGAAGTTCGATTTTATGGAAAGCCTGGTAAGAGGTCGGCCGGCGATGGACTTCGGATAGCACTGGGGAGGCTCGACAGACATCGGAGGCAATTGGCTATCGCAGGGACTCAGCTGCTGAAGCTCGTCCGGAACCCATCCACCAGAAGTAGCTCGGCTGAAATCTACCTATAATAGAAGTTCGGAGGAAATTCATTTACAGTAGAGGCTTGAATGAAATTTGCTTACAGTAGATGTCTGGGATAGACAGCCCGCTGTAGGAGTCTGGAGTAGACCGTTCGTAGTAGAAGTTCGGCTCTCGCGGGAGCTCGATTGGGATCCGGAAGGTGGTCGACCACCGTGGAAACTTGGATGGAGTCTGGTTACCATAGAAATCTCATTGTCGGGAAAGCTCGGATACAGACGAAGTCCGAAAGAAGTTCGGAAAATAGTTGGTTGCTGTAGAAGGTCGGCTAACAGTGGGGCCCAGAGAGCCTTTGGAGTGGCCCAGTGGATGAGTGCAGAAGTTCATTGTCAGAGAAGTCCGGACGGTCGAGGGGGTCCGGAGAGATGCCACACATAAGGTCAGGAGTCGGAAGAGCCCTGTAAGGATCGATCTTTTACAAACTTCGGCCGAGGGATATTTTATACCCAACATAACCCATAGAAGAATAATACAATAGACAAGCGCAAGAAATTAAAGAAAGTTATTACAATCATTGCACTATCAAAATATTAAAGATTGCATTAAACAAACCAAAATACATCACAAACTATTTACAAAAAAAAAAGGATTAGCTTTTCTAATAATAACCAAGCCATAAAATATGGAGAGTGATGAATTCTCCTAGGTAGGTTAAGGGCCAACATACAATGAAGGTAGGTCAAATACTTCTAAACAATATTCTCATGAACCAACGATTTTGAATCTGAACAAAAATTTTTTTCTATACTGGGTCACCTCTTTTTTCAACTCACTGAATTTAGCCATCAGCCTTTTATATCCATTAATCAATAAATCATACTCCCATCCTAATTGCATGTATTTATGCTTGAGATTTTCAGAAGCACTATTGATTTTTTTCATACATACATTTATGATGCATTTTATCTTCAAAATTAAAATCTTCAATTTCAAAATTAAATTTCTTCTTCAAATTTTTTTATCATCAATCCTATGGCAACCTCATCTGACTCACTCTGATCGATCCTTTCTTGTATATCCTCAAATCCTATTAACTTCAGATGACTCATGGTCCTACCTTAATATAATACCTATATAACACCTTAACTAGCCATGATCTTAGACATCCATTCTATAAGCCAGTGGCAGAAGTGCTAGTTGATCAATAATTTCTTGTAGCATTAGTTTTATCAAAATTTTGATTAATTCTATTTCTGTAGTTATAACATTAAATCAGTTATTTAACAGAAAAATGGTGCTCAAAAAAAGTTAGCTAATCATCAAATCTAATTGAACATAATCGATAGTTAAACTAAAAGAATTAAGATGTTACTATTCAAATATTAATACACTAAAAAAGGGCGTTAATTGTTAATATAGATTATATAGAAAATAAAACTAAAGAGTTAATTAATTTAAAAATATGCATATA
This sequence comes from Elaeis guineensis, assembly GCF_000442705.2. Classification (NCBI taxonomy): domain Eukaryota; kingdom Viridiplantae; phylum Streptophyta; class Magnoliopsida; order Arecales; family Arecaceae; genus Elaeis; species Elaeis guineensis. The sequence continues at coordinate 69,953,094 of NC_025995.2, read as the reverse complement.
AATTTATACTTTCATAAAAAATTAGAGCACGTAGATGGGTGGAGTAGTTACTGTGATATTCCCTATGAAAAATAAAAATATAATTATATTTTTTAAATTAAATCTAAAATCATTGATTCTAATCAAATTTTTAAAAAATTATGGATCAACAAAGTTAGAATAATAGAAATATATAACTTAATCTAAAAACTAAATTAAAAAAAAAATTGGATGAGCAATGTAGTATAATTTATACACAAATAAAAATATGACCATTTTGAATCTATGTTCACAAAAATAATGTTTGAAACTGCAATTGTAAAAGATAAGGTATAACAAATATTAATACTATTTGATAATTACATAGTTATTTTTTTTAAAAATATTTTTTCATTGGCAAACACCTGCAAAAAAAAATATCTTTCATCTATGTAGGCGTCTACACAAATAAACGTATGCAAATGAAAAAAAAAATTGAAAGAAACTATGGACCTTCCACAAATTGTTCGATTTTTTAATTATATAATTATCTATACAATAAATTTATATTGATCCTTCTGACCCTAAAAGCCCCTGATTGTCTCCCCACCCTTTATCAGAAAAAATGTAACCCTTATCCCCCTTCTCCAACTCTCTTCTGATAAAATAATAAATAAGAAAAAACCCTAAACACCCCCCTGCATACTGCTATGGCCTTCCACTATCATGGTTCTGCTAGATCTGGTGAGCCATTATGCTCCATCAGAGGATACAACACCTCTAGCTAAATTCCTAGATCTCACTTCTCTCTTTTCTCCATGATCTCTCTATTCCGATGATGGATCATCTTCCTATCCTTTTGGCTCAATCCCCTATCCTTTCTTGGTCATTTTCCTATCCCACCCCTCTTAATCCGACATGGTGTCTTGCCTTTACACAACTTTGGCCTTACCACCCTTTAGCCACTCCTTCTTTGGTGACTCTCCCTCCTCTTCTTTTCTCATCACTCTCTAATCCCAATCTTAATCCTCTTTTCTCTGCTCCCTTCCATCTTAGTTCCCCTACTCTTTGTCCAGTATTTTCTTACTCTAACCCTCTTGATCCAGATAAGTACCTTGCCCTTTCAGGGCTCTAGCCTTTTCCCCACCCTGGCCACTAAAACTCCGATGATAACATCCTCCTCTTCTTGTCCAATGACTTTGTAACTCTAACCTGGATTCTAACCTACCCATTAATATGAAAAAAAATCTAACCCTTTAACCTAGTAACCCTAACTCATTAACGTATTACCCTTTACCACCCAACCTGTTAATCCTAACCCATTAAACTACTAATCCAAACCTATTAACTTTAACCCATTTAACTCTAACCCATTAACCCTGACTCACTAACCTGAATTTTTTTTGTTGCACCTTGTCCCCACCATATGTAAGAAAGGTTGTTGCCATCCTGTTGCAACAACCCCTCACTCTCTCTAATCCCACTATCAGTAAGGAAGGTTGCTACAATCTTGCTGCAGCAACCCCTCACTCTCTTTATTTATCGCCCTTCTCCATGCTTCGTCCTCCATTTCTCAAATCATGTGAGATGGGATATGTAAGGTTGTGGTATCCTAAGCAACAACCCTCTCAATTGACTGACGAGACTTCTAAAGCTTAAGAAGGCTGTAGCTATCCTACTATAATAGCCTTTTGCTCTTTATATATTTTCTAGCCTTTTCTAATATGATATTTTATGGGCCACGAAAAACTACCACGCCCTCAACAACAATCCTTTCAATTAACTGATAAGCCCTCTAAAGCTTAGGAATACCGCTGCTATCTTACTATAGTAGTCCTTTACTATCTATTTTTTGATCTTTTCTCAAATGACGTGTTAAGAGACATGGAAGGCTGTCATATCCGTAGCAACAACCTCCCAATTGATTGACGAGACCTAAAAAATGAGAGCTGGGAAGCAAAGAGAATCCTAAATCTATTGTCTAGTAAATTTTTGATGACCTCACTATTCTTTGACAGTTGAATCTGGCACTCTACATATAGTGACGAGAGCTCCTCTACCCCATCCCTCTAGAATCTATATATAGTTAAGTGGAGCTCCTCTACCCCATCTCTTTATAAGATGATCCGATGAGATGAATCACTCTGAGGTAACCATAAAGATGATTGATCATTGGACTATAATTCAATCATGCAATAGAGATGATCTATTGATCTCTTTTCTTTTTCTCTTTTATCATTGCTGGCACTAGGAGGATAGATCATATGTTCTACCAATTTTTTTTTACATAGATTTTTTAATAATATATATACTATGACTGCTCTCTCTCCTTTTAATGCTGAGTGACTGTACTCTCTTTAAATACAATATGACCGCATCCTCTCTCTCCCTTAATAATGAGGTAAGAGGCACCTTTGTCTAGCATGACAGGTTAGCAGCTGTCATGGACATGACGTGGGAGCCAAGACGGAATACACATAGCCATGGTGATGATGTGGAATGCAGACATGGCTAAAATAGATAACATGGAAATGATGATGTGGATTGGACGGGGACATAGCTGGTGACATGGCTCATGCATAATGTGACATGTGTCAAATACAACAGCACCGACACACACATGGACATGATGATGTAGATTGGATGGATATGGCCAGCTGATGTGGACAGGGCTGCTCACAGGATTCACGTGGGATATGACATGTGGCGCATGGGACCACATCTATGGTGCCACCAAAGATGGACATGTGGTATGCAGCGAGATGCGTACAATTTTCTTTAATATATAGGATACATAATAGAATATTCATTTTAAACTCTCAAATATTTCAAGTCTCTATGCATGTGGACGAATGACAGTCGTAGTTTCCGTTACATCCCTTGGACACAGTAGCAACGGCGCTGTTGTTCGACACTGGCGTTATTGGACCTTGCTCCCTTGGAGTCAAAGTTGTTCCACGGTCAGGCAGCCAAGGTCCACGGTGGCGTACTTCATTTTGATCAAACCTGTACGTTCCGTACTGAAAGGCAGGTTCAGGTCAGACACAGAGCGAATCTTCCACCGTGCAACATCAACCCTACACGAAGTGTAGCTTTGGCTATTGCCGAGTGCTGACTCTACTATCCAGCGATGGAGCCCAGAGTCCACGTTGCCTGTGTGTACGTGTGGACTCGCGGCCAAGACCCCGGGGACCAGAGTGAGAGATTTTGCCTCAAAAGGAGTAGCCAGGTCCCAGAGATGGGAGCAAAGCTTTAACTCAAGCACGGAAAAGACAATAAAGAGAAAGTTGATCCCCAGATCATCAGAGTAATAAAAGAGACGTCCGGTTGAAGCAAAAATCAGTCAATTGCGCTCTCATTCGTTTCGAATTTTGAATTTTGAAACATGGCATAGTGTGGTACAAGCTACAAAAGGTGCATTCAATGCCCATATTGCCACTTGCTTTAGAAATAATTATACCATAGCCACCGACCACTTTCCCTTGCTAACGTGCGGACCTTTTTCAGGAAGACTGCGATCGCACTTCTTCATTGAGGGGATAAAATTTTACATCTTAGAAGCCGTACAGTCATAGTTGGCTTGTCTTCAAAGTTTGCCCAAGTAAAACAAAACAATTAGCATTAGCAATAAGTATAACAGTCCGATACAAACTCAAGCCACTTAACCATTGCGCAGCTGTGCTAAGAGCACTCTAGATGGATCAAAATAAAACGCATCAAAGAATGTAGCATGATAAATTTATATGTGACGCATGTAATTCTTTTCTTTTCAGAAAAATATTTTATGCACTTACTTACAATGTCACATTCACATGGACCATCTTGTGATGCTTATTGGCAATGTTCAGAATGGCGCATGCATGGTTAGTATGTGCTCTTGTATTAGCTGATCATTGATGTGGTCTGAGCTGGCTGATTATGTGAGAAATTTACAAGGGCATTTACAGGGTGCATGGCTCGTGTCTAGTTCTACATGTACATAAAGTATTTTATTTTTTGTTAAAAGGGGTTACACATCACCCAGTAATTGATATGCAACTCAAGATGGCTTGGATAATTGCATCCATAATTAGCAAGTACTAGTATTTTTATTAATGAATGAACCTAAATATTTTTGTTTAATTAACATTGATGCTCTATGCTGTTCGACTCCCTCCTATTTACACCACGTCTGCTCTCAAGGTGACATATGGGAGACATGCGCCGAGTTTAGCCACATGGTAGAGTGAGAACATATGCAAAGAATTTTAGAAATGTTCCGAGTGAGAGCTGAGGCTAAATGGGCGCTATATGAGAGTTGACCAAGGAATCATGGCAAGGCCTAGTACTTGAAGGAAATAACCAAACAGGATGCCAACATAAGGTAGACCAATTAAAGATGCGATAAGGATTTTGGTAGACTGAGTGGACTATTAGTCTCACAGGTGGTATAAAGTTTGATTGCTTTGACGATCTTGCATGGTAGAAGAACAACTAGCATGGGTTACTAAAACCATCAAAAATGGTGCCAAACATGGGTAGTAACTACCGGAGTGAGCAATTATTATTGCTTAGTTATAAATAATAGATTTGTACTCTATACTAAAAATATTTTGACATCTAATTTTATCCTATTCCAACTATGTTCACCAATAGCCTTTACTTTAGAAGTAGTTGTAATTTAATTTTGCTTATCATAACCCAGAACTACACCCCTCAATAATAGTCTAGTGCTACATCTTTCTACCGTAATCTAGTATTGCATATATTAAGATAGCATTTGGTGATCCAAATAGGATCACTAAGATGATCTAGTGATCCAAATTCTGTAGTGATTCGATCACTAGTGATCTAAGATCACTGTATTTGATAAACTATGGTCCAGCGATTAAATATCCTCAGATATTTACGAGTAATCTGTTTGATATTTTATGAGAATCTAAAATCATTGATTATATAATACCAAAACTACCCATAATATATTTCATAAAAATATATTTATTAATCATATATTATTTATTATAAATAAAATATTATTATATTTATAAATATATTAATAATTAATAGATTCTATAAAAATATGTTTATTAGTCCTATAAATTATTAATCCTATAAAAATATATTAATTATTATTATATATTTAATATTTTTATTTATATGTATAATATATTATTTATTAATATAAATATTTATTTTGATTAGAAAAATAAGATAAATAGAAGTAATATATTAACTATTTTTATTATATAAAATAAAGTATAATAAGATATTTTTACTCTAATTTAAAATTATCATTGAATCATAATATGACGATAATATGATTAATAATATATTATAATATAATATATATCATAAATATAATATAATATTATATATATAATATATTAATAGTATATTAATATACCAATTCTTTTGCTAAACTGAAGGATATTTTTGTTCTTATATTTCAACCTAAAATCACTATCTGGAAGTGATCTTGGATTTTCAATCTGGAGGACGGATATCCCAACTAGTTGAGGGGTGATTTGAGAAGTAAAGGTAATTTGAAATCATTGCCACATAAAATCATCATGATATAATCAAATATGGTGATCTCATCATCATCTCCATCCACATTAGCTTTGATTTTAGATGGATCATCCCATATCAAATACCCTCTAACTATCTTCTTTAAATAATGATGTGATGGTAGTGAAAATTTTCAAAATTAATACACTTGAACTCATATTGCTCTTTATCCTTCCTATAATTATCATCTTTTCAGCTATTCTGATGTTGGTGGCATGCCCCGCGTATCAACCCATAGCCATTTGATTTGCCAGCACTCTTCTCCACCACAACCAGTGAGACTCCACCAGCGGATCCCATGACAACTCTAAATGGAATTAAAAAAGTGCCAACAAGTGTTGTAGCATGTCTAATGGGACACTGTATAGTCATCATTATACTAATCTCAATGGGACATCATTAATCACTGTTACAATAATCTTGGTGGGATATTGCATTGTTATTGTCACATTGGATTCAGTGACACTGTGTAGTTATTATCACACTAGATCCAGTGGGACAATAGCTTAACTGCCATCACACTATGGCAGAAAAAAAGTCAGAAAAAGTTATAGAAAAATGTTGTCGTGATACTTAGATCCCCTTTGGACCGATATGCAGCACCTTTGGCTTTATTACTGGAACAAGTTGAACAACTGGTTCCTATGGTTGAAAGCCCATAAGTTTGGCCCCAAAACATTCTAACATATCCTGCGCCATGGAGGATGAAATGGTTTTACATGGACGTGCTATGGTTTATGAAGGAGCAAAGTTAGAAGCTTCAGCTCATCAAGAGATAACTACCTTAGATGATTCAATGGAGCCCTTGGAATCTACCGAGTAAGGCATCATATGCCAGCAATGTTGTGACAAACTAAAACTACCTAGAGATATTTCAGTCAAACTTAACTGATATTTGAGATTATTGATTATAGTGAACTATAAAAGATCTTTGGTGAAGTCGGCAAGTTCATGCCAATAGTAGTTCTCTATCATTTACTTAGAGTGAACGACAAAATTATATGATTTTAAAATACTAGCTTAAGTGTCACAAGGGTTAGAGGGCAACTTTATCAAAGAGTATTTCAAAACTTCTACATGGCATATATTTCAAAATCACATGCCGAGGGGTAACTTACTCAAGGGGTTCTCCTATAGAGTTTTTCCATATGATGTATATCAACTACATATGCCAGGAGGCAACATAACAGTATATGGATCGATTCAACTTGGTACTTGATTGTAAACGTCGTTGGAGACCTATGTGTAGATTATAGATTTACCAGGCTATCGCACTACAAGAAAACAAGATTTTTGCGATGGATTTAATTACGACGTAAATAATTTCATCACAAATAATAGTATTAGCGACGAAAAATATTTCATCATTAATAATTATTTATTTACGATGAAATAAATTTTGCATTACAAATAAGTGAGTATTTGCGACGTAAATTCATTTGCATCATAAATATTATATTATTTACAATGAAAAATTTTCATCACAAATAATCGATAAAAAATCAAAAATTATTTAAAAAAATAATTAGCAGACTATTTACAACATAAAATTTACATTGCAAATAATCAGTATTTGCGATATAAATAGTTTTTTCATCATAAATATTAAATTATTTATGATGTAAAATTTTTATCGTAAATAATCGATAAAAAATTAAAAATTTTTAAAAAAATAATTAGTAGATTATTTACGATGCAGAACTTATATCGTAAATAATCAGTATTTACGACGCAACTGAATTTTACGTCATAAATATTGAATTATTTGTGATGCATCATTTTCATTGTAAATAATCGATAAAAGATCAGAAATTTTAAGAAAAAATAATTAACAGATTATTTATGACACAAAATTTATGTCGTAAATAATTTAATATTTATGATGTAAATAAATTTTGCATTGTAAAGGTCGAATTATTTGCAATAAAAAAATTTTATTGTAAATAATTGATGAAAAATTAAAAATTTTAAAAAAATAATTAGCAGATTATTTATGACACAAATAACTGATATTTGCAATGCAAAATTAATTTTGCATTGTAAATAATTTATTATTTGTGATGTCAAATTTATGTCGCAAATAATCGATGAGAACATAATTTTTTTAAAAAAATAAATAGTAAATTATTTATAATACAAAATTTACATCATAGATAATTAAATATTTATGACATAAAATTTATTTTGCATCGCAAATACTTATTATTTACAATGAAAAATTTTTGTTGTAAATAATTGACTAGAAATCAAAATTTTTTTAAAAATAAATAATAGATTATTAATGATGGAAAATATTTTACATATTAAAAAAATAATTTAAATATTTTACGTTCAATTTTTCAATCATAAATTTTTTTAATATTTTATAATCAAAAAATCGATCGTAAATATATTCTGCAATCGAATATAATTTTTTTCTATTTTTTCTAAATATGATATAATTTTAAAATTTAAAATTCATCTTCATCGTTAATTATCTAAATAATTATCTTTAGAGTATCGTTACAAAAGACCATCTCGATCCGATAGCCCTAGCCATGTCGATCAATAAAATTTGATTTCGACGATCATGAACGACCACATGATGATCTGATAGATAGAGACTATCGATGGATTTGAAAACTTACAATAATAATCTCGATGATATTTGTAGTACGCTATCAAAATATTACTTCAATCAGATATCATTATCATGATCAATTTAGTATGAAATGATTTGGACCGTTAAATAAAAATGAGTAATCAAAAGGTCAAATAGCATCCGATTATAAGATAATTTTTTAGATAAATAATCTTTACTACTACTTTAATCGTCTGTACGGTGGTGATCACAAAATTTAAACCATGTATATATGAACCATTCAAAATTATATATATACTCATTCTTAAAATTCTTAAGTAATTATATTTGTACTTTTGTAAGATCTACTTGATATGGATGGTTCATATATGTATGGTTTAGATTTTACGATCATCATCATACAGATGATTAAAGTAGTAGCAAAGATCGATCATTTATCTAAAAATCATCTTATAATCGGATGCCATTTAGCCTTTTTGATCACTTATTTTTATTTAACAGTTCAAATCATTTCATGCTAAATTAATCATAATAATATGTCTGATTGAAGTAAAATTTTGATAGCATGCTACAAATATCATTATGATCATCGTTGTAAATTTTTGGATCCATCAATTATCTCTATATATCATATCATCATACAGTCATTCATGATCATCAAAATTAAATTTTATTGATCGACATGGCTAAGACTACCAGATCGAGACGGTTTTATGATGATACTCTAACAGTAATTATTTAGATAATAAACAGTGAAGATAGATTTTAAATTCTAAAATTATATCATATTTAGAGAAAAAAATTATATTCAGTTGCAAAATATATTTACGACTGATTTTTTGTTTGCATAATATTAAAAAAATTTATGATCAAAAAATTGATCATAAAATATTAAATTATTTTTTTTAATTTATAAAATACTTTTATTATAAATTATTTCTATTTATTTTGTTTAATATTTTTGATTTTTCATCAATTATTTGTGATAAAAATTTTCTATCACAAATAATTGGTATTTGTGATGCAAAATGAATTTTGCATTATAAATATTTAATTCTTCATGATGCAAATTTTATGTCATAAATAATTTGCTATTTATTTTTTTCAAAATTTTTATTTTGTCATCGATTTTTATGATGCAAATTTTACATCATAAATAATTTAATATTTATAATATAAAATTTATTTCTGTTGCAAAATATTTTTTTATGAAAAATTTTTTTAGATGAAAAATTTTTAGAGAGAAAAAATTTTTTGGCAGAAATTATTAGTGATGTAAATGATATTTTGCATCGTTAATAATGGTTATTAGCAACAAAAAAATTGATTTTCATCACAAAAAATTAGTTTTTTATAGAATTTTTTTGGTTAAATTTTTTTAGAAGAAAAAATTTTTAGGAAGAAAAAATTTTGATGGAAATTATTAGCGATGAAAATTAAATATCCATCACTAAAAGTTCTATAAAAATCTCTCTTCACTTCCTTCTGCTTCTCTCGCTTCTCGCGAAACCCTCTCTTCTCTATCTCTCTCTTCCCCCTCTCGCACTTCCATCGGTTGTCGGGCTTTCTCTCTGTCGTCACCGTCGCCATCGGACTTCCTCTCCGAGCGTCACTACCACCGGTGCTGCTGACTTTAAGGTAAACTCCCCCTCCATTTTTTTGGCTCCGGGGAGAAGGGAGGAGTGGGGGATTGGGGGGCATGAGCAGAGCGAGCCATGAGGGTGGGGGTGATGCGGGGTGGGGCAGAGGACCGGAGGGTGGGGGCCATGGGAGGTGGGGGATGCGAGCGGAGCAGGCTAGGGAGTGGGGGTGATGCAGGGTGGGGTAAAGGATGGGGGGGTGGGAGTGCAGGGGTGGGGGTTACAAGCGAAGCTGGCTAGGGGGTGGGGGTGATGCGGGGTGGGGTGGAGGACAGGGGGATGGGGGCCGTGGGGGTGAGGGGTGGAGGGGTGCCGCAGGGGATGGGGGGCAGTGGTGACGGGTTGGGAAGCGACGGTGGTGGTGGGGGGGAGGTTGTGGCATGCGGGAGAAGAAAAGAAAAAAATAAAAGAATTATTTTTTTTAAATAATAATTTAATAATAATAATAAGTATTAAAAAATAATAATGATAAATAAAATAAAATAAAATATTTAAAATATTTAAAAATAAATTATATTTTATAATAAAAATAGTTATATTTTTAAAATAATGATAAAATATTATTTTAAAAAATAATTTAATATTTTTACTTGTTTAGTACCTATATTTTATTGTGATTATGATTTAATATTTTAACTAAAATTAGTTGAATTCGAGATCTGGATCAAGATCTGATTGGGATCCGATCTGATTCGACTCGAATTCGATTCGAGATCCAGATCGGATCCGAATTGAAATCTAGATCAGAATCTGATCTGGGATTCGGATCTAAATTCAGATTGGGATTCGATTTGGGATTCAGTCTGAAATTTGATCTGATGAGCCAACATAATTTTTTATGTTATATTGTAGATGAAATCTATATATTTTAATAAAGAAAAGAATGCAACCAATGAGTTGTACGATTTAACATATGGTCCCGATCGAAGGATTAACTACTATATATCCTACATCATTGGAGGAATGAGATTTTATAGAAGAGAGCTTAAGATACAAAGATGGACCCAAAATAGTGGGATTGCTATGATAGGATATGAAGGAGAAGAGAAGATTGAATATCTTGGTGTATTGATAGATATCATAGAACTGAAATATGGGTCCAATAATTTGATATTCTTATTTCAATATGAATGGTAAAATATTAGCAATAAGAAGATCAGTATTCATATCGATCCATACTTTATTATTATAAATTTTGTACGAACATGGTACCAGAATGAACCATATATATTAGCAACTCAAGTGAAACAAGTAATATATTTAAAGGATCCAAAATATTGAGATGATTGGCATATCGTATAAAGAATAATACCTAGAGGCATATATGACATACCAACCCGATTAGAGATGGATGAAAATTTAGATCTATATGAAGAGAAAGCTTTTTAAGAGAAAGAACAAACATTGACCGAGCTCCTTATTGACAAAGAATTTGTGATAGCTCCTTTGAATATGGCTGATCTACCATCTAACGAAGTTGAAGTTGATTTTGTATTTAATCTTAATGATTCGAAGGGTGATGATCGATTATAAATGACGATGAGATAGAAGATGATATATTAGTCGATTATTATTATTCAGAGGAGGACCTACAAATTGAGGAGGATACAGATATTGATGAGTAGATCTATATTCTTTGTTGAATCTTCTCTTGCAATAATGGTATGTAATACAACTCTATTCATTAATATTTATATATTTTTATTATTATTATTTATTATTATATTATTTATATATCAAGTTAGTTATATGCATGGTTTAAGCATTGCAAGTATGATGCCAGGAGGGAGACGACCACGTCTAAGTTCTCAGCCTCCCTCTGCGGATGAGCCTTCTCCTATTTCTACTGCCGCACCATCAGAGCCACCAGAGAGTGCTGCAGAGGCAGATCCGAGTGGTATTTTAATATTTTTTAAATAATAAAATTTGATTTTAATTATATCTGTTAGATTTATAGATAGCTATCATACTAATGATTTATTCATTATTGTTTCAAGCCATTCGCTGTAGGTGGTGAGGTGAAAATGAGGTCTATCGAAGAACCTTGTTCTAGAACATTGGAGATACGAGTATGAGAGATAGCATCTCTGTATTGAGATTCTGTCCGAGTTTACCACGCCCATTAAGGGATGGTGCGAGCCATGACGGACTGAGCTGGGCATCATATACCACAGCTATGCCCCTGTGACATTCTTCGATTGGCATCACGTTACACCAACTCAGAGGAAGATCTTCTATAATCACTTACAGATAAAATAATATTTAGTAAAATATTTAATTAGCACTGTATTCTTATAATATTTGTCATTGGCAGGCTATATTTGATATTGTTGATTTTAAGTACGATTATGTGTGGTGGGCTGTAGATGATCATCTATGTTCGTATTTCAAGGATTACCACCATTGCATTCATCGCCACTAGTATGCTATAGTGCAGGACCAGAGGGTGGAGACAACACGATAGCAACCATATGATAGCATCAGTATGAGGACTGGGCTATCATATGCCGCACGTATAAGGACCTGACATATCAAGTTGAGCACCCAAAATTTTTTAGAGTTTAATAATTGAATCATTTATTCTTAAATTCAGTTAGTTGCTTACTAATTTGACTGTTAACTATATGGGATCGATGTGCTTAAAATGCAGTCAATTGAGTAAGACATACCGTCTCGCACTGTGGGGGTTCAAGGCTATTCGCTCGCCATATAGAGCAGAGGTAAATAATTTTTATTTAGCATATTTTAACTCTTCAATTATTTAAAATTTTTTTATTAATTATTTTTAAATTACAGAGAGATATAGAGAGTGATGAGCTTCCTGATATGATCGAGATCTACCAGCGGACCCACTAGCGACGGTCAGGAGAGTAAACGACGGAGAGCTAGAAGCTTTATATAAATTTTTTTAATTATTTTTTATTGATATTTTGATTTTTAGTTTAAATTTAGAATAGCTATTGTTGGTGCAAAATCCACCGGCGTCAGAGAAGCTGGAGTTGAGGGAGTCGCGGTCGCCACCGGGATCTGCAAAGAAAGTCTAAACCAGAGTTGGAGGTGCTCCGGCAAGATCCTCTGACGCTCAAGTCAGTTCTCTATTTCAACAAGAATGGAGTGCTCGAACGAAAATTTTAGCAGAATTTCGAGATAGAAATTAGAGCTTAGAGAATAACGTATTTGGGATCCCCTTTTTATAGGCAGAGGGTGCAACAGACTGATAGCGATGTTTGTAACCGCCTGGTAGTGGGTCGTTCGGGGCCAGGAGTTTGTTATAAAGAGTAGTGGAGTGGAGTTGTGGCTATCACCGTGGCCTACCACGTGGAGCCTGTTGCGGGGAGTGGAGCAGTGTCCGTTGTCGCGACTTGCCAGAGAGTGGTGGAGCCGTGCGAAATCCATCGCAGAAAGTGGAGCAGAGTCGTGGCCATTACTGTGGCCTGCCAGGGAGTCCAGGCCTGTCGGTCGAAGCTCGGTTGAGGTGTCTGGCGGAGAGAGGTAGCTATCCATCTGAGAGGAGCTCGGATGTTGCTGGCGAGCCTTCTAGCGTTGGGTGCCTTGGGCGTTAATACTGTAGGCGAGGGCCATTTGCTGTAGAAGCTCGGTCAGAGGCTTTCCGTAGATGAAGTTCGGTTTCACGCAGAATTCGGCAGAGGGTCGACCGACAGTGGATGTCGGATGGTGCTGGAGAGGTTCATCCGCTGGAGGGGTCCGACTGCTGGAGTCCATGTGTTGTAGGAGTTTGTCCGAAATCTGTCTGCTACACAAGTTTGATCGGAGTCCGATCTCCGTAGAAGCCCGGATGGGGATCATTTATCGATGAAGCTCGACCGAAGCCTACCTGCAATAGAAATTCGGAAGAAATTCGTCCACAATGGAAGCTCGGGTGAAGGCTTAAAGTGGAAGTCCGGCGTGGACCACTCGTAGTAAAAATTTAAAGTAGACCGCTTGTAGCAGAAGCTCGGAGTCGGCCCTTGTAGGAGTTCGGATGAGGTCTACCTGCAACAGAAGTTCAGGGTGGAAATCTGGCTCCCGTAGGAGCTCGGACGGAGTCTACCTTCAGTCGGAGTTCGGGATGAAGTCTGGCTCCCGTAGGAGCTCGGACGAAATCTACCTGCAGTCGAAGTTCGGAGAAGAAGTCCGGCTCCCGTAGGAGCCCAGACGGAGTTTAGAAGGTGGTCAACCATCGTAGAAACTTGGACGGAGTCCATCTATCGTGGAGAATCCGATCGACATTGGTGGGGGTTTATCTGTCGGCAGAACTCGGAAACGTTGCGGAGGCTTGGCCATCGGAGAGGTTCGGAAAGATGTCACCGAAGGTCGGACATCGGTAGAATCCCTGGAGGGTCACTCCTGACACGAACTTCAGCTGGGGGGTATTTTATACCCAACAGCTATAATTTTAAATTTTAGGATCGTATGATAAAGATAAGATCCCAGTCTACCTCTAAGGGCTCGAGTGCACCCATAGATGAGGAGATCTGTGATCAAATACTTGGTAAGAGATCCTATTATGTTAGAAGATTAGGGTATGAGATCAGAGCTCCCCATCCTCATGCTCGTCTAGGGTCGATATCCATGCTGTCTGTGATGTTCGACTGACAAAGATATAAAAATAGACTGCTGAGGATCGACAGCAAGCTGCTGAGGATCGACAGCGAATTGATGAGTTAGTTGCATGCGTCGATTCCTATCAGTCATTTCAAACATAGATGATGAAGCAGATGGCATAGATGGAGCAGATACAATAGCTGATGAGATAGCAGCAGGTCGGTCCATCGTGCTCCACCCATTCTCCTTCTCCAGATGCTGATGCTTGATGGTCAGTGATTTATTTTTATATTTTTATATTTTTATTTTAGATCTCTTATAATTATTAAATTTTTTTTTAATAATTATATTTTAATATAATGAAATGATCAAATTTATTTATGGATTTATTTTGTGAACTTTTTATTTTAATTTTATAGATTATAAATATAAAATATTAAAAATATATATTAAAAAATATATATTTATAAATTATTTTTAAAAAATATTATATTTTAATTAGCAATGAAATTATTTATGATGGAATATCCATCATAAATAACATCATTTGCGATGTATAATTTTCATCATAAATAATTTATTTTTTTAAATTTAAAAATATTTTTTAAAGTTATTTATGATGAAAATTTTATCATAAATAATATTTATTTGCAATGAAAATATTTATGACATAAATTTTTTATCATAAAAATTAATTTATTTTAATTTTTTAAAAAAATATTAAATTTATTTATTAAATTATTTATAATAAAATTTCTATCATAAATAATTTTATTTATGATGAAAATAATTTTCATCATAAAATCATCTATTTGTAATGAAAATTTTTCATTATAAATAATTTAAAAAATAAAATAATTTTTTTTTGATAAAAATTTTATATCGTAAAAAACATATTATTAGCGATAAAAAATTTATTTTTATCATAAAATATTATCTACAACCTCATTTTTAGGAACAAAATATTAGCGATGAAATTTATGTCACAAATACTTATTCATGATGAAAATTTAGTATTTGTGATATTTTTTTGTGTCGCAAATATTTTTTTTGTTGTAGTATCGACTCTCAGATTGATTTTGATGATAACAAAATATTGAATAATTATGATACTAATCATATATTTCAATGATAGATATAGGATTTTTAGGTACTCAAAATAAAAAATTTATTTATGAGATAAAATCTCTCAAAGAAGCTAAGTCAAAGCAATTTAAAGATGAAACTCTAAGTATTTGATTTAGTAGAGTCGCCCTTAGAAGCATAGGAGTCGACCTCTGAACAATTACAGGCTGAAAATGGAAGAAATCTGAAGTTCAAAAAATTCAAGAGTCAATCCTTGGGAGTAACTAGTCGACTCTGACATGCTGGAGTACACTGGCATGGATGATGAATCGACTCCTGAGAAGCAAGAGCCGACTCTCTTAGTGAAGATAGAAGACTGAATTTTTAGGATCCCTACTCGAGTGAACCCATGAAATGATCGAGTCGACCTTTGGATGGATCGAGTCAACTCATGAAGATAGCAAGCTGACTCTCTCACGAAAGACAAAATGTAGAATTTTTGGACTTGAGGTCAAGTTGACTCTTGACATGGGGAAATCATAATGGCTAGTATTTTTGTCCTTCTCCAATAGCTAGTTTTTGGCTCTAACGAATAGTTTAAGCTTTCTAATGGTAAAAACTCATTTTCCAACCACTTTCAAGCTTATGAAAGGCTAGAAAATTATTTGAAAAGCAAGAGAAAGAGGATTAAAAGGTGAAATATATCATTTATGAGAGCCATTATTCAATATTTTTTAGGAAGAGAAAAGGGAGAAAATTTGTGCAAAGAATTCAGTGAGCATTCAAGAGAGATCTTCGCCACCTTCAACTACATCCTCTCAAGCATCAAAGAAAAAAAGTTAATGCCTTAATCGAACAACTCATCAATGATTTCTTCGAGCTAAAAAGTGTTTTCATCTTCTATTTTACTTTGTATGTTTTATTTTTTTTAAGTTTCTTCGGGGTGAAAGAAACTTAGATTAGGCCCATCTAGGTCCAGAATTGGACTTGTAAGATTTTGATTGTTGATCATGCAAAATCAACTGGGTTGGATTGTGAAATCAAAAAATAATCGGTGTAAAGCTTTTCTTTGGTAATCTCAAAAAATCAACTAAATTTGATTATGAATTCGGATAAAATGATTGTATTATAATTAAGCTGATTATAATAGAATTTTTAAAGAAACTTGGGGAGTAGATATAGGTGCGGGATTGCACCAAACCACTATAAATTTTTTATGTTTGTATTGTACCTTATCTTGCTTGCTTTACGTACTTCTAAATCTTGCTTTGCATTCATTAACTTAATTCCACTACAGCACATAACAAACACTTCACAATCACTCAAGCTAGTTTAATTGAAACACATAGTTGTTTAAATTTTAAATTTGATCGAAGTTTTTTTTTAAAGAACCTAATTAACCTCCCCTCTTGGGTTACTAACCTTTTGGACAATAATGGTATCAAAGCAATGCTCTTATACTTTTATTGACTTAGTGGTATTGAGTTAAAGATCATAACAACCTTGATTGGTTCTTCATTTGCTGAAGGTTAATCTACTTCTAGACCATCACTATTTAATGGTTACATGTTTTGTAAAGCATGCATAAAAAATTTTATATAAGTATTAGATTATGACATATGAGAAGTCATAACTAATGGATCTCACACACATATAATTTAGTTCATGAAGTATCCTCTCCTAAATCGAAAAAGGATTGGGATAAGCATGATAAAAAACTAGTTCAATGAAATACAAAAGCCATTAATACTCTTTATTTCTCTTTAGATGTTACTGAATTTAATAGAATATCTACTTATTCTTTTGTAAAAATAATTTGAGATAGATTAAAAATTACCCATGAAGGAATAAGTCAATTAAGTTAAAGAGTCCAAAATTAATAACTCATTCATAAGTCTGAAATGTTTTAAAATGAAACAATATGAATCAATTTCTAACATAGTTTTTAGATTTATAGATATTATGAATGTTTTGAATGGTCTAAACAAAATTTATACTAATCATGAGCTTGTTTACAAGATTCTTAGATGCTTGCCAAAGGCATAAAAAGCTAAAGTGATAGCCATTCAAGAAATGAGAGATCTTAGCAAGCTGTCCATAAAAGAATGGATTGGTTCACTGATGACACATAGTTGAACATGCTCTAAAATGAGGAAGAAGAAGATTCAAAGAAGAGGAAGACCATCACATTCAAATCAACTACCAAATCTAAAAAAATGATGAGTCAGAGTACGAAAATGAAGAAAAAAGTAAAGATGAAGATGAGAATATAGGCTACTTACTAGAAAATTCAAAAGGTTCCTCAAGAAAAATGGTCGAAGAGAAAGGAAAATGAAAATGATGAAGAAAGAAATATCATATGCTACAAGTGCAACAAGCTGAGGCATTACAAGCCAGACTATCCCCAACTTAAAAGAAATCTTAGAAGGACCAAGAAGAGTGTTATAATGGCTATGTAGGAGAATAGTGATATTTCGTGTCGGGACATGCATATATGTTTCAAAATTTTTTCTTTCTAAATAATATAGTAGAATAAAAGATTAAAATATCTTTTAATCCAAATCATATATGCATAAAATATAGAACATAAGGATCTACTTCATATGTTAAAATTGAAACATGCTGAATTTATACTGAAATTAAATATGTGATCGAATCACATACCTGTTTCGCAATTTCTTTCTTCAAATCTGGATCTGGAAGAGAGTAGTTCTTTCTTAGTCGTGCAAGTATCCGACCTCTATGGGTATCTACTCAGGATCAGTCTGGATAGTCTTCTTTAGTGTTGATCTTTTTCTCTAAGAACGATCACCCTACGAATCTGAACGAAGTCTGAATCGCGATCAACTCTTTGATCCATTTCTGATCTTTTTCTTTCCTTCTTTTCTTGCTTTGTCTTTTCTTGATTATGAAGCAATCAAAGTCTGAAAATCAGTAAGTAAAGGGGATGCCCAAACTCCTTTTGGGTGTGAGAGATGGAAGACACCCAAGCTCCTTGGGCGTTGGAGCTAGAAGAGAGAAGAGAGGAGAAGAGAAAGGGGGCATGAGGAGGTCGTATAGGAGGCGTGGTCTATGTTGAAAATTAGAAGTAAAGAGCCTTAGAGAAGATCTCTTTAAATAAGCAAAAGTTTTGAATCCTATTCAAAATCAAATAGCTTTTTAATACAAGTCCTACTTGCATTAGAAATGCTTATTCTCTTAGTTATTTGACCTCCTTTAGGAGATCATTAGGCACCAACTATTAGAGCCTTTGCACCTACTTTTTTTACATGCCACATGGGGCCTAGGGGTGCCACATGCTGATCCCACATACCCTCTTTAAGGTGGGCATACCCAACTTGATCAAATTAAGTGGCACCCTATGCAAACAATTAAGAAAATTGATTATGGGTTTGATCCCTTAATTCATATGATCCAAAATCCTAAGCACCCAACAATTGAAGCTAATGAATCTAATTCATTTAGATATTAGCAAATAATTAACTTGAATTAATCTTATTAAATAAGTAATTCAAATGTAAAGAAAAAATTGGGTCAACTATGTACTAGCAAGATTATTCTGAACCCAATAAGATTTCTCTAAATCTAATTGAGACTTCATAAGTCTAATTGCTTATTCCATATCTAATCCCTTTATTGTGACCCCAGATTCAATTCTATC
>NC_025995.2:69713713-69933997 GCF_000442705.2 Elaeis guineensis | reverse complement strand
TCAGTATCAGGAATGAACTGGGTATCTGGTGATGCTGCCCTGAAGTCATGTACAGGAGATGATTGACCTTCTTCTTCTGCTCTGCCTTCAGTTCTGTCTTCAGCTCTATCTTCAGTTCTTTCCTCAGCTCTCTCCTCAGCTCCCTTGATCCAACCACCATCAGTCTTTGTAAATCCCATTCGGTGCAGGGTGTGTTGGTTGAAAGTGTCCACATGAGAGAGCTTAGTAGCAGCCTCCCCCTCACAACTAATTCCAAACCTCCTAAATACTCTAGTAAGGGCCATACCATAAGGCAAGTGTGCCTTGGATCTGTTCAAAATTTCTCTCATGGCCTCTATCATAAGTGCAGGGAGGTTCAGGGGGGTCTGAGTGATGACATGAAACATGACACATACATCTCTGCTGGAAAGTAAGTCATGTCTACCACTCCTAGGAAAGAAGAGCTTTGTTACCATCTGATGCAGGACCCTCATTTCAATGGACAAAATCTTTGCTTCCAATTTGTTTAAACTTCCTGAATAATTTTCTCCTAAAATAATTCTGATCCTCTCTTCTTTTACTGGGAGTTCCATATAAGAATAACCCTCACTAGGCAACTGAAGTATTTCTCCCAATATCCTAGAATCCAAGCAGATATTAATTCCCTTGACTGTTGAAGTCACTGACCCATTTCCATAAAGTAGGTTCTGGTAGAATTCTCTAACTAGGTCAACATAGGTGACTTCTTTAAGGGAGCAGTAGAGTTCCCATCCTTGGTTCTTAATTTTACTTGCAAAAGTAAAGCCCTCTTTCTCAAAGAACGAAAAATCTATATTCTTCCCGGTTTCGACTTTTCTATCGGAAAGAGGATTCTTACTGGGGCTTAGGAGGGATTGAGAGGGACCTTGAGCAGGTACTGAAACTGGAGTGGGAGCAGTTGAAGACTGAGCATGCCTTTTCTTTCGGATAATTTCTTCAGGCTCACGGATTGACTTTCTTCTTTGGGGAAGTTTCATCTTTGGAGCCATATACACTATAGTAGCAGGCAAGGAGACTTGAATTAAGTGGAGGAGGGATCACAAGAGAGTAAAGAAGGATTTTGGTGGAGAAAGTAAGTGGATTTTGGAAGTTTGGTAAAGTGCTAGGGCACGTTCCAACCGCGCCAAGCAATGCGAGAAAACACAGAAAATCTCTTTCTAAGGTGGCGATTTTTGGTGGAGAGGAGGAGGGAGAATTGCCTCGAAATAAATCCTTGGATTTGGAGCAAAAAGAGTTGGAGAAGACGGCTTTTGGAAGGAGGACGATGAGAAGATGAGTCGTCTCACGAACAGAGTTCCCGTTTAAAAACAATGAAACCGTGGAAAGTTTGAGGAAATAACAAGTTTGCCATTGAGTCGACTCAAGGGGATCGACTCATGAAGTTCAGAAATTCAGAAAAAAATACGAATAAATTCCAGAAAAATTCAAAATTTTGGGAGAAAAAATTTTGCTCAATGATAAGTTTTTAGAATGATAATTTTGAGCTTTTGGGATTAGGATAGATGTTGGAAATTGAGCTCTAAGAATCAATTCTTGGAAATTGAGAAAGATTAGGTATATGGATCTAGAATTCCTAGATTTCTCCTAATTTCACAGAATCTATCCTCACTAAGGGCCTTTGTAAAGATATCAGCTAATTGATTTTTAGTGCAAACATATTCAAGAATTACGTTTTCATTTTGAACATGTTCTCTTATAAAATGATGTCTTATTTCAATATGTTTGGATCTTGAGTGTTGAATTGGATTTTTAGATAGATTTATGGCACTTGTGTTGTCACATCTTATTGGTGTTTCATTAAGTTTGATTCCAAAGTCTTCGAGTTATTGCTTAATCCATAAGATTTGAGCACAACAACTTCCGACTGCAATGTATTCGGCCTCAGCCGTAGACAGTGCCACCGAATTTTGTTTCTTGCTAAACCATGAGATTAGGTTAACTCCAAGAAATTGGCAAGTTCCACTTGTGCTTTTTCTATCTAATTTACATCCAGCAAAATTAGCATCTGAATATCCTAATAAATTAATATGTGAGTCCTTAGAGTACCATAACCCTAGAGTTTGAGTACCATTTAAGTATCTAAGGATTCTTTTAACAGCATTCAAATGAGATTCTTTAGGATTAGATTGATATCTAGCACATAAGCAAACACTAAACATGATATCAGGCCTACTTGCAGTTAAATATAATAATGAGCCAATCATACCTCTATAGTATTTTAAGTCTACACATTTACCTTCATCATCCTTGTCAAGCTTACATGAGGGACTCATTGGTGTGCCAATTGGTTTGCAGTTCTCCATTCCAAATCTTTTGAGTAGTTCCTTGGTGTACTTGCTTTGGGTGATGGAGATTCTCTCTTTTGATTGTTTGATTTGGAGTCCGAGGAAGAAGGTGAGTTCTCCCATCATGCTCATCTCGAACTCTCCCTGTATAAGCTTAGCAAAGTCTTGACAAAGGGATTCATTAGTAGACCCAAAAATTATGTCATCAACATAAATTTGTATAACTAGCATATCATTTTGATTTCTTTTAATAAATAGGGTTGTATCTACATTACCTCTTGAAAAACTATTATTTAGTAGAAATTTGCTTAGCCTTTCATACCATGCTCTAGGTACTTGTTTTAATCCATATAAAGCTTTATTTAATCTAAAGACATGATTAGGAAAAGCATGATTTTCAAATCCAGGGGGTTGTTCTACATATACTTCTTCAGAGATATATCCATTTAAAAATGCACTTTTAACATCCATTTGAAATAGTTTGAATTTCATAAAGCAAGCATATGCAAGTAGAAGTCTTATAGCTTCTAATCTAGCAACAGGTGCAAAGGTTTCATCAAAATCAATTCCTTCTTCTTGATTATATCCCTTAGCAACCAGTCTTGCTTTATTTCTAATTACATTTCCATGCTCATCTAATTTGTTTCTAAAGACCCATTTTGTGCCAATTATTGAATGATCTTTAGGTCTTGTTACTAAGGTCCAAACATTATTTCTTTCAAATTGATTAAGTTCCTCTTGCATAGCATTAATCCAATTATGATCATTTTCAGCTTCTTCAAAAGTTTTAGGTTCAAGATGAGATACAAAAGCACAATGATTAACTACATCTCTAAGTGAAGAACGGATTTTTACCCCATGCATAGGATCACCAATAATTAACTCCTTAGGGTGGTTGTGAACATACCTCCATTCCTTGGGTAGGTCATTTGTACCTTGAGGTTGTTCTTGAGTATCTTTACCTCTCTCATTTTGTTCGTCTTCTTGATCCTTGTCTTCTGGAGTTGCTGAATCTTTTAGAGTGATCTCCTTCATACCTTCTATTAGTGGATCTGCATCATCAACACCCTCATTCTTCCTTGAAGGAAGATCGTTAGTTTCATCAAAAATAACATGTATGGACTCCTCAACTACTAAAGTTCTTTTGTTGAAAACTCTAAATGCTTTACTAGTGGAGGAGTAACCTAGAAAGATTGCTTCATCCGATTTTGCATCAAATTTACCAAGTTTTTCTTTGCCATTATTTAATACAAAACATCGGCAACCAAAAATATGAAAATATGCAATATTTGGTTTTCTTCCTTTCCAAATTTCATAGGAGGTTTTCTTAAAAAATTTCTAATCAAAGCACGATTTAAAATGTAACATGCTGTGTTAATAGCTTCCGCCCAAAAGTATCTTGGAAGGTTGCTTTCACAAAGCATGGTACGGGCCATTTCTTCTAAGGTTCTATTTTTCCTTTCAACTACCCCATTTTGTTGGGGTGTCCTAGGAGCAGAGAAGTTATGGCCAATTCCATTTTCATCACAAAAATTTTCAAAATCTTGATTTTCAAATTCAGTTCCATGATCACTTCTAATACTTTGAATTGAAAACCCTTTTTCATTTGTGACTTTTTGATGAAATTTAGTAAAAATATGAAAAGTTTCATTTTTGTGAGCCAAAAAGAAAACCCAAGTAAAACGAGAGTAATCATCTATAATTACAAAGCCATATCGTTTTCCTCCTAGACTAGTGGTTCTAGTTGGTCCAAATAAGTCCATATGTAAGAGCTCTAAAGGTCTAGAAGTTGAAACAGTATTTTTGGATTTAAATGAAACTCTAGTTTGTTTACCTAATTGGCATGCATCACAAATTCTATCTTTTTCAAAACTCAATTTTGGCAAACCGAGAACTAAATCCTTTTTAATTAATTTTGAAAGAGAATGCATGCTAATATGTGCAAGTCTACGATGCCACAGCCAACTAGTCTCATTAATTTTAGCATTTAAGGAAACTAGGCATTGCATGTCTAATTTAGCTAAATCATTCAAATCTACCATATAAACATTGCCATGCCTATGTCCTATAAATTTAATACCATCGTTAATAGGACTAGTCACAATGCAAACAGATGATTCAAAAACTACTTTATACCCTTTATCACAGAATTGACTAATGCTAAGTAAGTTATGCTTTAAACCTTTAACCAATAAAACATTCTCAATGTAATTGGAGGGAGTGATACCAATGTTACCTATCCCGATGATCTTTCCTTTGCCATTATCTCCAAAAGTGACCATCCCTCCATCCTTAGCATCAAGCGTGATGAATTGTGATTCATCATCAGTCATATGTCTCGAGCATCCACTGTCAAGATACCATTTCCTGTTTCCTTCTTGGGATGCTAGACACACCTGCAAGCAAAGGTCAAGTTTCTGTCTTAGGTACCCAAGCTTTCTTGGGTCCTTTCAGGTTAGTCAAGATGGTTCCTTTTGGAACCCATATTTTCTTTGTATTTGCATATTTGTTAATAAGACATGTGTATGATTTATGTCCTATTCTTCCACATTTGAAATAAGAAGTATTTGTAGACTTGTTACTTGAATAATTTACATAAATATCCTTCAGAAATTTTTGTTTCTTCAGAGGTTTATAGCCAAGTCCAGCCTTATCATATATAGCTTTCTGATTATCAAGGATCATATTTAGTTTGTTTGAACTTAAGGTGAACTTATCTACTATAGATTTCAGTTTGTTAATTTCATTCTTTAAGTTTTGATTCTCTTGAATTAAGGTGGATTTTTCAAATGAAAGGTTTTCAGCTTGTTTTACTAAGGACTGATTTTCCAATTTCAGTTCTTTGTTTTTCTTCCCTAGTTTCTTTAATTCATCAATTGAATCATAGAAAGCTTCATGCAATTCTTCAAAAGTAAATTCACTAGTGGATTCAGAAGTTACCTCATTTTCGTGTGCCATCAGGCACAGGTTGGCTTGTTCTGTTGAGGTTTCCTCATCAGAGCTTGAGTCATCACTCGACTCCAAGTCGCCATCATTGCTTTCTTTTTGAACTTCTTGGGACCTTTCTTCAGTTGTGGACATTCGGATCTGAAATATCCCGACTTCTTGCACTCGTAGCATACAAGGGGTTGATCTTTCTCTTTTTCTTTGCTTTGTTCCCCTTTTGTGAATCTCTTTCTCATCCCCTATTTCTTTTTCTTAGAAACTTCTTAAATTTTCGGGTGATGAGTGCCATCTCTTCATCCTGTTCTTCATCTTCAGTGTCATCTGTTTCATAATCAGGCGAAGTTGTGGATTTGAGGGCAATGATTCTTTTCTTTTTGACTTCATCCTCTTGATGTTGCTTCATGCTAAGTTCATGAGTCATCAAGGATCCAAGAAGCTCTTCTAGAGGTAGAGTGTTCAAGTCCTTTGCTTCTTGGATGGCAGTCACTTTGGCTTCCCAAGTTCTAGGCAATGACCTGAGAATCTTTCTTACAAGCTCACTGTTAGTATAAGATTTGCCAAGACTCTTCAAACCATTAATTATATCAGTAAAACGAGTAAACATAGCAGTTATGGACTCATCATGCTCTATTTTAAACAATTCATATTTATGTACAAGCATGTTTATTTTAGACTCTTTTACTTGATTTGTTCCCTCATGGGTTACTTCTAACCTATCCCATATTTCTTTAGCAGATGCACAAGTAGAAATACGATTAAATTCACTTGCATCTAGTGCACAATAAAGAACATTCATGGCTTTGGCATTTAATTGTGCCAATTTCTTGTCAACCTCATCCCATTCTTTCTCGGGTTTGGTTGATTCCTTACATCTATAATCTTGGTGGGTGTGTGAGGACCGTTCACTATGATACTCACATATCATAGTCGAGTGCTTGTATAATATCTTCATCCGAGCTTTCCAATAGGTATAATTAGACCCATTGAAAAGTGGAGGTCGGTTTGTAGATTGCCCCTCGGCTAGAGAAGTACCGACATGGGTTGCCATAGATCTTTGGCTCTTTGATTGTTAGATCAAAGACGGGCTAGAGCACCGGGCTCTGATACCACTTGTTGCCCAGCTATGCAACCCAAGAGGGGGGGTGAATTGGGTTTCTAAAAATTTTAGGCTTAATTAATTACTTATGATGAACAAGACAAAGATTTTAATTCAATATTAATTACCTAAAGCAGGAATGCAAGGATATAATAAAGAAATAAAGTAAAGCGATAAAGCACACCACAAACACAAAGATTTATAGTGGTTCGGTGCCAACCTTGCACCTACATCCACTCCCAAGCTCCTACTTGGAAATTTCAATCCACTATACTTGTATTCAACCCGAATACAAAACGTCGGAAACTCCGACACTAGCTATCCCAAGCTAGTCTACTTATTTTTTCGGGTACAAGTAAACCCAAATCACTCCGATTTCAGGTTCGGATCAACCTTTTCTTATTTTGAAAATCCTCCAAAAATAAGAACAAATACTTACAAGAGTAAGAAAATTTAGAGCACAAATTAATACAATAACAGCTCCTTAAATGAGCGAATATAACAATAAAAATACTTTACTCAAATGAAGAAACCCTTTTTGAATTTTCTCAAGGTGGATGAACGCTTGAATGAATGCTTGAGAAGAGGATGATCGTTGATTGAAGATCTCTTGAAGGCTTTGAACGATCTCTAGATCAAGGTTGAAACAATAGGCGTGACAAATCCTCTCTTTGAATGCTCTTGAATCTCTTTCACAATCTCTCGTGTGGATTTTGGATCCTCTTTTCTTTTTCTCTCAAATATCTCTTTGAATACTTTGCGTATAATTTCTGGATCCTCTCAATGAATTTGATCTCTCGTTTGATCTGCCGATTGATCTGCTTTGATCTTTTTCGATCTACAATTTCTTTCACCATTTGAAACATTTTATAGCATTAGAAGCAAGAGAAAATAATTTAGGCAGATAAAGAGCCGTTAGAGCAATTTTAGGAAGCATAAAAGGCAATTAAAATGGGCAAAAAAATAGCCGTTGCTGATATTTTCCATCGCAGGGGTCGACTCATGAGTCGACTCATGCTTCAGGAGTCGACTCATGAGTCGACTTCTGTTGCAAAGACCAGAAACATGGATTTCTGGAAATTCTTGGCTCAAATCAGTAGGGGTCGACTCATGAGTCGACTCACAGGTCGTACCAAGCCAAAAATCCAGCGTGCCATGGGAATTTTTTGCGTGCCAATCAGCTCATAGTGCCATGAGTTGACTCATGAGTCGACTCTTGCACTTCAAACCTTCATAACTTCAAAAATATAAGTCCAAAAATAATGAAATTTTCACCAATAGTTTACAAATCATTTATTCTATCAAATGATACTATCAAATCAGGATTTTAGTGAAATTATGATTTTGCCCTTGAAGAGCATAAGGACTTTTTCATTTTAAAATTATTTGTATCCCTTCAATCTGCTTTGTAATCATCAAAATCAATCTAGGAGCAACACAATGCTTAAATCCATTCAGATTATGCTTGCGATAGCTGCCCATCTAGATTATGAAATCTGACAGATGGATGTGAAGACAGCTTTCCTAAATGGAGAGCTGAACGAAGAGGTGTATATGATACAACCTGAAGGGTTCACATCCACAGATGAGTCTAAGGTGTGCAGGCTACAGAGGTCTATTTATGGACTTAAGCAGGCATCCCAGAGTTGGAACATACATTTTGATAGGATGATCAAAATGTATGGCTTCATTAAAAATGGAGAAGAGCTCTGCATTTATAAGTGGGCTAATGGTCCAGTAGTTATATTTCTTGTATTGTATGTGGATGACATTCTCTTAATCGAGAATGGTGTCCCTGCATTACAGAAAATAAAGATTTGACTGTCGTCACAGTTCTCCATGAAGGATCTGGGAGAGGCTTCCTACATCCTAGGGATGAGGATTTATAGGGATAGAACTAAAAAGTTGCTTGGCTTATCCCAGTTCACGTACATTGATACTATGCTGAAGAGGTTCAGCATGGAGAATTTCAAGAAAGACTATCTACCGATAGGCCATGGAATTTCTCTCTCGAAGAGGAATTATCCGACAACACTTCAAGAGAGAGAGCGTATGGGTAGAATTTCATATGCTTCGACAGTGGGATCTATCATGTACGCCATGACATGTACATGACCAGATGTGGCATACTCACTAGGGGTAGTGAGTACATACTAATCTGATCCAGAGGAGAATCACTGGAAGGTTATTAAAACCATCCTGAAGTATTTAAGAAATACTAAAGACCAGTGGCTTATTTATGGTGAATCGGACTTGAGACTTATAGGATTTACAGACTCTAGTTTTCAGTCTGATCATGATGACAGCAAGAGTGTGTCGGGATTTATTTTTACCCTTAATGATGGGGCTGTCTGCTGGAAGAGTTTCAAGCAGCACACTGTGGCTGATTCAATTTGCGAGGCAGAGTATGTTGCTGCGTCAGATACTGCCAAAGAAGCGGTGTGGCTGAGGAAATTCCTCACCGAGCTTGGAGTAGCACCCTTTCTTGTTGGTCCAGTTCTGCTCTACTGTGATAGCTCTGGAGCCATTGCTCAGGCGAAGGAACCGAAGGCACACCAGCGGACGAAATATATTCTGCATCGCTACCATCTTATCCGAAAAATAATGGATAGAGATGACGTCGACCTTCAGAAGATCGATGGGAAGAAGAACCTAGCTGACCCATTCACTAAAGCCATTACGGTGAAGGAGTTTGATGACTTTAAGTCGAAGATGGGTATTAGATACTGCACCGATTGACTTTAGGCCAAGTGGGAGATTGTTGGGAATAGTATCCCAAAGCCAATCGTCAGCCTGTTGACGGTTGTGCTCTTTCTTGTATTAGTATATGAATTATAAATTAATAAAAATTATTTTGATATTTTTTTATCATAAATTGTTTCATCTTCTAATGAACTCCTGTGTTGTGGTGAAGTCCTTAGGACTATTTAGACTCGACAAAGAAGGATTTATCGTTTAGTCTTTAAATCTGTTCGTGACCAAATGATACATTGTTACCAAGGACAACAACATTTATCAAGCATAGGTTGTTGTATGCCATATGGGTTGGTTGTCCTCTTAACCAAAGAATGTGGAGACACTGGTATGGCATACAGGTGAGATGTAAGGGTACATCTGCACTGAATGTGACTGACTCCGGAGCTTTTTCTACTGTCAAGATTTGCTCTGATGGGATATGGGTATAACTGTCCCTCCGACCTGAGACTGCTACAGTGACTTACAAGCAACTCACTGCACTTAGGCACTGGACTACCTGAATTTTTAATTCAGTGACGGAAGGCTGCTGGGTGTAGTCAAGTACTTGACTTGTCGGTGCGTGTGTCAAGATGGGATTGACCACTGCAGTTTAAGGAGCTGTGATAGTCGTATTTCAATTTAGCAAAACCTTGACCAGGGTAGTCCTAGTGAGGAGTCACAGGACTGTTTGAGTTGAGCACGATTCGGATGATCTGATCAGGGTTGACAGTTTAACCCTGAGTCATCCTATACATAGGGGTCAAAAGAAATGAATTATACAGTAACCATATTCGCGTAGGTTCTGAATGTTGCGATTGCGACTATTCGATCTATCCAAACATCGGATACCATTGCTAGATGGTCACTTCAATTAGTACAGAAATTGATTCCTATGCTACCGGCTTAGGTTCAAACCTGTGGGGTCACACACATTAGAGGTTCCTATCTGATCTGATGGCTGGTGAAGAGTCCCACTGAACTGAAACTCTTCGACCAAGAGTCCTAATGCTCGGAGACTTTAAGTCCTATGTGTCTGGGACTCTGTGATTGAAAATCAAGATTCTCTTATCATGAGTTTCACATATTTTGGGTATCGGAGTCAAGAGTCCCACTGGTTTGGGACTCTTCGATCAGAGTTTCATATCGATGGACTTTGATGCCCGATTGCCCATCGGATTTGGACTCAGTATTTATGAGAGATTTAGTTAGTGATTTAATCACTAATTAACTTAATTTGATTGAGTAATTATTTTTAGATCAAGTCCAATTGAATTGGATTCAGTTGGGTTTGACCTGATTAGGTTAAGAGTTGACCTAATCGTCGAGGTGGTTTGGTCCCTGATCTGATCAAGGGTTGGGCTTAGTCAATTTTTGATTTGATTAAGATTTTATTGAGACTAATTAAGCCTAATTGTATTGGGTTTAACTTAGTTTAATTGTGCCTAACTTATTTTGATAAAGTTGGTTCAATTAAATTGGTTTAAAATTTCAAACCACCTTTGACTTATCTCCCTGCGCCACCTCACCCACCTGCGCCTATTTGAATTCATGAGAAACAAGTTCTCATGAATTTTCTCCCATGCAGAAGCCTTCCCATGCTCCTCCCTTGTGTGCCATTTGAGTGTATAAAGATTGATTAGTTGGCCATTCAAATTCAAATGATGTTTGAATTTGAATGAGCAACTAATCCCATGCGCCACCTTATCCACTTGTGCGCCACTTGCTCTACACGAGAAAAAGTTTCTCGTGTAAATTCTCCATGCACAAAGAACCCATGCCCCTTCTCTTCTCATGCCTTGAGTGGAAAAAGATAGGTTGGTTGGTATTTGAATTCAAATTTGATTTGAATTCAAGTGAGCAACCACCTAGCTTTATCCTCTCACGCGGTGAAAATGCTGTAAATATGCGGTCTTGCACCATTTTAAAAAGAAAGAGAAGGTGGGGCATGTATATATCTGAACTAAGAGAAAAAGGGTGGCGTGAAAAAGGCCTTCTGCGTGAGAAAAGAAAAGAAAAGAAAAGAAAAGAAAATAAAAGAAAAGAAGAGAAAAAGTGCGCAAGGTCTTTTGTGAGTACCCTAGGATTTCTGCCTAGGGTTCGGAAAGTGAGAAGGTGAGCTACGAGTATCATGAGCCCACCAAACTTCAGAGAGAGCTTCATCAATCTCTCAAATTTCTTTGCTGATAATCCAAAGCATCTGAGGAGTCAGCAGACACTAATCGAAGGAGTTCGATCAGCATCGGCCATCAAAAGAATTCTGCAACGAACTAGTATTCGTGTGGAGCCGATCAGATCGGAAGCTTTGTGTGGACGATCCACAGAGGCCAGACATACTGTGTGACTATATTGCAATGTTCAGATCTTTCCGACGGTGATCAGACTGCAATGATCGACTACCTGCATGAAGGTAATGTGTTCTGAACACATAACAGTAAAACATTTACTGTAGAATTCGAAATTTTAAATTTAAATACATGCTATATATATCATATTTAGATCTTTATGTAGGATTAATACATGTTAATTAATTAGATTAATTAATAATTTTTATGATAAAATTATAATTTTAAAAAAATTTTAAAATTATCATTTTATCTCTGCACTGAAATTCACTTCACTTAATACCCAGTATAAAGGATGCCTCTTCTAGATCTCTCATAGAGAACTCCTTAGATAATCATATTTTGACTGAGGTCAACATAAAAATATCATTTTCAATTAGAAAAATATCATCTACGTATAGTATGAGGAAGACAACTGCGCTCCCACTGACCTTCTTGAACACACATGGTTCCTCCTTGTTCTTGATGAAATCAAATATTTTAATCACATCATTAAAATGAGTATTCTAGCTCTGAGATGCTTGCTTAAGTCCATAAATGGACCTTTGCAGCTTGCAGATCTTGTGATCATCATCACTGGATGTGAAACCAAGCGGCTGTTGCATATAGATATCTTCCTCAAGATATCCATTTAAGAATGCCGTTTTCACGTCTATCTACCATATTTCATAATTGAAATAGGCTGCAACAACAAGCAATATGTGGATGGATTTTAGCATGACTACAGGCGAAAAGGTATCCTGATAGTCAATGCCTTCGCGCTGACTATAACCTTTCGTTACGAGCCTAGCCTTGAATGTCTCCACATTTCCATCTGCACCTATCTTTCTCTTGAAGATCCATTTACACCTAATAGGTACAATACCTTCAGGTGGATCTACCAAGGTCCAGACTTGGTTTGAGTGCATCGAGTCAATTTTTGATCTCATTACCTCTAACTATTTCTCGGAGTCGATATCTGATATCGCCTCGTTATAGATCTTGGGGTCATCACCATGAGCCCCATTTTCTGTGAAAAATATTTTCTCTACTTCCTCTTGTATAGTACCTAAGTACCTTTCAGGAGGACAAAAAATCCTAATCGATCTACGAGGTGGAAGAGGTTGTGTTAGGACTGGTTCTAATTGATTTGGTTCCTCAGGTTCCTTAGCTCGTTGCTCTTGGGAGACATTCTCCTTGAGCTTAATTATTCTTCTGATGCCACCATCTTGAATAAATTATTTTTCAGAAAAAATAGCATATTGATTCACAATCACATTGTGATCTTCTGGAATATAGAAATAGTATCCTAATGACTCTTTAGGATATCCTATGAACCGAGCTCTAAAAGATCTAAACTCTAACTTATCCGCCTGCTGTCTCTTGACATGAGCCGGACAACCTCAAATTCTGAGATGACTCAGACTTGGCTTCTTACCATGCCATATCTCATATGGTGTGGTAGGAACAGTTTTAGAGGAGATCCTATTCAATACATATATTGCTGTCTTGAGACAATATCCCCAAAGAAACTCAGGGAGGTCCGTGAAGCTCATCATGGAACAGACCATATCTAATAGGGTCCGGTTTCTTCATTCTGAAACCTCGTTGAGTTATGGCATTCCAGGTGGAGTCCATTGAGAGACTATGCTATTATCCTTAAGATAGTCTAGAAACTTTCGACTAAGGTATTCACCTTCTCGATCTGATCGAAGAATCTTAATGGGTTTTTCTGTTTATTTTTCTACCTCATGTCTGAATTCTTTGAATTTTTCAAAGGCTTCAGACTTGTGTTTCATTAGAAATACATATCCGTACCTAGACATATCATCGATGAAGGTAATGAAGTAGACATAGTTGCCTCTAGCTGGCACATCAAATGGGCCGTACACATCCGTATGTACTAGGGCAAGTAGGTCTGTGGCCCTTTTTCCATGTCCCACAAAAGGGAGCTTGGTCATTTTGCCTTGAAGGCATGATTCACAAACTGGATATGACTCGGAAGTCAATGGACTCAATAGCCTGGATTTCTTTAATTTATTAACCCTATCTTCCGCTATATTACCTAGCCTTAGGTGCCACAGATACCTATCATTTAGACTATCTCTAGGCCTTTTAATTCCCATGGCATTCACATTTTGCTCAATATGAAATACAGATACATCAATATGTAGCTGATAGAGATCATTAATAAGAAACCTATTTGCAACTTTATTATTTTCATAAAATATATTACAATGGTTCTTATGAAAGCTAATCACATAGCCTTCTTGTGCTAAACATGAAACAAAAATCAAATTCTTGCTTACTGCAGGCACATAATAACAGTCTCTAAGAACTAAATCTAATCCTAACGGTAATCGTAGAGGGTAGGTTTTCACGATCACAGTAGCAACTCTTGCTCCATTTCCGACGCGTAGGATCATATCCCCATCCCTCAACCTCCTGCTCTCCTCAAGACCCTACATAGAAGTGCACAAATGAGCACTAGAACCAGAGTCAAGTACCCAACTGGATGCAGAAAAAATCGTAAGATTAGATTCTATAACGAGCATACCTCTAAAAGGACCATCCTTCTTGTTCTTCAGGGTGGCCAGGTATTGAGGACAGTTTCGCTTCCAATGGCCATCTGAATTGCAATGAAAATATTTTCTTTTTCAGCAGTCTTCTTCTTCGATTCTGTCTTCTTCTTCTTTCCATCCACCTTCTGCTTCTTCGCAGACTTTCTTTTCTTTTCAAAAGACTTTCTCTTGAAAGAAGTCCGCTCCATAGTAAGGATTGAGCCTTTTGAACCCTTCAAAGAAAGCTCAGCCATAACCAACATATTCATTAACTCAGCCAAGGTACACTGCATCTTATGCATATAGAAGTTCATGATGAACTGACCATATGCATTAGACAAGGACTGAAGGATCACATCAATCTGAAAATCCCTGTCTAAGATGACATCAAACTTCTCAAGCTTCTCAAGATCCTTGATCATTGACAAACAATGATCTTGGACCGACGGTCTATCATGCATTTTAGCCTTAAAAAGTCTTTGGCATACTTGATACTTGGCTGTGTGACTTTGTTCACCAAACAACTCTTGTAAGTGAGCCAACATTTGGTGGGTAGTCATAATATTCTCATGCTGGTACTGCAAGTCATCAGACATGGCACCCAACATGTAGTACCTGGCTTTGTTATCGTCATCCGTCCACTTTTCCAGAGACGCTCTCTGTTCAGCAGTCGGACGTGCTGGTATGGCAGGTGGGTCTTGGTCCAAGACATGAGTCAGTTTCTCGAAACCCAGAACAATTTTGTAGTTCCTTAACCAATCTTTAAAATTAGGTCCAATCAATCTGTGGGTGTCTAGTATTTTGGTCAGGGGGTTGGACGCAGACATATTTTCTGTAGAGAGTTAAAAGTTTATAGTTAGATTTTGTAATCAGACTTAATCAATTTATTTAGAAATTTTATTTTTAAATAAATTAGGCTCCCACTATTTTCTCAGATCTTTACACTCCCTAAGTAGAGATGTAAAAATCTTCGTGATTAGTGATTTCTAGTGGATGGTGCGGTCTCACCGACTGGCTCACCACCTCACCTAACAGTTATTGATGATAGGTCAACCGATGAGTGGACAACTCTTATCCAATGATTCTCTAATCATGGTGCACCCAAAATTTGATCTCTAATTCATGAAGCTCACCGTGTCCAAAATATTGCTCCAATCCTTAGTTAAGTCAGACCCACTATTTGCATGAATTAGATTCCTGATTGGATCCCTCACCGTATCTGAAATATTGAGCACAGCCCATCCTCTAATCCACAGCATCCAATGCCTAATGGACATGGTTGTATCTTCCCGGTGCAACTAAGCCACTGTAACCAGCCGAGAACAATCAACCCCAGGAAGGGCCCGCAAATCCACAATGGTGGAAGACCTTAGACTTAATATTTTCTTAGGAAGATTTGATTTAGGTCTCATTAAACTTGACTTGACATAGTCATAACAATCATGACTAACCTAGTGACATGGGCTAGCTCGAATTGTTAGCCACCTCAAATCAAAACTGGATCGACACATATGGCCAGATAAGTGAGACCGGTGGGAGGGATATGCCATTAACTTGACAAGAATGCATTCGAGTCGAGTAGCTCCCAATTAAAAACTAGTCGGTCGTATCTGCCCAACTTACCTTAGACACCAAATTGTCGAACCAGAACCAATTGGGTTAGTCTACAATTCAGGCTCTAACCACTAAGTCAAATTAGGTCTTAACTTGATCGAGTTACATCTAAATATGGTTCGATCTTGACCTAGACTTAATTCTATTAGGCTGGTCAATTAGTAGCTTTCATGATCCCACCTAACCAACTTTTGATTCGATTTGATCAACTGCTAGACCTAATTGAGCTACCCAAGCCTGAACCCAATTTTATGAAATGGCTTAGATCTGAAATTTTCAATTTTAGATCTAATTTAATTTCATAAGCTTAATTCATTAAATAAGTCTTGGGTTCATAAATAAAATATGGAAATAAATCCTAAGATTTCAAGATCTAAGGTTTTGCAGAAAAGTAAATTTTGATTTCTGATTAAGGATGAACACACAGTACCCCTACACGTCATAAGAACACCCCATTGAATGGGAGGAGAGGGTCTTAAACCCTACTTTGTTCTTATGATCGGACGGCCATGAGGAATATCTTAATCAGAAATATTAATTTAACTACAAAACTAGTTAGATCTAAGTTACATATCACATATATAATTTCAGATCTAACTTATACATGCTTTACATACATCTCATGTATTAAAATCTGATCTAATTAGCATACTTTCAGATCTGATACATCACATATAATATCTGAAAAATATGATTTAAATTGAACTATTCAATATAAAATCTATTCTAGACAGTTACTAGAATAATTCTACAACTAGTCTAGGCATGCAATAGATCAATCTTATGAATTAATTAAATTTTATTTTTTATTTTTTGATCTAAATATAATATTTATAATATTATAAAATTAAAAAATAAATTAGATCTAATTTATATTTTAATTATATTAAAATATAAATTTATAAGACTATTCATAGATTAAACTACTCCTAGTCTAGTCATGCATCTCATACATGTTAGATCTACTTAGATTTAATTTTAAATTTTTTTGATTTTAGATCCTATCACATCTGATGTGACACTTAAAATCTATTAATATTAGATAAATAAAAATAAAAATTAGATCTAAATTAGATCTAAAATAGAGCCATCAACCTGGCTCTGATACCAGTTGAAGGAAAAATCGGCTTTTTTCTTGTAGGATCTTCTAGATCTAATGAGATCTGAGGCAGAATATTTCAAAAAAAAATATCTTATAATATTTCAGATCTAAGATCTATTAGATCTAATTCTTATTATCTAATATTAAATCTAAAATTAAATCTAAAAATATGAAGAATAGAGAAATACCTCTAGGGTAATTAGATTACCCTGTAGATGATTGCAGTAATGCCCGAGGTTGTAAAATAGCCACGCAGTTATCTAGCCTCTACTGGTATCCACTCAAGTAAGATCTGGATTATCTTCTCCTCATGAATTTTTTCTCTAAAAATTAGATCTGGATCTGATCTGGAAGATCTTTAAAAGATCTTCTGAAGCTAGAGTAGCAGCTTCTCGATTAATCTCTGCAGCCTTCTAATCAGGAAGCCACCACGCCTTGGACAAGCACCAGATGGATGCCCAACCTCTTGGACGTGAAGAGAGGAGGGAGAGGAGCAGAGGGGGTATAGAGAAGTGGAGAGGATTCAGGCTTTTGCTAGTTATTGAGCAGAGTCTCTAAACCCTAGGCGCAGATAGGGTTTAAATAGACCCTGCTGTGCCATGCAGTGCCACATCATTCGACCAATCAAAAAATTTCAATTAATTTTGAAAAAATTTTGATTGATGGAGTGATGTCATCTAATTATATCAGATAAAAATCTCCACAATCTCTCCTATTGTTGGCGCCAACACTGGATAAGCACAGTGAGATTTGTGCCCCACAGTCCAAGTTGATCAAAGGATCAGAGTCCTCATCTCATGGGACTCTATCCTTGTCCACTTGGGGTGCACACCCAATCTGAATATGGCACCCACTTTGAGAGCTAATTTAGTAGGTGGACACTCCATAAAAACTCTCCAATGATCTCTTGCCAAGTGGCCTTCAGTTCAAGGTCCATGGGCCAACGTTTGACCAATGTCCTAAAACGAAAATGGCAGGTGATAGAAATTAACAGGTGTTATCTTAAATTCATCTCATGAATTAAGATAAATCATTTCTAAGCTGGATTGGCTCTAGTCAGACTGTGAGAAACCTTCTTAAGGTTCTCTGGGTGAGTCAAATCATATTTGGCTTAGTCGAGATAGAAAAGATTATACGAGGAGAAAGTTAGGCTCAATCGTGTGCTAGCATAATTTTCTTGAACCTAATTGGATCTAATCTAAATCAATCGAAGTGGACTAGCTCAATTGATGACATCCAGATCTTAACTCTTATTTGTGTGATCCAGTTAGGTTCATTTTTGTATGGTAATGAGACATATCATGATCTCATCATCGACATCATCGAAACTCTTTTCGATGGACCAGAACTCTTCTGATTCAGACAATTAGAATGATCGATCATCAAGATCATTTTAATTACTCTCAAAATCTATCAGTGACACCTAGTAGTATATGGTGGCAATCCATCAGAAATGAAGACAAACCTCTCAGTGTAGCTACCTGTGTGATTGAGTTCCTCTATCATGAGTCCCGATTGAATTAGGGTTAAGGTGAACTCGTCAAATCCAACATCAGTCATATGAATCAATCGATTGATCTGAATCTGATGTGAAATCCCAATAGAAAATTCTTTTCCATTATTTCATTCTGCCATGGCCATAGGCTTAAGGACTCGATCTTTCGATCATCATAGGACTACTCCTCTCATCTATCGAAGTTGATAAATCCCATCTTGGTGCGATCTGGTTCCTACAATGAATATGCTACAGCCAACATATACCTCAGGGTTTCGAATGGCTAGGAGATCGAGTTATGGTATAGTCAAACTATAACACACTCAAGGTAAACTATCGATGTACCTCAGGTCAAAGAACTAGACACATAGCTGCAGCATCGAGCTAGTCATCGACGAGAAGGTAGACTTCCTTATGACTGCTCGAGGTGATTACGCTCAGTACTCTCATTCTCAATAAATACCTATACTCTCACTCTGGTGTCTCCACACCGTAGACTCAAGACATATCTACCCTAAGAAAGTGATCGTACACCAACCTTCCGGATCGATCACTATTCTCGTGATGATCCTATGGTCAGGAGCTGTTTATGAGTTAGTTATGTAAATTCATGCCTTAAATTTTCAACTCTTAAAAATATGAATTAACATTCCTACTAACTCAAAGGATGTATCACAGACATAATGTACACAATGTGATAGTAGAATAATCTTTTTATTTATTTATAGTCAAAATTATAAATTTATCTTTAGATTTGTACAGGAATGTGTCAGCCAATCTGGTATCTAAGGCACACATCTAACACTAACAAATTTATGATTAAAGATAGATCTACACGAACTAGGACAACCTTTGCACTATAAGGGGTAAACTTTACAGCAGGATAATCTTGTAGCTCGTGATTGATCTAAAATTTTAATTTTAGATTTAATAATCAGATTATAAATTAGATCTAATCTAAGAGATAATCTAAATATATATAAATAATCATGTAATAAATAACCTGGGCTCTGATACCAATTGTTGGAACCAGATCTAGGGTTTCAGGGTTAGATCTTGAAACTTTTTCAAGATCAGACAGCGGAAGACTAAAATAAATCAAAATTTATTTTTTTAACTCAGAAAATATCTAGATCTAAGATCTTATTACATGATTATTACATAGTATTAAATTAAAAATTAAAATATATAGAGAATGAACTACATGTTGATTATATCAACATATTTCTATACTACATCTAATGTATGTATTAAACAATAGATCAGATCTATTACCTTGCAAGTTAGACATTCTAACCTTGCTGATCAAGGCTTGAGGATGATGTTGCAAACCACACATACATCCAATCTCTAGGAGTCATCCATATGAGCCCACGAATCTCGATCAGAAGTCCTGCTCCAGAAAATCAGCACAGTATGCTAGTACTGCGCTGATCCTTCTTCGATGGTTGATCAGGTGCCTCCTTCTTCTTGATTTAGACTCTTTCAAAGATGAAAAGTAGGAGGAGGAGTTTCAAATCTGAGATGCTCTTAGAAAACTCAAGATGGAGGAAGGGAAGAGATGAAACTAACAACCTTAGAAGAAGACCCTCTTCTTCTTCTCTTTACTCTCTCCTAGACACCCTATCTTGTGTCTATTATATCTCTATGACCCAAAGGTCTTTCTCTCTAATTTTTGGATTCCCCAAAGGTATCTCCAATCTCTATGTTCTTCAAAAATTTCATGAAGAAATTTATTTTATAGAGAGAGATATGATAGAGTCCTTGTCTAAGTCAAATACCTAGTCAAGGCTTATCCAAACATGGCAAGATAAGGGGCACCCAACTCTTGGGCTCCTCTTCCTTATTTTAATACATGGACTATTAGAAAAGGGTGCACAATATGTGCTCTAAAAGTCACAAAAATTTTAAAAAAAAATTAGATAAATTCGATACAAAAAGAAAAGAGTTTTGGATTTCTAAAACTCTATCTCATAGAATTTAAAATCCAAACTTATTCCTACTTTGATTTGATCCACAACCACTTTTCATTTATGAAAGAAAAGAGAAAGCCTTTTGGATGTGGGAAAGACCTGGGAGAGGGCTTTTGTCACACAAAACAAGAAAGGATTGGCGTGGAATAAGAGAGAGGGCATGGGGGGGCTTATGTGGCGCAAGGTGGAATCCTAGTCTTACTAGGATTCTATCTTATGACTTGT
The DNA here is from genome assembly GCF_000442705.2 of Elaeis guineensis. Lineage (NCBI taxonomy): Eukaryota > Viridiplantae > Streptophyta > Magnoliopsida > Arecales > Arecaceae > Elaeis > Elaeis guineensis. The sequence continues at coordinate 69,913,625 of NC_025995.2, read as the reverse complement.
TTTAATTTGGTTTCTCAAACCAAATCAAATCAAAATTAGATCAATCTAATTAAAATAGGTCTTAACCTAATTAAAAATTTAATTTAATCAGATTAAATTAGATTTAAATTAGATTTAATTTTTTAATCAAATTAAAAATTAGGTTGATCCAAGTCCTAATTGAACTAGGACTAGTTTTTTTCTTACATTTGGCTTATCCAATAAACCAATTGGACTTGATCCAATCAAGTCCAAACTAAATCTAATTAAATTATATTTAATTAAACTTAATCTCAGCCCATTGACTTAATCAAATTAAGTCAATTAGCAATCGAATTGCTAATCGATCCTCCTACAACACTTGCACTAGGTTAAATATCAATCGTATTGATCATTTAATCCTAGAATGATTCTTAATCGTTGATCAACCATCTGATCAGATCATGAACTCTAATGTGTGTGACCTTATAGGTCCGAACCTAAGCCGATAGTATAGAAATAAATTTTTGTACCAATCGAAGTGACCATCTAGCAATGGTACCCGACGATCGGATAGATCGAATGTGTAGAACAACATCCTTAGAATCCATGCAGATATAGTTTCTATATAATTCATTCTCTTGACCAAAATGATCATAGGACACCTCAGAGTTCAACTATCAACTCTGATCAGGTTGTCCACATTGTATTTCAAAATATCAAATCCATCTGATGGATTATCCTGGTCAAGATTTTGCTAAATTAAAATACAGTGACTCATTCTTCTCCAACACTTGGAGTGGTCAATCCCATCTCGATCATACTCTGACTTCACAAGTATTTGACTATGCCCAGAAGCCTTCCATCACTGAATTAGAAATTCAGTTAGTCCAGTACCAAAGCACCGTGAGTTGCTTGCAAGTCACTGAGACGATCTCAGGTCTAAAGGACACTTATACCTATATCCCATCAGAGACATTCTCGATAATAGAATGCTCTAGAGTTGGTCACGTTCAATGATGATGTACCTTTATATCTCATCTGTATGCCATACCAGTGTCTCCACACTTCTTGGTTAAGAGGACAACCAACCCATATGGCCTACAGCGATCTATGCTCGATAGAAACTGTCGTCCTTATTAACAGCCTATCATTTGGTTATGAATAATTTTAAAGATTAATCGATAAATCTTCTCTTTATCGAACTTAAATAGTCCTAAAGACTTCATCATAACAACAGAGTTCATTAGAAGATGAAAGCTTATGATGAAAATATCAAAAATATATTTTATTTATTAATAAATCAATTATAATACTTGGTTGCTCAATCGTTAACAGCTTGACAATTAACTTTTGGGATATATTTCCTAACAGAAATGTGGTTGTGGATCAAGTCAAAGTAGGAATTAGTTTGGATTTTAAATTCTATGAGATAGAATTTTAGGAAATCAAAACTCTTTCCTTATGGCACTGATTTTACCTAAATTTTTTTGAGATTTTTATGGCTTTTATGGCACATATTGTGCACCCTTTTCTGATGGTTCATGGTAGAAAAAGATAGAGAGGGCGCCCAAGAGTTGGGCACTACTTATCTTGCCCTGTTTGGATTTTTCTTGAGTAGGTATTTGACTTAGACAAGGATTCTTCATATCTCATCATTTAAGATGAATTTTTTCTCAAAATTTTTATGGATTATAGAGCATTGAGAGACCTTTGGGGTGTGTGAAAATTAGGGAGAAAAGGTATTGGGGCATGGAGATATAATAGACACAAAACTAAGTATCTAGGTGAGAGCAAAGAGAAGAAGAAGAGGATCTTCTTTTAGGGTTGCTGAGTTCACCTCTTCCTTTCCTCCATCTGTGAGTTTCTGAGAGTGTCTCATATCTAAAACTTTTTTTTCTACTTCTTATCTTTGAAAGAGTCTAAATCAAGAAGAAAGAGATATCTGATCGACCATCGAAGAAGGATCAGCACAGTACTAGCATACTGTGCTGATTTCCTAGATCAGGACTTCTAATCGTGATTCGTGGGCTCGTGTGGATGACTTCTAAAGGTCAGATGCATATGCAGCTTGCAACATCATCCTTAAGCCTGGATCAACAAAGTTAGAATGTCTAACTTGCAAGGTAATAGATCTGATCTATTATATTTTACATACATTAGATGTAGTATAGAAATATATTGATATGATCAACATGTAGTTCTTACTCTTTATATTTTAATTTTTAATTTAATATAATATAATAATCATATAATAAGATCTTAGATCTAGGGATTCTCTAATTTTATGAGATAAATTTTGATTTATTTTAGTCTTTCACTACCTGATCTTGAAAAAGTTTCAAGATCTAACCCTGAAACCCTAGATCTGGTTCCTTCAATTGGTATCAGAGCCTAGATTATTTATTACATGATTATTTATACTTGCTTAGATTATTTCTTAGTTTAGATTTAATTTATAATCTGATTGTTAAATCTGAAATTAAAATTTTTAGATCAATCACGAACTGTAGATTGTCCTGCTGTAAAATTTATCCCTTACAGTGCAAAGGTTGTTCTAGTTTGTTTAGATCTATCTTTAATCATAAATTTATTAGATATGATCTAGATTAAATTTATGATTTATTAGATTAAAAAAATATTTAAATCTAAAATAAAATCTTTTTGTTAATAATTCTCACGCAAAGAACCATCATATATTTATCTGAAAAATTTGCGCAGTTTAAAGTTGAAATTATTTTAATTACATGAACCTGTTTAGATTAGATCTAAAGTAGTTTCATACTTATTTCACTTGCATTTTAATTATGAATCAAACATGTGTTGGAAAATATGTCTTAAAGTCAATCATCTAAGTGGTAGATGATTAGAATTAGTATATGAATTATCTAATAATAATAGTTATTTGGCAAGTTTATCATAAAAGTTCTATCTTTCTTAAATGAACTCCTAAATTATGATGAAGTCTTTAGAACCACAATCAATCGATAAAGAAGGATTCATCGGATGGTTCTTAAATTATTCACGATCAAATGATAAGTTATTAACAAAGACGATAACTTATCAAGTGTAGATCACTGTATGCCATATGCATTGTTGTCCTCGTAATCAAGTGGTGTAGAGATACTGATATGGCATTCAAGTGAGATATAGGAGTACATCTGTATTGAACATGACCAATGTAATACTCTACTGTCAAGAGTAGTTAGCTAAGGCCAATGGGTATAAGTGTCCCTCCGATCTGAGATCACCACGATGACTTGCAAGTAACTCACTGTGCTTTGGTGCCGGACTGCCTGTATTTTAAATATAGGTTCGAAAGATTTTTGGATACAGTCAAATACTTGTGAAGTCGGTGTGTGAATTAAGATGAGATTGATCACTTCTGATTAACTTCAGGAAGAGAATGTCTCACTGTGTCTCAATTTAGCAAAACCTAGGCCTGGGTAATCCTCATGAGGAGTCACAAGATTTATAAAATTTTGAGATACAATAGAGATGACTTATATGAGTGTTGACAGCATACTCGAAGTCATCTTAAGCATTATTGGTTAAAAGAATAAATTATACGGTAACTATGGGTCAGAATTCTTAGAATGTTGTTTTGCATATATTCGACCTATCTGAACGTCGGGAACCATTGCTAGATGGTTACTTCGACTGGTACAGAAATTGATTTTTATACTACCAACTTAGGTTCGAACCTATAAAGTCACACACATAAGAGGTTGTAACCTAATCAGATGGTTAATTGATGATTGAGAATCATTCTTAGGTTAAACGATCAATGTGATTGACGTTTGACCTAATGCAAGTGTTGCAGGAGGATCGATTAGAAATTGGATTGCTAATTAGCTCAATCTGATTGAGCAATTAGATTGAGATCAAGTATAATTGAATTTGATTTAATTAGAATTAGTTTAGATTTAATTAGATTAAGTCTAATTGGTTTATTGGATAAGCCAGTTGCAAGGGAGAACAAGTCTCTGTTCGACTATGACTTGTATGCACCTAATTTCTAATTAAGTTAGGATTTAAAATAGAATTAAATATGATTTAATCTAATTTAATTAGACTTTTAGTTGGACTAAGATTATCATTAATTAGGTTGTAATTAATTTGGATTGGGTTCAAAGTGTTTGACCTAATCTACATAAGAATTCTAGTTAGACTAGGATTCCATATCATCTCTTGCACCACCTAAGAAATCTCAAACCCACGCCCACTAATTAATTTTTAGATATTTTTTTATGATACCTACATCCAAGGAATGTTATCTCACACCACTTATTCTAGAGATTTGAATCAGATTTAATTTGGTTCAATATAGAAAGTGATTTGGTTAATTATGGAAAGTGGTTTAGGCTTATTCTTTTTTTGGAAGAGTCTCTCTTTACAAGGACTTTTCTCTCCTCTCTTGTGCCAACTTTCCCCAAGTCTATCCTATCATTTTGTTGCCCCTTTTAAGCATCTTATCCTGATCTCCATGAAATTAAGGAGGGAGGGGGCGTCCAAGAGTTGGACGCCCCATAAGTTTCTTGTTTAACTAAGAGTCTTGACCTTATCTACCTCTTATATTGGTGCCGCCCCATATGAGAAGATATAGAAATCTGTAGTTTTTTGATAGAAAAATTAGAGGAGAAAGAGGATGGCATGGGTGGTTTGAGGCACCAAGATCCTTGGAGAAGAGTCTTCAATCAAGAGATCAAAGGTTGATGTCTTGCAGAAACAAAAAGGTAAGAGAAAAGATTGTTTTCTCTTATTATTTTCTTTTCAGATTATTCTCTCTTTATTTTATATTTTTATATGATAAAAATCTGAGAGAGAAAGAGAGATGGCATGGTGGATTCATGCTCCAATAAGTTGGGGCATGGTGATCTAATTTTAGACATGATCTGATCATGTTCTGATGAGAGAAGAAGAAGAAAAGAAGGTCTTCTCTTAAGGTTTCTTTTAGAACCCTTCTTCTCTATAAATCATGAGATTTTTCTATGCAAAAAATTAGATATCATAAGATCTAAAAATTTAAAAAATAACTAGAGAAGAAGGTCATCTCATGTCCTAGCATAGAGATGTTCTCAGGACATCAATCGTTGATGTACTGAAAGAGAAGATCTGTCTTCTCTTAGGATCCTTTTTTTTACATATTATTTCTGATTTTAGGGAGGTCAAAAGGTTTGACTTCTCCCTCATTTCTCCTCATATTTTTTATCTCATGGAATATCCAAGAGATTCGAAGAATATTTTTTAGATTAACCATCCGGAGGGATCCGCAAGAAGCTAGCACTTCAAACGGATATTTATTCGACGAACCTTCGATTTTGTTGCAGCTTCGTGTGGATCACCTGTAGAGACCGGACATATGTGCGGCTCCAAAAGCAATAAAGAAAATCAATCACAAAATTTTTGACCCACATGAAGGTAAGAGATCTGATCTCTTCTCTTATCTAGATGTGATCTAGATTTTAGATCTAAAACTATTTTAGATCTAGGGTATTGATTTGATCAATAGCAAAGTTTTTATTTTTTGATTTATAAATATAATATGACATATTATAGATCTTAATTATAGGGTTTAGTAATCTGATTATATGTATTTGTATATTAAATTATTTAATTTATATATTCTACTGCGTTATATTTCAAAATTATTTTAAAATTCATGCATGAAACCTTGCATCTTTTCCAACAGTGGTATCAAAGCATCTAGGTTCTTTTATAACATGTTTATAATTATATTAAAATAAATTTAAAAAATAAAATAATGATCGTACGGACTATATGTTGTCCTATTGTAAGGTTTATCCCTTACAGTGCAAAGGTTGTCCTGGTACGTTGCGATCTAAAAAATTTAAAAGAGTTTAAATGAATCTTGTCATGAATATTTTAGATTAGATCTATTTCATTTCATAAATTTTTATATAATGTACATAGATTAAAATCAGTCAAGAACAGGATCTTGCGAAGGTTCTGTTTGCTTATCGGGCTGACTCGACCAGCAATCCAGCTTGACTGAAAAGTTGGCTCAATTATTTTTCTGACTGATTTTAATTGTTAGTGTTTGTTAGTGAAATAAGTCGACCTATTTTTGAAATGAGTTGACCTATTTAGTGAAACAATACTAAATTGTATTAAATCTTTCAAAAGTTGAAAATGATTTTCAAAATACCGAACCCCAACCCTCAGTTATGAACTTAATTAAAAGAATTAAGTGATTGTTTAGGATCTAGGTTTGTGATTTAAAGATCCTAAGATAATTTCATAAAATATGGGTTAAAGGGTAATGGGTTAGCTTTGATCAGGTCATTAACTGAGTTAGACCTAGGGTTAGATTAAATATGGACTAAGTTAAAAAATTGATCAAATCTAATTAAAAGCTAATTAGGATTAGGTCATTTCTATAGATCACATCAATAGTTATAGTTGATCAAAGTCCATATATCTAACAAATGGACACTGATCGTAGCTCAGCGGCTGAGACCGAGTCTTTAGGCAGACCAAATCAAAACTGATAATCAGTTGGTGTCTAAGATAAACCTGATCGATGGTTTTTAATTGGGAGCCTGCTTATCTGACCATTTCTTATGGTGTTTAAGGCAAGCTTTGGCAGACCTGTTATGATCCAGGTGGTGTGCCCAAGGCCCAGGGGGCCAAGGCTAAGGCCAAGGTCCATCATTCATGAGGGCTTCATGGAGACTCTAGGGCTAGTTGGGCCCTAGGTTGAAAGGCTGTGGGCCTTTCGAGTTCTTGAGGTCTAGGTCATGTGGGCCTCAAGGGATCAACTCTTTATGGGTCAGGTCTGGATCCAGGAGAGGTGAGATTAGGTCGAGTCATGGGTGTACATGGGTTTGGGTTAACCTAATCTCCCATAGAGTTGGTCAAGAGAGTTTTGGGTTTGGGTCACTTGACCCGGTGTTTATATATACATGTACTTGTATAGGTTTGAAAGAAAGCCAAGTAAGAGACCTCGAGTCATGGGTGTACATGGGCTTGGGTTAACCTAATCTCCCATAGAGTTGGTCAAGGGAGTTTTGGGTTTGGATCACTTGACCCGGTGTTTATATATATATGTACTTGTATAGGTTTGAAAGGAAGCCAAGTAAGAGACAACTCTTTCTCCCAAGTCTCTCTCTCTCTTCTTCCTCTCTCTCCAGCTATCTTCCATGCCCCAGGAGCAAGAAATCCTAGGGTTTCTTGCCGCCAGTCCATAAAAAGAAAGAAAGGGAGGGAGGCGCTAGCCTCTTCCTCCTTGGAGCCGCCAGCCATTTCTTCTCTCCCCTCTCTTGAAGTCATCCAAACACCAAGTCTAGGACCTAAAATCTCTTGAGAAGAGGTTGGTATAAGTTTCTCTCAGATCTGGAGTTGATCTGAGGTCGTTTGAGGCGCGGGTGAGATCTACATCAACAGATCTACAGGAAAGGCTGCAGCAGGACAGATCTGCGAGGTCTGTCTCCATCTATCTTCTTCCCTATCTAGAATATCCCGATTTGAGATCTACAAATTGAAGAACCTCGGTCCAGGTCTGATCTAGTTGGGTACCAGATCTTGGATTTTTTAGAGGTAGTTTCAGAGGCGTTCTTCATCTGGAACGAAAGGCTGACGAAGAAGACAGCAACCAGGTTGATTTCGTCAAGGGCCTTGAATCGTGTCCAGACGACTCCAGATCTATTCGTTGCTGATTCTGCTGCACCCAAGGTCCATGGGAGGAGCCGAGATCGTGCTCCAACTATCGATCATACTTATCTGGCCAATGTGGTTAATCAGATCTTGATTAGGTTGCTCATTGATTCGTGCTAACCCATGTCACATAGGAAATCAGTAAGTCTGATTTCATTCAGTGAGACTGATCTAGGTGCCCATGGACCAAATTTGATCCTAGTCCTTGTTAATGACTTGAGAAGTTAGTGGGAGGACTTGACTTGGTGAAATCAATGGGAGCAAATTGGTCCATATCCTTTCTATCCTTAAATCACTAATAATTTTAAATCTTCTAAAATTATTAGATCCTTAAAATGATAAATTTATGGAGATAACTGAGTCATAGCCTCCCATTAAGGTGTTTGATAATGGGTCCATTAACTCAATAATCATTGCAGACCCAAAGGCCTGGTGCTTGTTGACTAATAGAATTATCACTCATCATATGATGACTTGAAAGTGTCTCTCTAATGGTGGTTAGGTTAGCCAACCAAAATTGGACTTAATCATTCATTGATTAGATGCACCAAGTATGGTCATGTTAATGTTTGGACCTAACCGGATCCTTACAGTGGAGGCCAAAGCCTACTGATTAGATTTCTAAGGTAAAATTAAATTACTAGAAGTTGTTTGGAGAAATAATTGATTAATGAACCTACCCATAGATGCAAATAGGTTGGTCGATCAAAGTCGAGCTTGTCTGTAGTCTACGTGGATTCTAGTACCTACTAGAAAATTAAAGTAATTTTTTAAATTGGAGGTAGAGGCTATCAATTTGAATAAAATAGTGGGAGAACTTTGAGACTAAAGTCCAAATCTCTAGGCTTAAAATAATTTATATACATTAGGTCATTGTTCTCTTTTCTTAAAATAAGGCTAAACCTTAGTTGCTCCTATCACTGTTAGATAATGATGACTTGTAGGATCCAACTTCGTTAATTAGTATCGAAAGTTGAATTTGATTCAGCAGTACGAATGGATTCGTATTGGGGCTTCTTAGTCCAGTCAAAACAATTAGTCCAAAATCGATCCAAATCAGACATGTTGCTTCTACTGTCAGAAGCAGGGTCATAGGAAGAAGAATTATCTTGCTTCCCTTGATTATAATAGGCTGAACAAGAGAAAGGAGTAAGAGTTGCTCATCAAGGATGTTATATAATAACACCTTAAAGTTTTTCTATGAAATTCTACTACCTAGGTATTAGATACCGATGGTCTTATGTAATTTATTGCTAGGACTACAAGTAAGTGAAATATTTGAAAATGGTGAGAAATTCTTGAATATTAGGGATGGAAGTCTTATTCCAATCCTAACTTTAAGAAATGTAGAGCTTATTTTCAAATATTGTCATTTAGAGTAATTGTTACTATTGTCCATTGTTTATGATGAATATAATCTTTGTTGGCCTTTTGGCCAAAGATGATCATCATTCATTAATAAAGGAAGATTATTGTGATATTATTATGAATAATGTTACAATAATACATGGATAATAAAAAAATAATATTTAATATTTACACAGCCTATTAAGTGTAATGTACACACCCAAGTTAGATAATGTCATGGATGTCTATCTTTGGCTTAGTCACTTTGACAAGAACAGGATAAACGGATTAACTTGAGAGGAAAACCTCACATCAATAATTATGAATCATTGATAGCCTGTGAGTCTTATCTTCTTGGAAAGATGACAAAGTCACCTTTTAATGAAAAAGGTGAAGGAGCTGATAAAGTTCTAAGTCTCATATATAGTGATGTATGTGGACCTGTGAACTTAAGTGTCAGAGGAAGATATTAATATTTCATTACAGATGACCTATCTGGGCATGGATGCGTCTGACCTGAATCATTTGAAATGTTCAAATGATTTAATAATAAAAGATTGAAACAAACTGGATAAGGTGTTAGAACTCTTCGATCAGATCGAAAAGGCGAATACTTATCCAGTGAGTTTGTGACATATCTAGGAGAGAATTGGATTCTCTCTTAGTAGATTCCTTTTTGGAATATAGTGTATCTGAAAGGAGACGTTGAACTTTGTTAGACATGGTTCAATCCACAATAGGGTTCACTTCTCTGCCTGTTTCAGGATTGTGCTCTTGTGTGATTACCTGTTTTACTCTAAAAATATACTGAGTAAGTCTGTTGTGCAGATTTCATATGAGATATGGAACGGACATAGATCTAGACCCTCTCACCTTTAGGTTTGGAGTTGATCGGCCTATATCAAAGATTTGCATACATATAAACTTGGTTCTTGGTTCAATAGGTGTTTAAGGGTTACTAATTCTATCCTGCTGAAGAACATAAGGTGCTCATCAGCAGTAGGGCATTCCTTTTGGAAAGGAGTTTCTTAGAGAAGGAACTGATGCCTATCAAGTAGAACTTGAAAGTTTGATCGGTAGAAAATGAACCGCCATAATCTAGTAAACCTACAGAACCAGATTTGATTAGATCAAACTCTGAGTCCATTAAAGTAATACCTTTAAAGAGATCTGGTAGAGTACCGCGTTAGCTGAACAGACACTTCAGTGTCTAGGTCTGGGACGGCGATCCTGTTGAGCTTGATGAGATTAACAAGGATCTGATCACCTATAGGGATACAATGTAGTGGTCTAACTTTGAGAAGTGGCTTGGAGCCATCAAATCCAAATTGAAGTCCATGGAAATCAATAGTGTATGGACACTAGATGATTCACCTAAAGGGATAAAACCCAATAGGTGTGAATGAATTTTTTAAAAGAATCAGAGTAGCGCAGACGAAAAGGTAGAGACCTATAAAGTCTGTTTTTGCTATTATTTTGGAGTTGGAACATACGTCTTTGTTCTGAACAAAGAGAAACCCTACATTTATAAGTGGGCAAAATATTCTGTAGTGTTATTCCTTGTGTTGTCTGTGGATAAACTTCTCTTAATCGGGAATGGCATTCCAGCATTGCAAAGAATAAAGGTTTGGGTGTCATCTAATTTCTCCATGTTCAAGATCAGATATGGTATACTCACTAATGGTAGTGAGCAGATACCAATCTGATCTAAGTAAGAACCATTGAAAGATTGTATGGACAATCCTTAAGTATTTGAAAAATACTAAAGTCCAGTGACTCAAATATGAAAATACTGACTTTAACCATGTGGATGTTTCGATTTCAGTCAGATCAAGATGACAACAAGAAAGTGTCAGATCATACCCTAATTATAGGAGCAATTTGCTGAAAAGGTTCTAAGCAAGATACTTTAGTCTACTCTGTTAGTGATGTAGAGTACATCATAGCATATGATGCTCCATGTAAGCTATGTAGTTGCTGAGCTTCATTAGCAGGTTCGGAGTGGTACCCTCCATTAATAGTCCAGTCCTATTGTAGTACTGGAGCCATAAATCTGGCTAAAGAACTAAAGGACCAGCTACTCTGTATTGCTATCACTTTTGATTTTAGATCAGGGTGACATCGATCTTTGAAAGATCGATGATAAAGAACTTGATCGATCCATTTGCTGAGGCCTCAGAACTAAGAAGTTCTACGAACTCAAGTGAAAGATAGGATATTTGATATTGTTTTGATTGGCTTTAGTATAAGTGGGAGTTGTTGGAAAATATATTCTAAAGCCAATCATCTAAGTGGTAGATGATTGAAATTAGTACATAAATTATCTAATAATAATAGTTATTTGACAAGTTCATCATAAAAGTTTTATCTTCCTTAAATGAACTTCTAAATTATGATGAAGTCCTTAGAACCACAATCAATCAATAAAGGAGGATTTATTGAATGGTTCTTAAATTATTCACAACCAAATGATAAGTTATTAACAAGGACGATAACTAATCAAGTGTAGGTCGCTGTATGCCATATACGTTGGTTATCCTCGTAACCAAGTGGTGTGGAGACACTGGTATGGCATCCAGGTGAGATGTAGGAGTACATTTGCATTGAACGTGACCAATGTAACACTCTACTGTCAAGAGTAGTTAGCTAAGGCCAATGGGTATAAGTGTCCCTCCGATCTGAGATCACTACGGTGACTTGCAAGCAACTCATTGTGCTTTGATGCCAGACTGCCTGTATTTTTAATATAGGTTCGAAAGATTTTTGGGTACAGTCAAGTACTTGTGAAGTCGGTGTGTGGGTCAAGATGGGATTGACTACTCTCGATTAACTTCAGGAAGAGAATATCTCGCTGTGTCTCAATTTAGCAAAACCTAGACTGGGTAATCCTCGTGAGAAGTCATGAGATTTACAAAATTTTGAGACACAATAGAGATGACTTATTTGAGTGTTGACAGCATACTCGAAATCGTCTTGAGTATTATTGGTCAAAAGGATAAATTATACGGTAACCATGGGTCAAGGTTCTTAGAATGTTGCTTTGCATACATTCGACCTATCTGGACGTCGGAAATCATTGCTAGATGGTTACTTCGACTAGTATAGAAATTAATTTTTGTGCTACTGACTTAGGTTCAAACCTATAAGGTCACACACATAAGAGGTTGTAACCTAACCAGATGATTAATCGACGATTGAGAATAGTTCTTAGGTGAAACGATCAATGTGATTGATGTTTAACTTAATGTAAATATTGCAGGAGGATCGATTAGCAATTGGATTGCTAATTGGCTCAATCTGATTGAGCAATTAGGCTGAGATCAAGTCTAATTGAATTTGATTCAATTAGAATTAGTTTGAATTTAATTAAATTAAGTCTAATTGATTTATTGGATAAGTCAGTTGCAAGGAAGAACAAGTCCCTGTTCGACTAGGACTTGTATGCACCTAATTCCTAATTAAGTTAGGATTTAAATCAAAATTAAATATAATTTAATCTGATTTAATTAGATTCTTAGTTAGACTAAGATCATCATTAATTAGGTTATAATTAATTTAGATTGGATTCAAAGTGTTTGACCTAATCTACATAAGAATCCTAGTTAGACTAAGATTCCATATCATCTCTGTGCCACCTAAGAAATCTCAAGCCCACGCCCACTAATTAATTTTTAGATATTTTTCTATGATATCCACATCCAAAGAATATTATCTCACACTACTTATTCTAGAGATTTGAATCAAATTTGATTTGGTTCAATGTAGAAAGTGATTTGGTTAATTATGGAAAGTGGTTTAGGCTTATTCTTTTTTTGAAAGAGTCCCTCTTCACAAGGACTCTTCTCTCCTCTCTTGCGCCAACTTCCCCCAAGCCTATCCTATCATTTTGTCACCCCTTTTAAGCATCTTATCCTGATCTCCATGAAATTAGTGAGGGAGGGGGCGTCCAAGAGTTGGACGCCCTATAAGTTCCTTGTTTAACTCAGAGTCTTGACCTTATCTACCTCTTATATTGGTGCCGCCCCATATGAGAAGATATAGGAGTCTAAAATCTATAGTTTTTTGATAGAAAAACTAGAGGAGAAAGAGGATGACATGGGTGGTTTGAGGTGCCAATATCCTTGGAGAAGGGTCTTCAATCAAGAGATCAAAGGTTGATGTCTTGTAGAAACAAAAAGGTAAGAGAAAAGATTATTTTCTCTTATTATTTTCTTTTCAGATTATTCTCTCTTTATTTTATATTTTTATATGATAAAAATTTGAAAGAGAAAGAGGGATGGCATGGTAGATTCATGATCCAATGAGTTGGGGCATGGTGATCTAATTTTAGATATGAGCTGATCATGTTCTGATGAGAGAAGAAGAAGAAAAGAAGGTTTTCTCTTAAAGTTTCTTTTAGAATCCTTCTTCTTCATAAATTGTGAGATTTTTCTATGAGAAAAATCAGATATCATAAGATCTAAAAATTTAAAAAATAATTAGAGAAGAAGGTCTTCTCATGTCCTAGCATAGAGATGTTCTTAGGACATCAATCGTTGATATACTGAAAGAGAAGATCAGTCTTCTCTTAGGACCTTTTTCCTTTACATATTATTTCTGATTTTAGGGAGGTCAAAAAATTTGACTTCTCCCTCATTCCTCCTCATATTCTTCATCTCATAGAATGTCCAAGAGATCCGAAGAATATTTTTTAGATTAACCATCCGGAGGGATCCACAAGAAGCTAGCACTTCGAGCGGATCTTCGTTCGACGAACCTCCGATTTTATTGCAGCTTCGTGTGAATCACCTGTAGAGGTCGGATGTATGTGCGGCTCCAAAGAAAACAAAGAAAATCAACTATGGAGTTTTCGACCCGTATGAAGGTAAGAGATCTGATCTCTTCTCTTATCTAGATGTGATCTAGATTTTAGATCTAAAATTATTTTAGATCTAGGGTATAGATTTGATCAATACTAAATCTTTTAGTTTTTGATTTATAAATGCAATATGACATGTTATAGATCCTAATTGTAGGATTTAATAATCTATTTACATATATTTATATATTAAATTATTTAATTTACATATTATATTACGTTATATTTCAAAATTATTTTAAAATTCATGCATGAAACCTTTCACCTTTTCCAACAACATGCACCTTGGTTGGTAGAACCATATTGTAAAAATATTTTACAAACATAAAAATTATTTTTGAAAAGCCGAATCTCAATTCTCAACCCAAAACTTAATTGAGAATTAAGAAGTTGTTTGATTAGGTTCTAGGATTGTGAATTGAAGAACCTAAGACACAAACCATAACACATTGGGTTAATGGGTTAGTGGGAATTAGGTCCATTAATTGGGTTAGACCTAAGGTTAGATTAAAGATGGACTTAATTAGAGAATTGACTAAATCTAATCAATTGTTGTCTTACATTAGGTCAAGAATTCTCTAGATCAATTATAATAATTGTAGTTGGCCAAGTCCATGTCTTTAACGAGAACCAAGTAGACTTAATTCTTGGCTAAGCGGTCTAGCACGAACTGTTAGGTTGATCTAATCGAAACTAATTAAACCAGTTGGTATCTAAGATAAACCAGACCGATGGTTTTTAATTGGCCGCTCGCTTACCTGGCTATTTCTAATGGTGTCTAAGGCAAGCTTTGGCAGACCCTCCCACTGATCGAACTAATCTGGTCTCTTGGTGAAATTATATTTTGATCGAATCACTTGACTATTCAAGCTAACCCATGTCAGCTAGGTAAATCAGTGTGACTGATTTAGGTGCTCCTAGACCAGCTCCTTTAATGGTCTCCCTTAAGCTGACTTGGTGAAGCCAGTGGGAGGATCATGATAAGCTGATTCATCTGACCTCCTCCTCTAAATTAATTAAATCTTCTAAAATTATTAGATCCTTAAAATGAAATAGTTATGGTGATAACTAGATCATAGCCTCCCATTAAGTGGATGATAATGGGTCCATCAATTGGATAATCATTAGAGGCCCAAAGGCCTAGTGCTTATCGGCTGATAGAATTGTCATTCATAATATGATTTATTGACTCCATCTTTCTAAATGGTGGTTAGGTTAGCCAATCAAAGTTGGGCCTAATCATTCATTGGCTAGATGGGCAAAGTATGGTCATATTAATGGTTGGACCTAACCAGACCTTTTTAGTGGAGGCCAAAGCCTACTGATTAGGGACTGGGGCAAAATTTAAATTACTAGAAATTATTTAGAGAAATAATTGGTTATGAACCTATCCTTAGATGTACATGGGTTGGCCAACCAAAGTTGGGCTTGTGTGCAGTTTAAGTGGATTCTAGTACCCACTAAGAAATTAGGGTAATTCCTTGAATTGGAGGTAGAGGCTACCAATTCGAATAAAATAGTGGAAGAAACTTTTTGATTAAAGTCTAAATCTTTAGGTTTAATAAATTAATTACTAATTAGGTTATGATTTTTCTTTGTACAGATATGGCTACTTCTCTATCACTCCGATCATTATTAGACAATGATAATTTGGTGGGACCCAACTTCGGTAGCTGATACCAAAAGTTGAAGATAGTCCTGGAGCATGAACGGATCCTCTATGTGATAACGGATCCTGTACCTGAGGAGCCAGCTGCCAATGCACGTGGAACAATCAGAGACACTTACCAGAAGTGGCTCAGTGATCAAACCACGGTGCGCTGCATCATGCTGGCTCCCATGAGCAACGAGTTCAGTCGTAGATTTGAGACGGCTCAGCCAAAAAATATGCTTCAAGTGTTGGAGGATGCCTTTGGCACACCCGATGATGTGGAGAGGTACAAGACTAGTTATACCATCTTCAATGCCAAAATACGGGATGGTGCCTTTATCACTGATCATATATTGTACATGATCGAGCTGATGGAGCATTTGAGCAAGCTCAGCTTTTTCTTGTATGAGCAGCTTGGAAAAGATGCAATACTGAACTCACTGCCCAAGTCTTATCTCTCAATCCTCACTCATTATAGAATGACAAAGCCTGAAGTAAACTACCACGGATTACTGGGGTTGCTTTAGAACTTTGAGAAGGATCACCAACTCCACAAGGAGTGGGTGAACTTAGTGGGAGGTTCGTCTTCTGGTTCTCGATCTTTTGAAAAAGGAAAGAAGAACAAGAAGAAGAAAGTGAAGAATGTGCAAGTTCAGGCTGGGACATCTATGCAGGGCCAGACCAAAAAGATCAAGCCCGATAAGGGTCAAGCTGAATGCTTCTTTTGCAAGAAGCGGGGGCACTGGAAGAGGAACTATCCTCAGTACATTGCCTCCCTGGACCCGAACAGGTAGAGAAAGTAGCAAGCTGTTGCTGGATAAGATATTTATATAATAACTCCTTGCAATTTCTCTATTTGTGATATAACTGATTGGGTATTGGATACCAGTAGCCCTTACCATATTTGCAATTCATTACAGGGGTTACAGGTCAGTAGGAGATTCGAGCAAGACGAGAGGTTCCTGAACGTTGGAGATGGAATACCAGTTTCAGTTCTAGCATTAGGAATCTTGAAACTTGTATTTGAGTCCCATACCATTGTTCTTAATGATTGTCATTTCTTTCCCAGTTTCTTTTTAAATGTTATTTCTGTAGGCCTTCTAGCCAAAAATGATTATGAAATTTCAATAAAGAAATAAGTTTGTAATATCATTATGAATGGTGTTACTATTTTTTGTGGATATTTGAACAATGGTGTATATATGTTATTACAACCTGTTAACGTAGTCTATTCTACTGATAAGCACCCTAGATTAGACAGTGTAACAAATATCTACTTATAGCACTATAGGCTAGGTCATATAAACAAGAACAGGATAAACAGGTTGACTCAAGAGAGAATCTTCGAAGTCAATGATTATGAATCACTTCTAACCTGTGAGTCTTGTTTTCTTGGTAAAATGATCAAGTCACCTTTTACTGAAAAAGGTGAGAGAGCTACTGAGCTCTTGGGCCTAGTACATACTGATGTATGCAGGCCCATGAGCACAAGTGCTAGAGGTGGATATTTATACTTCATCACTTTCACATATGATCTATCTAGATATGGATAAGTCTATCTGATGAAATATAAGTCGGATTCATTTGAAATATTCAAATGATTCCGAAGTGAAGTAGAAAAACAAACTAGGAAGAGTATTAAAACTCTTCGATCTGACCGAGAAGGAGAATACATTTCTGATGAGTTTCTCACATATCTAGGAGAGAATGGGATTCTCTCCCAATGGACTCCTCCAGGAACATCATAGCATAATGGTGTGTCTGAAAGGAGAAATCAAACTCTGTTAGACATGGTTCGATCCATAATGGGTTTTGCCAGCTTGCCGATATCCTGCTGGAGATATGCACTCGAATCGGCCTATAATCTGTTAAATAGGGTTCCAAGTAAGTCAGTAATTAAGACTCCATATGAGATATGGATAGGACGTAAGCCAACACTTTCACACTTTAGGGTCTGAGGGTGCCCGACCTATATCAAACGGTTAGTTACAGATAAATTTGGACCTAGGTCTGACAAATGCACATTCATAGGGTACCCTAAAGAGACCAAAGGATATTTTTTCTACCATACTAATGAACAAAAGGTGTTTGTCAGTCTTAAGGTAATATTTTTAAAAAAAGAGTTCTTTGGTGAAGGAACCGTTGCCCCTAAGGTTGAACTTGATGAAGTTCAACAGGTAGAATGACCGACACCAATAGCTGAACCTGAGTCGGATTTGATTAGATCAGATCCAGAGCCTAATGTACCCGCACCATTAAGGCGATCCGGTAGAGTACCGTATCAGTTGGACAGATACTATGATTTCTTGGTCCGGGATGGTGATCCCATCGAACTCGATGAGAACGATGAGGATCCGATCATCTATATGGATGCAATGCAGAGACCTGATTTTGAGAAATCTAAATAATATGTCCGAATAAAGAAAGAAAAGAAATGACGATAAAAGACATCCTTGTATGAGGCTGATATTGGAAGAGAACCAATCAATAAGGGC
Organism: Elaeis guineensis; assembly: GCF_000442705.2. NCBI lineage: Eukaryota > Viridiplantae > Streptophyta > Magnoliopsida > Arecales > Arecaceae > Elaeis > Elaeis guineensis. Next base: position 69,895,639 of record NC_025995.2, on the reverse strand, counting down.
ACCATTAATAAGAATAGAAATTGTGGGATCAGAAACATAGCCTCAAATCCATGATATCAACAATTCCAAGAGAGCACCATTGGATTCTATCATAAGCCATCTTTTATAACTACTTTGATTAACATCAAAGAGTTTCTCTCAGAGGCAATGGACATTAAGTGCATGATATCTTGTGCATGATTACTTGGACAATCAATATGTTATCAGTTATGTTTCTATCCTTGATAAAACACCCTACTCCTCCGATGCAACCACAGGCATAAGGACCTTCATTCCATTAACAAGAAGTTTAGCAATAATTTTATGCGAGTTACATAAGCTGATAATACTCTTACAATCTCTGAGCTCCACAAGGCTAGTACTCTTGGACATCAAAGTAATATAAGTGGCCTTCTAAGCTATAGGCATATTGGTTAGTGGAGGATGAAAAGAACTCTTTAACTGCTGCATGTATATCGTTTTTGATTAATGACCAACAAGTTTATAAAAAAAATGCTAGAAAATATCTGGACCTGAATATTTGTCCGAGGCCATTTTTAGAGTATTAGAAAATATTTTCTGATCTTCAGAAAGTACTTTAGGATGGAATAGTGATATTTGGTAAAAAATTAGAAAGATATTTTAGCTTTTTCAGAAAGTTGAAAAGATCTACTTGAGTAAAACTTTATTTTAAAGCTTTCCCCAAAAATGCTTTCTCGCTAATATCAGAAACCTGTTTTAATTTAAATAATTTTTTTTAATAACAAAAATATCCACTAAAAAATTTTATAATTATATCATATTATATTATTATATTATAAATATTATATTATATTATATTAATATAATATAATCTATTATATTATAATTTATTATTAGATTAGATTATAATCTATTATATTATATTACATTATATATTACATCATAATTATAATAATCTTATATTATAGTATATATTATATTATATGATAATAATATTATATAATAAAATAATATTTTAAAATATAACAATATTCATGTCATAGACATATAATATAATCTATTATAATATTATCATAATATAATATAATATAATAATATTTTAATAATAATATAATATAATTATATTATAATAATATATTATATTATCTTATATTATATTATATCATTACATTAGATTATAACTAATATATTATATTACATTATAAATTACCTTATAATTATATTATATTATATTATATTACTATTTTATATTCTATGATAATAATATTATATAGTATAATAATATTATATTATATTATTTTTTACTATACAATACTATGTAATATCTTTTATTATCATTTTATCACATCAAAAGTATTTTTTTTATTTTAATTATTAAATATACAATAAAGTTTCAAAATATTTTATAAATATAATTACCAAACAGTAAATATCTTTTTTGTAAAAATCTCAACTTCTAAAAACTTCAAAAATTTTATTATTAAAAACTTCAAAAGGTCCAGCAATTTTAAATAGGGCCTTACAGTCTCTAAGCTCTACAAGGCTAGTATTTTTGGACGTCAAAGTTATATGCATGGCCTTCCGAGCTATGGCATAGTGGTTAGTGGAGGATTAAAAGAGCTCTTTAACTGCATGTATACCGTTCTTGATTATTGACCAAAAAGCTAATAAAAAATGATTGGAAAACATCTGAACCTGAATATTTGTCTGAGGCCATACCCATTACCGTACCCTCAATTTCCTTCTCAGATGTCAAGGCTCAAAGCGCTTGGTCCTCAGTATCAACATGCATTGTTAGAAACACTTCAAGTAGTTTTGTGAGGCCTATACAAATGGAAAATTTGGATGCACGGTTGAGGAAATAATTCTAGAATACGCCTTGTTGTTTTGTTCAGAAAGAAACAAGAAAATGTGGGAAAGATTGGTCTACAAAATGGGGTAGGGATCATAAACATCAATGCATTTCGAGAGGTTGATATCCTTGGAAGCTACTAGAGCTCATATACAAGAAATTTAGAAAAAGAGAACATTGTATTACGGTAATGTATATATCTGTTCTTTAATCATTTGTTAATAAATAATAAAATAATTATTTTAATATTATAGCAAAGGCATTAGGATATTATATTAATGTAATATATAAGAATATAATATAGTATTGTGTTGCACTATAATACTACATTATCAAAATACACTTTTCATTGTTTTATGTTATTATAAATAGATCTTTATATTACCTACAATATTACATGTTCTCTTATAATTTTATATTGGATAGCATAATATAATATATTATATTAGCACATAGATATAATGGTATATAATATATATTAATGTATATTATAATATTTTTTATATATTTGAATATAATATAATGTACTATGATATAGTGTACATTATGCTTATGGTAATATTATATACCTTGTTTTATTAAATAATATTATATATTGTTACAATATTTTATTGATATTGCTTATATTATATTATAACATTTTAGTACGTTATGAAAATGTTTGTAATATAAAAATATTATATTATAGTAATTTTAATAATTATGTTCAATAATAATACTATTATTAATCATTAAATTTAAAATAAGAGTGTAAATCATGATACAATGAAACACCAATTTTATAGAACTATACTTGTAACCACTACTTGGAAGGGATTGTCACGAATAGTAATCTTGACTGGCATAAGTAGCAATTTGCCACTTATCCCATAGTTTAATGGATATTAAATGGATCCTCCTTCCAGGTTAAGCCTACTTTAGAAGCTGGAGTATCTGATTAACTCATTGCTTGCAATCATTCGTGGATGACTAGGGGGGAGAACCATCATGCCAAAAAAGAAACCTACATTGAAAAGCAATGGAATAATCTAAACAATTTTTTTTATGTTCATATTTAGAATATGATATTGTTTTTAATATAATTCAATTAGATTAACCGGTTTTATAGACTGGTGGGGGTTGGCTTGGACATTGAATTGTGCAGGTACCTGGAGGGGGCTGAACAACAATCATGTCGATGTTGGGAGTCATCACTTCCTTTCTTATTTTTTTTCTTTTTTTTCTAGACATAAAGATAGAAAAATCTAAAATATAAAAGAATTGAATCCAAAATATACCGAGCAGAAGAGAGGATTATCTGTAAGCATGGCGGACTCTAAAAACGTAGGCATGGTTAGAAACACTTCAGGTAGTGCTGTTAAGGCCAATACAGATAGAACCTATTCTTGGAGAATTTGGGCTGTTGAGGAACCAATTCTAGGCTACGTATTTTCCTTTCATTCGGCGAGAATGCAGAATGGCTTGCAAAATAGGTTTGGGACGATAAACAGCAATGATTCCGAGAGGTAAAAATTTAGAGACAAATTACACAATCTGAAAACAGTATCGTTTCCCAGCATAGAGAATCATCAAAGTTACAACTATGAAAAGAAACAACCCTGAATTTGCGCGCATGAAATTATAATAAATTTGATCAAGCGAGCCATAAATTCAACCTGCTTCAAGGCCAACACACCAAGCCATCACGATTAGAAGATTTAAAGAAGGGATCAATTATCTTTCTTTCCAGGTTAGAAACTTGAACAGCAAAGCAATTACAGAAAAACACAGATGATATGAAACAAGATAATATGAAATCAAGCCCACCATCACCACTTCCTTATCAGACGATAAACTTCCTTGGTAACTCTGCAAAAACAGAATCTTAAGTTTTTTAAGCAAAAAAGAAGAAAATGCATCATGTCCACCAGAAACAAAATCCCTTGCACCCTCGAGAGCAGATGACAAGAAAACTAGAGTTGTGTCATATGCTTGTTTTCATGATAATGTATGAATAAAAAACGCATCTAGCATATTAGGTCAAAGATCCCATTTTTTCTACATCAGAACACAGGCGAGGCATTGCCAAAATTGGGGGTTAGCTAGGTCAAAAAACTAGGCCCACCAGTAATCAAATACTAAATAGATGAAAGCTGTAATACCAATCCACCAACTAAAAACTGCATCACAACAATAATTTAAAAAAAAAAAAAGGGCAAAATCTAGAAGAACCATGCCTTCAAGAAATTGTTTTTTTTTTTCTTTTATTTGGTAAGAAAGAAATTGTTTGATACTTCTGAACAAAATCCAGAACCTAAAAGGCATCACCGAACAAAGAAAAAGGCAAAAGATATGTCTTTGAACTTTCAAGTTTTGAATTTAACCTGATGTTGCTTTGTTATTGAAAATTAAAACTTTTGGAGATAATTAACAAACCCTGCTAAGATCCATTTCAAAACAAACACCACACCAAGGATCACAACACTCATGTACACTATTTAGTTTTGTTTTAGAATGATCAAAATTTTAGCAAAAGGAATTTAATAAAAGGTTTGATTATCCATCAATTCAATGTTATTTTAATTTAAGCAACCAAGATCTATCCTCCCCCATTTCCCCAGAGGAGGTTCTTACCCCCAAACCTCCCCTCCTCTCAAGAAGGGGAAAAAACCTTCCACTCTCTCCCTACTCTTAAAAGCTTAAGCTATCAATCTTTGGACTCAATCATTTACACAAATCCACTTATTTCCTACAAATTATTCTACATAGAACCAAAACCTCACACATGATCCTCAACATTCTCCTCATTCATGTTGTGGTGATCCTGAGCAAGCCACATCCTCCAGGAGACTTAATGCTATATTATATCAATCAGTTCAAGTCCACCTAAAAGCAAAGCCACATTTTATGCCATATCTCTAAAGAGACTTTCACCCACCTCCTTTTTAAAATCATGCACTATATTTTTTCGTACTTGCAAGTTTTTTACCTTGCTGACAATTTCAGTTCAGCCACCGGTTACTTTTGTTCTCAGTGCTACATTCTCCAGCATTGATGGAAAGGCCCTCTGAATAATTCATATGACCCAATGGACAAGATTATAATCTGATATCACCTCAAGAAAGCACATGCTGGGAAAACCTAGAAAGCAAGGAAAACAAATCCTGAAATAATAGGAATGGATCATGCCCAATTTAACCAAGACTATTTAAATTGAGATAGATGTCAATAGTTAAAACACAAGTTATCCACTCCTATAGGAAATTCAAAAATCTTGTACCCAAACTCACGAAAGAAATTCTTTGATATTGATTTTAGATACCATGTTCCTTTGACATGCAGAAGATGCTAAGCACCTTCCTCAAAACATACCCATCATTTACCAGTTATATGGTCACATAAGATACTTCAGTTGCCATTACTTTCCACCCTTTTATCTCTACAAGTGTTAGTAAAAACGATTGAATGATTCGCCATGTGAACATTACTGCACATGCATTGTTCATCATCCAACCTAAAATCATATTCCACATTCATGGATAAAGAACTCAGATTCAGGGACTCATCCTGGATTCAAGTAAATTATTGTGCATATGATTCTTGTGAAACTTATAAAAAAAATATTAAAAAAAATCTAAAGAATTGCTCTACTTGAATAAGTCAACATAAGAAAACAATGGATGTCGTACTTAGTAATCTCTGATTTGTTTTATATTAGAGTTACTAATGTTTTCCCAAACAACTCTTAGAATGAAAAATTCAAATAGAATATTCAACAGAATGCATGGAACATCATGCAAAAACATCATTAAACTAAATGCTAAATCACTGAAACTATTTTCAAATCAAGAAAGATTTCATAATTCACATATTCCAGAACCACATATTCACAAGACCAACTATATAACCTCTCATATTTTCATCACAGTCATGAATACAATGTCATCCTTCAAAACTTAAAATACTAAAATAAAACGTTTACTAATTTGAAAGAAAAAAAAATGTAGAATCAACCTAAACGTTACCAGCATAAATTACAAAATGATTTTTAAACAATTGTTTCCAAATATTGTTGAAATTTGACATCTATGGAATTATGGCTTTTTCTGAAATATACAAGAAAACTATAACTCTTTTTGCAAATGAACATGGCAAGAAGCAATATTAAGGCATCAACATTGTCAAGCTTTTACATTCGTTCACTATATGCTCATTAATTATCTTCCTAAGTTTCACAAAAATCCTCATGTGATCTTCAATGTCCAGCCAATCTAAAATCTTCTTCCCTATCACACAGATGCATTGCTATATATATATATATATATATATATATATATATATATAGTTTTTCACAAACTTTCTACTGAAGCCACCATCCAAAAAAGAAGGATGTAAATCCCTCATCCTTGATTGGAAATAACAAGCTTAACAAGAGCAAATTCATGCTTTGGTATTCCAAACTTACAACTGATCAATTAAGGGTATCAAGGTTCTAAAACTAAATTTTAGTTTCAGTTCCATATGTAGAGATTTGATTTCAATAGTTTAGGTGATTTCAAAAATCTCACAAACTTTTAGAATAAATATTAAAAAGTTAAAATTATTCTATATTATTTTATGGTGTTTTGAGTTATGTAGGATCATTAAGGGTAGTTTAGAACCAAAATCATATGAATGCTTAACATGTTAGTATAGATTTTTCACTTGCTGTAAATTGTATTATATTTTCTTACACTTTTCCCTGACTTGTATAATTTTCATACAATTTTATATACTTTTCATTAATTTTCCATACTCTAATTTTCTCATTCTAATAAACTTCACTCTATACATGTTTCATTTTATTTCATTTTCATAGCTCACCTAAGTGATGAAAAAAACCATCCAAATTTATTTGTGTTCCATTTCATTATAAATACTAATCTAGGCAAGAATAATTCATCTATGCATATCTCATTTTTATAACTCATCTAAGCAAGAGAAACCTATCCAAAACACACCTTGTTTTATTTCATTTAAAATACACATTGAAACAAAAACATATAAACAGTTATATTTGAACAATCCAAGCAAAAGACAACCCAACTAAATAAAAAACTATTCTATTTCATTATTTTGATACAGCTTATGCATCACAACAAAATTCAAAAAAAAAAAAAAAACACTACTTAAATAGTTGGGAGTCTTAGATATGTATCAAATAGTATTGTCAGATTTAGAAAGCACAAACCATATTTACTTGCTAAACAGAAAAAGGTAAATAAATAACAATAGTCTCGATTGATTTTAACCAAAATCGCTGAAACCAGCCAAATTTGTCCAAAATTAATCAAAATTGACCAAGATTTATGGAATCCACAAATTTCCACCAGTTCCGCATCAGTCTTGAACAAAATGGATCAGTTTCAGCCAAAACTTAACTCTTAGTTGATACTTGCTCTATATCATGTCAATAAATGCATAGCATAGATCATATGAAGTAATATACCAAGACAATTAGGTATGGCTCCTCTTTAACTAGCAACAATGATGGCTGCATTTTTCTAATATCAAAATTCAGGTATCCCAAATATTTCTTTTTTCCACAAAAAGGGGAAAAAAGAATTAATTGAGATTCTATTAACAGTAAGCTATTAGAAACAAAAATATCAAGCATAAAGCTAGCTAATCTTACAAATTAAAACATCCATCCAAACAAAATCAAGAAGCTCAAAATGCAAACTTGTCAGTGGAAATTGTGTATAACCACTTGTGTTTATAAATTAGCACAACTAGGAATTTATCCAACTTTTCATGTATTCAGAACAAGCAGCAGCGCAGGTCATCAATGAAATAATGCTTCTAGAACATTGGTTAAATCCCATAAATGGCAAACATGCAACAGTTGTATTTTAAATTTCACTTAAGATAATTATAAAGATAGCCTTTTCACATGAAAGAGCACCCAATTTGTCCACAGCACAGATCCCACATCATTATCAACAATGCACGAGCCCTTACCCATTAAAATCTAAGGAACTTCAGAGGTTTGCCCATATTTACAAGAATTTGAAGATCAATCAATAAGCTAGGTCCCTAACCAAATTTTGAAGGTTCCATGACAAGTTCATTCTTGCCTAAAATTGACTTGTGCAAGTACCTGGCACCAACTATTCAAGGCTGACATTAGGCTCACAACCACTAGTGCGTTATACATTAATACCATGGAGCCTACTCAATTTAGATCATATAGCCCCAAAGTTTAAACTTATTGAAGAAACATACTTGAAAAGGGAAGTTTCATGCTCTCTGACACCAAAATACTCAGAACTTCTATACAATAACGCATCATACAGAAGAAAAAATCCAATAGAAATACCTAAAGAAAATGTATTAGGACCTATCACCCATAAACATAAACAACAACATTTGAGATCAAAAAGAACAGTATCTCCATGAGAATCCTTGTCAGAAAATTGTCGGAAATCAAGACTCTGGTCATTTAGCATATAAACAAAAGGCACTAACCATTAGAGAAAGAGAGATCCTCATGGATAAGAAAATTCCATATATATAAATATATAAATATATGTGTGTGTGTGTGTGTGTGTTCATGATTAAATGTAAACTAGTGATTAAATCAGCTCTCAAAAGATGGTACATTAGTGTAACACAAAATTAAGCAAAAGTACCACTTGATATTGATGCAGAACTATTTCAATGTGAGAAATAAAATGAAAACCCTATTATTTCTCCAGCAACATATGTCCTCGTTACCTGTTAGAGCTTGAATTTATTATTTAAAAAAAAAAAACTATTCCGACCAATTCCAGAAGAAAATGAAAACCCTGTCATATGACTAAATGTTTGATGTTTAAAGACCATGGGCCACCCATAAATTGCAATTTCTCTAGAACAAATATCAAACCTAAGTGCAGGCATAAGCATTCCATACATTCTCCAAGTCATATCTATAATATTTAACTCACCAGTTATCTAGTTATTGTAGTTTACAAACTCATCCAACTGATAATGCAAAATAAGTATTCATATAACATTATACATCTGCCTTGCTTCATATCAACATGTCCTTTAGACCACATAAGTCAGGAAATTGAGAACAGGACCCAGATTTACTGATCTCTAGTTCTTAATATATAAGAGAAATCAGCAATATTAATCACAAAGCATGCTCACATTTTGAATCAAAGAAAACATCTAAACCCATCCCAATCCACAAAAAGATCTAAGAAAAATACACTGCTAAAGTGGCATAAAAGAATATCAACCAGAATTCAGAAAGAAATTCAATCTTAGGAGCAATCTTCATCATTTAGGACATCTTTGGTCGAACAAAGTGAGCTGAAAGTCATATAAGTTAAAATCTCTCAGGATTTTGAACTTATAAATCTTCAGGAACCCATACAACTGACTTACAGTATGTACTTCCCACTTTCAGCGCATGACCTTAGCTCATCTAACTAAACAACAACATTCACTTGCCACTTTCAAGGCATGAATTGACTTATTTTGCTATAACATCTAGAAGATCAGACAGGTACATCTGTCACTGTATTATTATATTTATGTTCAAATAGAGCAAATCTTCTATAAAAAAATTACATGATTGGGAATGGTTGAGCAAGTTTGATTATGGTCAATCATAATTTAGCATGTCACTGTTATCACCCTAAATTTTAGAGACTTATGTTACACCTATTCTTGAACTAGAACAAAATCTAAGGAACTTGCATCCAGCAATTTTTCATAGCTTTCAACCAAGGTAACCAGTTGTATTCATTCAATAGTTTGTTTATGTAATTTTTCGGGAGGGAACCTCATCAAAAGATGAAGAGTAAGGTGCTTATGCCAATAGAGCAATATCATTAAATTCAAAGAAAAAAGAAAAAGAAAGAAATTAACTAGCATCACCTCTCTCAACAGTCAACACAGCCAATGAATATGGAAGCAAACTGGTTGTGTAGAAATGAATTTAATCTAGACTTACAAGCTTCCATACTGCTCATACAAAAAAGCCTAAACTCTTAAGTCTCTGCACCCTGTAGCTAGACTAGAATGTGCAGCCAACTAAGGTGTAAAAACCTAAAAGAAAACAGTAGAAACCAAATCCATCCCAAATAGATCAAGATGAATAATTTGAAATATCAAACATGGCCCACAAAATTTAGGCCTCACTGATCCACATCCTGTTCAAGCTATCAGTTAAACTTCTCAGGTTTGGATCAACACTAGAAATTCTATTCCCTAAATCAAGTATAATTATAGATAACCAAAACCATCCAGCAACCTTCGTTAAAGAGCAAATGGCCAAATTACTTCTAAGTAAATCAACTTAAGAGCACAAATTTGAGAAAACGATCACTTTGATCCAACAGTAGAAAAAATAAGGAAAAAAGTACAACATCAAAAGAAAAAGTAAAAAAGAAAAGAAAAGAAATACACTTCTGATAATCATCTATATGGATCCATACAATACTGAGAACAAGAAAGAAAAGGAGCACTCACAATCATCTTTGTGTTTTGATATAACATTGAAAACCAGCTTATATGAAGTTTCATGCAAACATGAATATTTAGAAAGATGTTCGAAATAATCTCCATGCCTATGCACCATAATTAATAGTGCAGGTCTAGTCTGAACCTGCAAGAAATGGTCCTTTCAAAAAAAAAAAAAAATGCATTATGACAACGTAGAGTGAAAAGTGAGTAAATAAAATGCAGTAATTAGAAGCTATTTTGGAAATGATAGTAATGACATACAAGAACGTTATCACAAAGCAACTACTAATCAATAATATATGACACAAAGGACAACAAAACATTGAAACAGTTTAATTAAAATGGTCCATGATTGTTGCTTTGCTATCCATCAAATCAAGGTCAGAAAAAAGAAATGGAGCAGACAGCATTTACTCCAAAGCCCAGACATCACATTATGTCCGTTTTCAAAATTAATCTTCATAATTGCAATCAAGTCTTGCATGAAAGACCAATCACGTTCTTACACTCCAAGCAATCAGTAGAATTATTATAGCTACCATTTGACTTATCAACAACATTACCAACACATCAGAGACATGGGTCACGATCTTTACAGCCACTGACACCCTATAACAGACAAACGAAAACACAGCACCACGTTACTAATTTCTATCCTCATAAAAAATAATATGAAATCAGTCTACATTAAGCATCCCAATTTTATCATTATTTTAGTCAACACCCATAGCACTATTCTTCGAAAATGTTTTATATTAAAAAAAGTTGAAATCTTGGACACAGTAAAAGCAAGATATTAGAAAATAAGAGCACCACCATCAATTCAGTCAGTCATTTTCAGTAACACAGTAAACTAGTACAGCTAGCATAACGTACATACAAATTCCAAACACAACAACAGAGTCTATCCATCCATCCATCTATCCTAAGAAACCCCACAGCAGCAATTAGAGACCAAAGAAACAAAAGAAAAAGGAAAGAAACAGCAGCAACAACAATCAAGTTTAGAGAATCCCCTAACACTGCTCTGCTTCGTTCAAGTCAGGCCCCGTCGCTGGCTACCACGGGCTTCGCCTTCGGAGGCCGGCCTCGGCCCCTCTTCGCCGGAGCTCCTTCGGGAGCCGGAGCGGCGGGGGCGGAGACCGCAGGCCGGGCCTTTTTCGGGGGGCGGCCGCGGGCCCTGGGGAGGCCTTTGTTGGCCTTGGCGACGGCGGCAGCGAGGGGGTCCTTGGGCTTTGGGGGGCGGCCCCGAGGGCGGGGAGGGGGGAGGACGGTGCCTGGGGGGAGGACGGGCTTTGGCTTAGGGGGCCGGCCGCGGCCGCGCTTCGGGGGAGCGTCCGGGCCGGGCCTCACGTAATTGTTCTTGATCAGGAGGAGCTCCCCGCTCTCCTTCATCCGGGCCAGGTGGGCCGTCAGCAGCGACGAGTGCGACTGCGGCAGCTCGCCATAAGACGACTCGATGTACTTGGATATTGCCGACTTGTTCGACCCATTCTTCTCGTTCAACGCCGTGATCGCCGCCAGTATCATCTAGACTCCACGACCCATCAAAAATAGCAAATCAATTAATTCCATTTTCTTCCGGAGAGTGTTAGAATGAAACACCAAAGCCTAGGGTTTGGAGAGGATTTCTTTCTTCTTTCTTTTTTTTTTTTTCTTTGGTTTGTTTTCTGTTTTGATTGAGTCTAAGGAGAAACGTACCTCGGGGTAAGGGGGAGATTGGGGGGCTTGCAAACTTCTTCACTGGCCATGGGAAGAGTGGGCGTGGGTGGGAGAAGCCTGTTTTCTTGGCGTTTATTTTGCGAGGGTGGGACTTAAAAAAGGTGGGGGTCGGGACGGATCGAGGAAGGAGGGGGGGGTAAGGCGAGGAGTGAGAGAAAGGAGAAAAAGGAGGTAATAAAAAAGGGGAGGGGTTTTGTTTTGGGTTGTGGATGGACGGATGAGATGTGGGGAGGCGGTGGAGATCGGAGCGTGTTGAGTGGTGGAGGAGAGATCACACGGATTGCTGAAGTGGAATGGGATGAGCGTTACCTCTCTTTTTGTTTGTTTTTTTTTTTTTAATCCTTTCCTCGCTGTCTTCGTAGCTTTGTGCCATTGTTATGACAAGTTGGTAAATAAAATGCCCTTGATCTTTGAGGGATTAACTTCAAATGCCACTATTGTTTTTCCGCGGAAGAAAGCGATGATTTATCCCATCACAATGTTATGTTTTACTGTTAAATTGATTAAAATGCTATGTCCATGGTACATATAACAGCTGTTGTAACTGTTCCATATATCCGGACCAAAGTCTTGATCTTGTAGATGCATCTAGATAGTGTAGGACTTTCTCTAAAGTAATATTTAACATTGTAATAAAAATTGTAGCCATTTTATGCCTAGAAAACTTTTGGGATTAAAAAAAAAATGTCAATGAAGAACTCATTAAAATAATGCTGCTATTTATTATCACTATTCACATGATAAAACTATTATCCATTGGGATTTAAATGATACTACTGACAATCAATAAATAATAGTATTAGTTACACTATTCACTAGATAATGTTAAACTACCACGAAGGTTTAAATTAAAATGTTGTTTTGCTAGATAAACTTATAAAAAAAATATCAGATAGCAATAGTTACTCTCATTATGTAATTGTTGTTACAACGAGATAACAATTATTGTTCTAATAAGATAACAAGTAAACATTCATCATCAACATGATGAGAGCATCCAAAGCCATTGACGTGGGTTTAATCTAGTTTCTATTATATTTAAATTATTCCCTTTATATTTATACTAGCTATTTTGAAAAGAACCACTTTCACATTGTACTTAGTATTTGCTGTGGAGATAAGCTATCTCATTTTTTCCCTTTTTAACTCATTAGAGCAGTCATTACATTACTAGAGTAATAGTCATTATCTAAATTCTTTTACAATTTAGGATGCAAAAATTATAAATTAATAGGTACCTTGATCTTTAAAAAATTTCATCTTCATCATACCACTATTCCAAGAAGATAGATAAAGAATAAATAGCACCGAGGTATGGTAGAAAGGTATAATATTGAGTTACGATAGAAAAGTACAGCATTAGACTGTGGTAGTAGAAACTAAGTTATAGCTAATCCTAAAATAGAAACTATTAGTAAAATAATGCTAAAATAAGAGAAAATTCATTATATTTGATGTCAAAGGATCTTTAATACAAAGTTTAAATCCATTATTAATACTAAACTATAATAACTACCCACTTTGATAAAACACATCTAGCATTTGGTAGTTCTAGAAACTGATGCCAATTGTTTTTCCATTATATATGTCTGTTAGGGCAATCTAACTTTATACCATCTTTTCGACCGACGATCACACTAGTCTACAAAAATCTTTTATTGCATTTTAATTTAGCCTACTTTATGTTGGCAACCTATTTGGTCTTTTTCTATACATATAGGTCTCTGGCATGATTCCTCAGTCAACTCCTACATGGCGTCCATGTGGCCTTAGCTCTCATCACATTTTTGAAACCCCATGTATCTATCCTCACTCTATCATGCGACTAACTCGGTATATATCTCTCATATGTTACTTTAAGCATGAATGTGGTGAAAATATTGTCCCCCACATCCCATCGGCCATTGATCAAGTAGGGTGATAGGATGTATTAGTCATTTAAGTAACTATATCAAGGTATCAGTATTCGACTCTCCGAATAATTGCTCCTATAAAAATTTCAGCCTTTCTAAAAATTTATTTTTTTCATAGTAGAGTAATTATATAGAGTACTTTCTCTTCTCTTGTAGTAATGACATGCCGATATAGCATAAACTATGTTTCAAAGGGGCACCATTGCTTGAATTCTGAAGATTTCATAATCACTATATCATATCTTTTGGTCATGCCTCGATATGGAGGACTCCCTTTATATTTCGAGCACCATCAATATCTTTATCTTCTTCATAGCGATGTTCATCTAGCTCTTATCATCTCCTCTATAACTCATCTTCTTTATTTATCCACTTGCTATAGATCAGGTGGCCAATTTCTATGCTAGCATTGAACAACACTATGAGGATGTTGAATGCTAGATTCTTCAAAAATGTTAATGCTGAAGTACTTATACAAGATTCTACCTACCTCATCCTCAAAACTATCTTTCATTCCAAATCTCTCGAGCCTTATCCTCTTTCCTCCCTCACTCTTCCAAAAAAAATCTTCCTATATGAGAGGTCAGACTTTCGAAGTTCAGTTTGGGATAGTCCAATCTACCATTGCCTATGGCCATGTAACCTTCTTTAGAATCTCTAGTACAATCGAATTTGGGGTAATCCCATGACAATGTTATGTTTTATGTTTTACTGTTTAATTGATTAAACGCTATGTCCATTATCCATATAATAGCTATTGTAACTATTATACATATCCCGACCAAAATCTTGATCTTGCAAATGCATCCAGATAGTGTTGGTCGGCCTATGCTATATAATTATACAGTTGGTTGAACTGACATCCACCCGACTATCTCTCAGCCAAATTTGGGATTGCTAACTTAGTAGCTCTTATTACCACTGCTATAATTGGTTCAGTCATATTAATGGGGCTATATTATCCTAACTGATAATGATGGTGGTTGTTACGATAATTACCGTGAGCACCTCAGATCAGTGCTATATCATAACACATGTCAAGCTCTTAGATTATTAATACGACCGCTGACTGCCGTATAAGCTGAGGAGTCCATCTCCATGATGAGTCGAGGCATCTCTAAGGTCTAACTTGTGTATGAGCTGTTCAGCCGACTTATCTCTTCGACATACATGACAGGTGTCTATCCCGAATAATATAAGATTTGGCATAACCATCTCTCTTGATCTCGCGGAAGTATTTAAGGGTTGAATTATCTCATCTAATTTGGTATGTTCAATGGATCTCGAGATCGTGTAATCCCACAGCTAGCAATCCAACTATTCGATATTCTTCTATATAAACAATCAGAGCCTTAAGGATCTAGGTAAGTTCAATCAAATCCCTCTCAGAGAATCTGTTGCTGTTTCTTTGTTCTCTACTTTTCTGACTTAAGCATCGGAGGATCCTTGCTGGAGCCACAACCTTCAGTCTAAAACTTATTTTGCAGGTGACTCCAGCACTAGCATCGTCATGCGAGATTTTTAGATATCTATCTTTCGACCCCAACCATTTAAGCAGCAACAATAGTGATTTTAAAGGATAGTATTTGAAGCTCACAATTATAAGGATGCACTAATAATTTTTTATTTTCTTTTCATCACTAACTTTGACTTTTTACTTTATCCTCTAACTTCTCTTCTGACACTATCAATTTGGTCTACTCACCTTGAGGCCAAACTTTCGATTTTATGGCCTAAGCCTTCAATCTTGAAGTGGAGAAAGATAATGGCCAATAATCCCAAGTCATCCACTCTAAGATGGTTGAAGTTATCTAATCCGTCAGCTCCCTCCAAGTGAAGCATGCTGGCAACTTGAGTAACCAGATACCCTCTGGCCTTTTAATAATCCAGAAGAATGAAGGACTAGAAAGAATCCTTCTTGTTGATATCTCTATCACCATTGATTTTATCCAAATTGCCACTTTTATATTGGCCATCTCTCCTCCTTGAGATGAACTTCAAGAGGAGTGGATAGAATTTGATAGGGTTTTGGCCGAATTATAGAAGGAAGCATCATCAGCTACCAAGAACTTCCCTAATCAACCCACTCATAATCCTATCGATCAGCCCACTCATCTTCGTTTGAGCTACTGGCTTTGCTAGTTAGTCGATATAGATCGAGTCACTTCATAAATTCGGCAACATCCAAAACTAGTCTTTTTAGATCTAAAGATGATGGTCAAAAGCTATGATGTAGGCTCGGTTGAGCCCCCATGACTAGTCCCTGCATTGATCCGACTTTGAAATTCTTTCATCCGATCTCTTCGACCCACGACTAATAGACAAAGGTATATAGTCCCTTCTATACATCATATTTGGTCTTGATTTAACAAATTGCTCCTTTCTTATAGGTTGATAATGATCATAGCTATTCAATTCTCAATTTACTAGCCTAAATGAAAGCCAAGCTAGCTGCATATGCTATCGTATCACTTTAGCCCATACCTTATCAAGTCCCTCATCGATAAGGAGGGCCATTCTGGATATCATTAGCTTACACTTCAATGACCTAGCCAATCCCAGAATGATGGTGGAAATCTGAGATGTGATCAATGCTCTATCACAAGCTGACCTACCTATTGATGAAGCAACAAGTTTGTCGATTTGAGGACCCAACTTTCTAATTGCTCCTAGAGAATCATATTATTGCTATAGAAATCGAAAAGGTTGGATAAATGATATGTCAGAAAGAAAAGTTTGAGCTCGATATGGTGGTGCTGGAGGATGAAGCTGTCCCACGAAAAAAAAATTTATGATGACTTGGAGACTGAAGTTGCATCAATCAAGAAATTGATTGCTTCTTAGAAGTTTGACCAATGCATGCTTATATGAAGCTGGCAAGGTTGAAGGTCAGCTTAACTTAGGAGAAGAGGGCATATGAAGCAAAGCTACAAGCTCTAGCCAAATATATGCGAGGCTTCAAGACTATGTATCTCAATTCCCTGCCCTCATGGACAAGATGGTCAAGACCAATGAACTAGCTGAGTAATTGTAACATGAATGGGAGTGGATTAACAATATTGCAAATTAAGATATTGTAATTTATTGCATAATAATGTACTCGACCTTGAAAGTAATGTATGAATTTTAACAACCATCATATAAGCTTTATTATACTACTATTTATTTTATTTATAATTTTCTATTTCTAAATCTAATGAACTATCTATGCATATTAATGCCTGTGTTGCCTAGAAGGTTAGCAACCCAAGAAGAGAGGATAAATTGGGTTCTTTAAAAAAAACTTCGATCAAATTTAAAATTCAAACAATTATATGCTTCAATTAAACTAACTTGAGTGATTATAAAGTGTATGTTACGTGCTGCAGCAGAATTAAGTTAATGAATGCAAAGTAAAATTTAAAAGTAAATAAAGCAAGTAAGACAAGGCATAATACAAATACAAAAAATTTATAGTGGTTCGGTGCAACTTCATACCTACATCTACTCCCCAAGTTCCTTTAAAAATTTACTATAATCAACTCAATTATAATGCGATTATTTTATTCAGATTCATAATCAAATTCAGTTAGTTTTTTTAGATCATCAAGTAAAATCTTTATACTGATTATTTTTCAGATTCATAATCCAACGTAGTTGATTTTGTAGGATTACAATCAAAACTTAAAAATTTAATTCGAACTTGGACAGGGCCTCATCCAAGTTTCTTTTATCTCAAAGAAACTTGAAAAAAACATAAATTAAATACAAGATATAGAAGTTTTCAGCAAAAAGTAAAATAGAAAATGAAAACTCTTTTTAGCTTGAAAAAGTTGTCAATGAGCTACTCAATTAAGGCTTGAAATCTCTTCTTTGATGCTTGAGAGGATGTAGCTGAAGGTGGTGAAGATCTCTCTTGAATGCTCATTGAATTCTTTGCACAAATTTATTTCTTTTTCTTTCCTCAAAGATATTCAATAATGGCTCTCAAAAATGATATGTTTCACTCTTTAATCCTCTTTTTCTTGCTTCTCAAATGATTCTCTAGCCTTTTGTAAGCTTAGAAGTCATTGAAGAATGAGTTTTTATCATTGAAACCTTGAACTATTCATTAGAGCCAAAAACTAGCCATTGGAGAAGGATGGAAAAACTAGCTGTTATGGTTTTTCTGTGTCAGAAGTTGACTCTAGCTCCTTAGGAGTCAACTCAAGCAACCCACGAGTTGACTGACCTCTTCAAAAGTCGGCTCATCCTTAGGTTTAAAAATTTTATGTTTTATCTTTTTTGAAAGAGTTGGCTCGCTGTCTTCACGAGTCAACTCAACATGTCGGAGGTCAACTCGAGTAGAGATCCCAAAAATTCAATCTTCTATCTTCACTAAGAGAGTCGGCTCTTGTTCTTAGGAATCGACTCATCGTCCATGCTAGTGAACTTCAGTATGCCAAAGTCGATTCATCACTCTCAAGGATTGACTTCTAAACTTTTTGAACTTCAGATTTCTTCTATTTTTAGCTTGTGGTTGTTCAAGGGTTGGCTCTTATGCTTCTGGGGTCGACTCCACTAAGCAAATATTTGAAGTTTCATCTTTGAATTACTTTGACTTAACTTCTTTAAGATGATTTATTCAATGAATAAATTCTTCATTTTAAGCACCTAAAAATCTACATCCATTTTTCAAATATATGATTAGTATCATAATTATTCAATATTTTATTATCATCAAAATCAATCTTAGGGTCAGCAATCTCTCTCTTTTTGATAATAATAAAACTTTGAGTATATATGTAATAAAATATAATATTTTTCATTGATTCATCAATATAAATATGAAGTGAAAAAGTAAACACTTGTAAATATGTACTTCATGAATGTTTTCATAGAATTTAATTTATCATAACTTCTAATACCAAAAATTTAATATATGATTCAATATTTTCTCATTTCATATAATGCTCTTAAATAAACAAATGAGTATCTCAAGCATAATGAAGCATATGATCAACTTAAGCATGTACTTAACATAACTTCTCCCCCCTTTTGATAGCATCAAAAAATGTAAGCAAAAGATTTAGAAAGATATGATCAAAATCAACTCAAATCAAATTCAAATTTTATAACTTCTCTTCCTTTTAATAGTATAAAAATTTGTATCAATGAGAATCATGCTTGTCCTTCTTTTAGAATATAATTTAGATTCAAAATTACTTCTCACCCTTTTGAATAATATAGATGAAACAAGTAAATTTTCAAGTTTAGATAGGACATTACTTTGAGCTATAGAGATCCAAGAAAGCTAAAGCTTTTCAAAACTAAAGATTTTGAATAGATCATTCAAAGCAAATCATAAGTTATATTTAGTTTTTTAAGAATTAATTCTTCCTTTTCTTAAGATGTATCAATTAATTTGAAGCATAAAAGTATCAATCTTAGAATTTATCTAAAAAGTATAAGCTAAACATATAGCTATGCAAAATTGATTTGAGACAAAATACTTTTTTTTACCAAAAAATAAATAGATAGAATATAAAGCAAGAATAAATGATATGATACCAATTATGAAAATTATAACATCAATTATGATAAATTCTTTAAAAAATTTCTTAATACCAATTATGAAAAGTATTTTTCAAAAAGAGCATTTTTCAATTTTTCAAAGATAATCAATCGAAGCAAAATATTTTTCAAATTCAACTTGATACTAATTAATTATCAAAAATGATGACAAAATCAAATCATGCAAAGTATGAATGAATAAATCAAATGATCGAAATCATATGAATGCTCAAATGATTGGAGCAAAATATAAATGTCTATCAATGATTTCTCTTATTAAGTTCAAAAATTATTTCTCCCCTATTTTTAATAGTTCATACTAGAAAATTCATTTTTCTTGATTCCCTCTCTTTTTATTCTAAATCATGCATATTTAGTTAATTTAAAAATAAGCTTTGTAAGAATATATTTTTCTCCTCCTTAGTTTTATAAATAAAACAAATATTCAATTAAGCCAATAAACACAGGTAAGCATCAGACACATTGTATTTTCATAAAAAATTATACTTTATTGATTGCTAAAATAAGATCATAAAAGGTGATTACAAAGATAGTAAACATCAGTACATACAAAATGTATGCAAGTTATATATTGGATTTTCTATAGATACTAGTGCACATAGATTTTAAAATTTTTCTAAATCCAAAATATAGTAGAAAAATTAGATTAAAATATTTTTAATCTAAATATGCATTCATTATATGAAAGCAACTATGGATCTAGTTCATATACTGAAATTAGCATAAACTGATTTTAGGATAAATAAATGAAAGTCTGTAATCAATTCACATACCTGAATAGCTTTTCCTATGCTTCAAACATGTAACTGGGTTGAATCCAATTCAGTCCTTGGATCTAGGATGTATCAGGCTCTGAATCAGTGGTACAAATATCCTATCTCTCCGAGTATCCACAGGACTGATCTCAATTATTTTTTCTTGGATCCTACTTGCTTGAACCAAAAGCCTGAATAGGCATGAACCAAGCTTGGATAGGCTTGAAATTTTGAATCCTTTTGATCTTTCTTTCTTGATTCTTGAAGAAATCAAGAATCTTTCTTGATCCCTCAACTAATCAAGAAGAATAATAACTAAGAAGTAGTTGTACTTAACTTCCAACAACTTGAGAAGAAGAGGGTGAAACTATCAAGAACTTGGCGCCAACCAATTGACACCAAGTAAAAGGATGCCGCCCACTTCTCCCTAGCTCCAACAAGGGGACACCTAGAGAGAGAGGGCGTGGGCTAGAGAGAGAAAGAGAGGAGGGGGCGTGGGCACAGTAAGGGTGGTGGCAAAGATAGGAGGAAGTGAGATGATAAGAGGACTAAGCTAGGGTTCTTTATATAGACAACATAAGGGTGTCCTAATCAAATTAGGATCCCTCCTCCTAATCATATTAGAGTCCTAGCTTAAATATACTTAGACCAAATAAATGGGACGCCATCCAAAACTCACCTATCTCACACTCAATGCTAGGCATCCCATCATATGGGATCCAATAAAAAGTCTCAAATCAGCCCACATGATTTCATAAATTCACTTCAAGAGTTCTTAATGAATAAAATAAGAAACTCTTTTTTGATTTAATTCAAGTCATAAATTAAGCATCCAACCATTGGAGGCCATTGAATCATATTCAATTAGATTCAAATTAAGTGTAGGAATTGGTTAATACTTATCATATAAGTAAACTAACTACAAAAAAATTGGGTTCACTCAGGTGCTAGCAAGGTTAACATGAACCAATAAATTTTTTTAAATCCACATTAATTGGTACTTCATAAGCCCAATTATAATTAATTAAGATCTTCTTCCTTTATGTGTGACTCTATAGGTTCAATTCTATTTGATAGTGAGACATACTATGATCTCTATCATAGATATCACTGAAACCTCTTTCAGTGGATCGAAACAGTTTCACTCTAACTCGATAAGGATCATTGATCCAAAACAATCCTATTGAGCTCTCACAATCCATCAGTGACAACTAATAATATATAGTGACAATCTAGTAGAATCGAAATAAAATCTCTAGGTGTAGTTAATATATGATACAATCCCTCAATCATGAGTCCCGACTAGATGGTAGGTCATGAATAAATCGTCAAACTCATTGTCAGTCATATGATAGATTTAATCAGCTTAAGTTCAATAGTGATTTCAAAAGAAATTTTTTTTCTATCAATCATATTGCTTGTAAACTCTGCTTCTCAAATCTCATAGAACTACTCCTCTTTATTAAGATCGATAGATCATATATAAATACACATGTTGCTCGCACAGCTCAATCAACTGAAGCCAACATTCACTATAAAAATTCATGATCGAGTTAATATTTATGTGTAGTCAAACTACAGCAGTCTTACTATGAGCAACTATGACACCACAGGTCAAAGGGCCAATCACACAACTATAGTATCGAGATAATCACTGATGATCGAATAGAAATTTATATGATCTCTCGTATGGTCACGTTCAGTACAAGTTCTCTAACAATTACCCAAACTTTTCACTCAGTGTCTCTACACTATAGACTAGAGACTCATCTATTATGAAAGAAACGAACCATGCACTGATTTATCTGGATGAATCATCATCTTCATGACCATCCTATGATTGGGAGTAATTTAGGAATCAATCATATATACTTCTAATTCTGAATACTTGAGAATATGTATCATAACATCAATTTCAAAGATGATTCAAGGACACATAACACTTGAATGAAAAATAAAATTTATTCTTTATTGATTAAATCAATAGTTTAAGTACAAATATGTGTTATAAAATAAAAAATATATCAGTCAATAATTGACTTCTAGAACATACATCTAACAATCTTCCACTTGGATTAAAGCCAATTGGCATTAATCTAAGCCTCATCTTCTCAAAGTGGGCTTCCATTTTGGGCTGACTTAACTGCTTTATCAACGAGTCTGCCACGTTATCCGCAGAGTCTACTCGTCGTATCTTGACATATTGCTTCTTAAGGTAGTTGCGTATGATATGAAACTATCATTCAATATACTTTGATTTTTTATGAGATCGAAGCTCTTTAGCAAGTGCTATGGCTCTATTGTTGTCATAGTATAGTGATATGGTATCCGATGTCATTACACCAAGTTTCAAGATAAACTTTTTGAATCAGAAGCCTTCTTTTGCAGCATCCGAAGCGACAACATACTCAGCCTTTGTGATCGAAGCTATGATAATACTTTGCTTGGAACACTTTCAGCTGACTGCACCAATATTGCATATAAACACATACCCCAATGTAGACTTTCTATCATCAAGATCCGATATGAAGTCCGAATCTGTATAACTCTCAATCCATAATTCAAGTGCTCCTTCAAAAATCAAGAACAAATCTTTAGTCCTTCATAAGTACTTAAGGATGTTCTTCACAACTATCCAGTGTTCCTCATCTGGATTCGACTGATACCTGTCGTGACACTCACAGTAAGGATAATATCAAGTCGAGTATATAGCATAACGTACATGAAGCTCTCAATTATCGAAGCATAAGAGATCCTACTCATACGCTCGATCTCCTCAGAAGTGTTAGGACACATCATCTTGGAGAGTCGAATACCATACCTAAGGGGTAGCAAACCCTTTTGGAGTTTTCTATACTGAACCGCTTCAGCACCTTTTCTATGTACAGCTTTTGTGACAAGTCAAGTATCCTTTTAGATCTATCTCTATAGACCTTTATCCTAAGGATATAGATACTTTTCTAAGATCTTTCATGAAGAATTTCTTAGACAACCAAGCCTTGACTGAAGTCAGCATGAGAATATCATTCTTAATAAGGAGGATGTCATCGACGTACAGTATGAGGAAGATAAGTGCACTTCCACTGACCCTTTTATAAATACAAGTTCTCTTCATTTTTGATGAAACCAAATGATTTGATCGCATCATCAAAATGAAGATTCCAGCTTTGAGAAGTCTGCTTTAGTCCATAGATGGACCTCTACAGCTTGCAGACTGGATGATCACTATCACCGGATGTGACACTTAAAGACTGCTCCATATAGATATCTTCCTTAAGATATCCATTCAGAAAAATAGTTTTCATATCCATCTACTAGATTTCATAATCATAGTAAGCTGCAACAGCAAGCAATGTGCAGATGAATTTTAGTATGGCTATAGATGAAAAAGTATCATGATAGTCAATGCCTTGTGCTGACTATAATCTTCGCCACCAGTCTTACCTTATAGGTCTCTATCTTACCATTAGCATCTATTTTTCTTTTATAGATCCATTTACACCCAATGAGAATAATTTCTTCGATGGATCCACTAAGGACCATACCTAGTTTGAGTACATTGAGTCAATTTCTAACTTCATTGTATCTAACTATTTTTCAGAATCGATGTCAAACATCATCTTATCAAAAGTACTAGGATCATCACCATGACCCCTATCTCCCACAAGAATGCTTCCTCTATATCCTCTTTCAGTATATCCTTACATCTTTCAGAAGGATGGGAGATTTTATCTGATCCATGAGGTAGAAGTGGAATATTAACTACTGACTCATCATTGACCGATTTCTGAGGATCTATAGCTCGTCGCTCTTCAGAGATATTTTATCAAGCTCAATTAACCTTCTACTACCATCATTCTGGATAAACTATTTTTCTAGAATTATGACATTGCAAGTCACAATCACATTGTGGTCATGTGAAAAGTAAAAGTAGTACTCAATGGATTCTTTGAGATACCCTATAAATCGAGCTACAACTGATCTATCCTCTAACTTGTTAGCTTTCTATTTTTTAATATAGCTGGATATTTTTAAGTCTTAAGGTAACTCAGACTCGATTTCTACTATAGCATATCTCATATGGTGTGATAGAAACAGACTTAGAAGAAACTCTATTTAAAATATGCATCACGATAAGTAAGATATGTCTCTAAAGATATATGGATAAATCAGTGAAGCTCATCATGGATCAGATCATATCTAACAAGGTCTTATTTCTTCTTTCAGATGTCCTATTAAGTTGAGACGTACCGAGAGAGTCCATTGAGAGATTATGCCATTCTCCTTAAGATATTTCAAAAATTCAGCACTTAGGTTTTTTTTCTTCGATCGGATTGTAGGACTTTGATGGGTTTACTTGTTTGCTTCTCTACCTCTTGTCCGAATTCTCTGAATCTTTCAAAGGCTTCAGACTTATATTTCAAAAGAAACACATACCCATATCATGATAGATCATCAGTAAAAATAATGAAGTAGTTATAATCATTTCTGACCTGCATATCAAATGGACTACACACATTGGTGTGTACTAGGACTAGTAACTCAGTGGCTCTTTCTCCTTATCTCAAGAGGATAATCTAGCTATTTTTTCTCAAAGATATGATTCACAAGTCAAAATCGACTCAAATTTAACTAAATCAAAGATCTCATACTTTTTCAGTCTATTTATCCTGTCCTCTCCAATATGGCCAAGCCTATGGTGCCACAAGTACTTATGGTTAAACTCATCTCTGGGTCTCTTTTGGCCTACGGCACTCACTACTTACTTATTTAAGTTCACATTAGCATCAACATGCAAGTGATAAAGACTGTCAATCAAAAGATCAGATGCAATCAATTTATTTCGTAAATAAATGAAATAAAAATTTTTATTAAATTGAAAAATAATCCATCCTGTGCTAGTACAAAGATCAAAATCAAATTTTTGTTAGCTACGGGAATAAAATAATAGTCTTTTAAATCTAATCTAAAGCCTGATGATAATCGAAGAGGATAGGTTCCAATGGCTTTTGCAGCAACTTTTATACTATTATCGATCCGAAGGGTCATGTCACCTTCTCTCAATCTCTATTTCTATTAGATCCTACATTAAAGTATAGATATGAGCACTAGAATCAAAGTCCAATATCCAACTAGAAGTAGAAGAAACTATTAGGTTAGATTCTATTATGAGCATACCTTTAGAATATTGATCATCCTTTTTCATCTTCAGACTCTTTAGGTAAGATGAATAGTTTCTCCTTTAGTGGCCATCGGAGTTGCAGTGGAAACACTTTTCTTTCTTCACAGCTTTCTTCAGAGTATCCTTTTTAGGCTTGCTCTCCTTCTTCTGCTTCTTTGCAAGCTTATTCTTCTTCTTTCCTTGAATTTGCTCTTGAAAGGTGCCCGCTCAACAGCAAGAATAGAGTTCCTTAAATTTTTTAAGGTACCCTCAGCAGTGATCAATATATTGACCAACTCGGATAAGTTACAGTCCAATTTGTTCATATGGAATTTACGATAAACTGTCCAAACAAACTGATCAAAGATTCGAGGATCAAATCGACTTTTAATTCCCTCTACATATTAAGCCGAGCTTTTCAAGCTCCTTTAAGTCTTTGATCATTATTATACAATGATCATGGACTGACTACCCATTGTATATCTTCATATTGAACAACTGCCATGCGGTCCGGCTCTACTCATCATTCAACTTTTACAGATAAGTGATCATGGCACGAGCAGTGGGCATGTGCTCATGCTGCTCAGCAACTCGTTTGATATGAAAGTCAGAACATAGCATTTCACCCTAA
This sequence comes from Elaeis guineensis, assembly GCF_000442705.2. Taxonomy (NCBI): domain Eukaryota; kingdom Viridiplantae; phylum Streptophyta; class Magnoliopsida; order Arecales; family Arecaceae; genus Elaeis; species Elaeis guineensis. The sequence continues at coordinate 69,869,613 of NC_025995.2, read as the reverse complement.
GGTCATCATCTATCCACTTATCCAGAGCACTTTTTGCTTTACCGTAGGATGGGCTAGTAAGGTGGGGAATTCTGATCGAGTACATACCCAATCTTTTCATATGTCAGAACTATCCTGAGGTTTCTGAGCCAGTCTTTATAATTTGTACTGATCAATCGATTGGTTTTAAGGATATGGGCTAGTGGATTAGAGGCCGACATTGTTTATCTATGAGAGTAGAGATTCTAGTTAGACATTTATACTTAAAATTTATATTTGCTCTAGGACTTTTAGATGCAAATAGACTCCTACTATTTTTTTGGATTCCAACACTCTTCAGGTGAAAAGCAAAAATCCGATGCGACCAATGCAAGATTTTAGTGAGTGCTGCAGTCCACCGATGCCATGCACCCACCTAATAGTAATTGGTGACACACACATCGATGCTAGATAACTCTTTATCCAAATACTTCTTTAAGTATATTATAGTAACTTGGTCCCTAAGTCCTGAGAGCTCAGATAACACATATTATCCTACTCCTTAGTTAAGCCTGACCCATGTTCATAAGCAGATGTGAAGCCATCATTAAGTCCTCAGATAACATATATTGGGCCCAACCCCATCTTCATCCTAGAGCAACACTTTGCTAGTAGAGTGGTGGGTATTTTTGATGCAACTAAACTATTGTAACTAGTCAAGAATAGTCAACATCAGTACCATGCCTGTACTTCTACAATGGTGGAAGACCATAAGGCTTAATATTAATTAGGAAGGTTTAGATTAGGTCTCATCTAATCAATTATCACATGATCGATTTAATTGGTATGAGCTAAACCAAAATATCTTAGCAACTAATAAACCAATCATCCAATTGACCAAATAAGTGAGACTGTGGGAGGGTACGCCATTAACTCACCATAGACAAAATTATCTAGGTGAGTAGCCTCTAATTAAAAATCATTGATCGAGACTTACTTAGACACCAAATGACTTATTGATTTTAATTAGTCAGCTTAGGTAAATCGAATTCAAGCTATAAAATCGAATTAGATTCTTAGGTTGATTCGATTCTACATATGGGATTTAATCAATTCAATCTATAACACTGGTAGAATCATAAGCCTAATTGATCTAATTCAAATCAATACTTGACTCAGTTTGAACAATAGCTACATCATTTCAACCCAATATGATCCAATTTTAACCTAAAATATAATTCATTGATCGAATGCAAAACTATCCATGTCCAATAATTCATGTACACACTAATTTCAGATCATTGAAAAAATTTTAGATCTAAATTTATTGCATAAAAAGTAAGTTTTTGATTCTCGAAATACTTTTAGAACATACATGTAATTATATATCATATACATAAAAAAATTTAATTTTTTAAAAATCAATTTTAAATCTAAACATATTATCATATATTTATATACAAAAAATTCAAATCGTAAAAGTTTAATTTCTAACCTATGCATACTTTCATATATCGCATATATGAATAAAATTCAAATCTAAAATATTTTTTAGATCTAAACATAAACATATACATCTCATATATAAATTAAAATTAAAATTTTAAAAATAATTTTTAAAACTTTCATGCTACTTTCATACATATGAACATGTGGCTCTGATCCCACTGTTGGATCTTCTATAGGTGCTAGTGATATGGATTTCAAAATTTTTTTAAATAAAATATAGTAAAAAAATTAGATTAAAATATATTTAATCTAAGAATACATTTATCATATAAAAATACTATAGATCTAATTCATATGTTAAAATTAATATAAACTAATTTTAGGATGAATAAATGAAAGCATGTAATCAATTCACATACCTGAATTGCTTTTTTCTTACTTCAAACCTGTAACCGAGGTTGAATCCAATTCAATCCCTGGATCTAAGGTTGATCAATCTCTAAATCAGTAGTACAAGCATCCTGTCTCTATGAATATTCATAGGGCCAACTTTAATTATTTTCTCTAGGACTGCTTGCTTGAACCAAATGTCTGAATATGCTTGAACCAAGCCAAGATAGGCTTGAAATTGTGAACTCTTTTGATTTTTCTTTCTTGATTTTTGAAGAAATCAAGAACTTTTTTTGATCCCTCAACTAATCAAGAAGAATAACAATTAAGAAGTAGTTATAACTAACTTTCGACAACTTAAGAGAAAAAGGATGAAACTATCTAGAACTTGGCGCCAACTAATTGACACCAAGTAAAAGAATGCCGTCCACTTCTCCTTAGCTCCAACAAGGGGATGCCTAGAGAGAGAGGGCATGGGCTAGAGAGTGAAAGAGAGGAGGTGGTGTAGGCACCGTGAGGGTGGTGGCAAAGATGGAGGAAGTGAGATGATAAGAGGAGTAAGACTAGGGTCCTTTATATAGACAACATAAGGGTATCCTAAGCAAATTAGGATCCCTCCTCCTATTAAAAATCCTAGCTTAAATATATTTGAACCAAATAAATGGGATGCCACCCAAAACTCACCCATACTCATATCCAATGCTAGGCATCCCATCATATGAGATTCAATAAAAAGTCTCAAATCAGTCCACATGATTTCATAAATTCACTTCAAAGATTCTTAATGAATAAAATCAAGAAACTCTTTTTGATTTAATCCAAGCCATAAATTAAGCATCCAACCATTGAAGACTATTGAATCATATTCAATTAGGTTCAAATCAAGTGTAGAAATTGATTAATATTTATCATATAAGCAAACCAACTACAAGAGAAATTAGTTCATCCAGGTGCTAACAAGGTTAACATGAATCCAACAGGATTTTTCTAAATCCATATTAATTGATGCTTCATAAACTCAATTATAATTAATTAAGATCTTCTCCCTTTATGTGTGACTCATAGATTTAATTCTGTCTGATAGTGAGATATACCATGATCTCTATCATAGGTATCACTAAAATCTCTTTCAGTAAGTCGGAACAGTTTTACTCTAACTCGACAAGATCATTGATCCAAAATGTTCCTACTGATCTCTCACAATCCATCAATGATATATAATAATATATAGTGGCAATCTAATAGAATTGAAATAGAACCTCTAGGTGTAGTTAATATATAATACAGTCTCTCATCATGAGTCCCGACTAGATGGTAGGTCATGGATAAATCGACAAATCTCATCATCAGTCATATGATAGATCCAACAGCTCAAATCCAATAGTGATTCTAACTAAATTTTTTTTTTATTAATCATATATTATAGCGATAGACTTGTAGACTCAGTTTCTCAAATTTCATAAGACTACTTCTCTCTATCAAGATCGATAGATCCCATATAAATGCACATATTGCTCGCACAGCTCAACCAACTGAAGCCAATATCCACTACAAAAATTTATGATCGAGTTAATATTTATGTTTGTCAAACTACAGCAGTCTTACTATAAGCAACTGTGACACCGTAGGTCAAAAGATCAATCACATAACTACAGCATCGAGATAATCACTGATGATCGAATAGAAATCCATATGATCTCTTGTATGGTCACGCTCAGTGTAAGTTATTCTCTAACAATTATCTATACTTTTCACTCAGTATCTCTGCACTGTAGACTAGAGACTCATCTATCTCGAATGAAGTGAATCGTATGTCAGTTTATCTGAATGAATCATCATCTCCATGACTATCCTATGATTGGAGTAATTTAGAAATCGATCGTACATGCCTCTAATTCTCAACACTTGAGAATATGTATCGTAACATCAATTCTAAGGATGATTCAAAGACACATAACACTTGAATAGAAAATAAAAACTTGTCCTTATTGATTAAATCAATAGTTTAAGTATGAATATTTATCATTGAATAAAAAATATGTCAGTCAATAATTGACTTTTAAGATATACATCTAATATTATATCTATTAAAAAGTGGACTGCTAGAGTCACTATAACTCGAATAAATAAATCCTAGCATCCTAAGTGAGAGTAGGTCAGCATAACCCTAAGAAGTAGGTCCAGACAAACTAGGTTGTGAGGGTGGTCTGACATTTTCAGATGACTAGCCTTGATCATGAACATCCTCTCTAAGCAAAGATAGAACCTCCATCAGATCTTTTCTTGCCTGTTGTGCCTTTGATGTGTACCTCTAGTTTTCTGTACAAACTGAAGTGACGATCTGAATAGAGACTCTTAAAAAGTGCATCCTCATCTAGTCTATCAAATAGTCAATCTAAACTCTCTAAATGACCAGTCTATAAAGGTGGAGCTATCTCTATCTACTCTACTGCTTTTCTGATCTGATATCTGCATTTAATACTACTGCGAGAGCCTTATCATCATCAGTGTCATCCTCATCTTTCTATACCACGTCTCTATGAAGCCAATGACCATCAATCTTCTGAAATCCCATTCTCTGGAATGATCAATCGTTATAAGTATCTGTATGCATCAAGGCTCTAGTAGGCATTGGGACTAGCATGGGGCATCCCCTAGGCCCCATGTGATGTGTGAAAAAGTGGTGCAAAGGTTCTAATAGTTGGTACCTAATGGATCTCATAAAGGGGGTCAAATAACTAAGGGAATAAAAATTTCTAATGCAAGTAGGACTTGCATTAAGAGGCTATTTGATTTTGAATAAGATTCAAACCTTTTGCCTATTTAAAGGGACCTTCTCTAAGGCTCTTTACTTTTAATTTTCAGTAGCCCATGCTCCCATAAGACCTCCCCATGCCCCTTTCTCTTCTCCCTCTCTTCTCTCTTCTAGCTCCAACACCTAAGGAGCTTGGGCGTCTTCCATCTCTCACGCCCAAAAGGAGTTTGGGCATCCCCTTTGCTTGCTGATTTTCAGACCTTGATTGCTTCATAATCAAGAAAAGAAAAGCAAGAGAAGAAGAGAAGAAAAGATAAAAAAAGGATCAAAGAGTTGATTGCGATCCAGACTTTATTCAGATTCATAGGGTGATCATTCTTAGAGAAGAAAGATCAACACCAAAGAAGACTGTTCCAGACTGATCTTGAATGGATACCCATAGAGATCGGATACTTGCACGGCAAGAAAGATTCTATTCTCTTTCAGATTAGATTTGAAGAAAGAAATTATGAAACATGTATGTGATTCGATCGCATATTTAATTTCAGCATAAAATTCAGTATGTATTCAATTTTAGCATATGAAGTAGATCCTTGTATCTATATTTTATGCATGCATGATTTAGATTAAAAAATATTTTAATCTTCTATTCCATTGCATTGTTTAGAAAAAAATTTGAAACATACATGTATGCCTCGACACGAAATTTCAATAGTGGTATCAGAGCCATGGATTTCATATGCATAAAATTGACATACATTTTTGAAAAGAGTTTCAAAATCTAATTTGTTTGATACATTATATATATAGATGATTATTTTAATTTAAAATTTATTTTAAATTTAATTTTTATTCATATATTTGATATGTGAAGCATGCATAGATCTGAAATTTATTCTAAATCGATTTTTACTTCATGTATATGTGATATGTAGATGTATGCATAAATTTGAAAATTATTTTGACCTGATTTATGATTCATATATGAGATATATGATTGCATATTTAGATCTAAAAATTATTTTTAATATGATTCATGATTTTATATGAGATATATGATATCTTGTTATGTTCTGAATTTTTGTTTAGATCTGAATTTACATGCATATATGAGATATATACTTATATGTTAAATCTAAAAATTAATTTTATGATTTAAAACTTACTTTCATACAAAAAATTTAGATCTAAAATTTAATTTTAAAATTGAAATTTGTGTTTGTGCATGAGGGTTTTAGTCATGAAAAAATAAAAATTAGATTATATAATTAGATTATATCTAGGATTTTTGATTTAAATATAATAGATCTAATTTGATTAAGTAATTGATCAAATCAAATCAAGTATTAATTAGATTAGATCAATTAAGTTATAAGATCGTATAATTATTATTGATCAAATCGATTAAATCCATATGTAGAATCGATTAACCTAAGGATCTAATTCAGCTTGATGGTCTGAGCTCGATTCACTTAAGCTAACCTATTTAGACCAATTGACCTATTGATGTCTAAGATAAGTTATCAAGAGGTGGTTATTTAATTATTTCATTCGCTGATCTGACTAATTAATTGGTGTCTAAAGAAAGCAATGGAGGGACCCCTATCGATCTCTACTTATCTAGTTAATTTAGAAGATTGAGTCTTGAATAAGGTTGCTTGACGGTTTGATTTATTCTATGCTAATTAGATCAATCATATGATGACTGATTAGATGAGACTGAACCTAAACTTTCCATAAATATTAAGTCTATAAGTCTTTTACTGTTGTAAAAGTGCGGGCGTGATACTGGTGTTGATTATTCTCGACTGGTTACAGTAGTTCAGTTGTATCGAAAATACGTAACCATTTTATTAATAAAAAGTTGCTCCAGAATAAAGATAGATTGGGCCCAATAACTGTTGGATGAGGGACCCAATGACGGTTTTGCACCTACTTGTGAACGGTGGATTGGGTTTAACTAAAGAGTGTAGTTAATACTATTAGGTGAGCCCACATAACTTAAAGATCAAGTTGCTGCAACATGCTTAGAAAAGTATCTGGTAAAGAGTTGTCCACGCATTGGTGTGCATATTATCAATAACTATTAGGTGAGGTACATGATATTGGTGGGATCACAGCACCTACTAGGATCCAATTATCGCATTAAAATTTTTATTTTTCATCCGAGGAGTGGAGGAATCCAAAAATTAGTGAGAGTTATTGTTTACTTCTTAAAATTTTTAGAATAAATATAAATTTAAAATATAAAAGTCTAACTTGAATCTTTACTCTCACAGTTAAACAATATAACTTTAAACCTCTAGCTTGCATCCTTGAATCCAATCATTTGATCAGAACTAATTATAAAGACTGACTAAGAAACCTCAGAATTATTCTGATTTTAAAAAATTAAGTCATGTACTTGATCAGGAATCCTAGTGTTACCAAACCATCCTACTACTGAGCAAAGAATAGCTTATAAAAGGTAGACGGATGAAGACAGTCAGATTAAGTACTATGTGCTGGCTTCCATATCAAATAAGTTGCAAAGCAACATGAGCATATACTCACTGTCAGGACTATGATCACTCACCTACAAGAATTGTATGGTGAGTAAAACATACAGCATACTTCGAAGTATCTAAGAGACTCTTCAATTTCAAAATATATGAAGAGCAGTCAGTCTATGAGCACTGTATGATAGTGATCAAGGACATTGAGGAGCTTGAAAAGCTCAGGCTTGATATGTAAAAAAAATTACATATGGATTTGATCCTTCAATCCCTTAGAGTTCATATAGTCAATTTATTATAAATTTTCATATGAACAAACTTGATTACACTATATCCGAACTAGTCAACATGTTGGTCACTATGAGAAAATCTTAAAGAGTTCAAGTGACACTATTCTTGCTGTGGAGCAAACTTTTTCAACCAAAAGAAAATTGGAAGAAGAGTAAATTTGTTAAGAAGCAGAAGAAAGAGAGCAAGCCAAAGAAGGATGTTTCAAAAAAGGCTGAAGCAAAGGGAAAAATTTCCATTGTGATGCTGATGGCCATTGAGGAGGAATTATCTACTCTATCTGGAGAGCTCAAAGAACAAAAAGTGTGATAAATCTTCAAAAGGCATGCTCGTAATTGAATTTAATCTTACGATTTCTTCTACTTCTAGTTGGATATTGGACTCTGGTTCGAGTATTCATATATGTACTTCAACGCAGGATCTAATAGAAAGTAAGAGGTTGAGGAAAGATGACATGATCCTTCGAATCGACAATAAAGTAAAAATTACTATAGAAACCATTGGCACTTATCCTCTTCTATTACCATCAGGATTTAGATTAGATTTGAAAGACTGTTATTTTTATAGCTAGTTAAATTTAATTTTTGTATCTGTGCTACTACAGGATGGTTTTGATTTTAATTTTGATAAAAATTTTATTTCATTTATTTATGAAATAATTGATTGCATATAGTCTTTTAATTAACAGTCTTTATCACTAGCATGTTGATGCAAATATGAATTTAAACGAGCAAATAGTGAGTGCCGTAGGTCAAAAGAGATCCAGAGATGAAATTAACCAAAATACTATGACATCATAGACTAGGCCATATTGGAGAGGACAGGATAAAAAATTAAAAAAGGATGGGATCTTTGATTCTTTTGATTCAGAGTCGTACCCAGTTTGTGAATCTTGTTTTTGAGAAAAAATGGTCAAGTTATCCTTTGTGGGACATGAAAAAAGAGCCACTAAACTACTTTCCTGGTACACACTGACATGTTAGGCCATTTGATGTGCAGATCAGGGATGGTTATACCTACTTTATCACCTTTACCAATGATCTGTCACAGTATGGATATGTGTATCTGATAAAATATAAGTCTGAAGCCTTCAAAAAGTTTAATAAATTTAGAAACGAAGTAAAAAAATAAACAGATAAACTCATTAAGATTCTTGATCTGATCGAGGAGGTGAATACCTTAGTCAAAAATTTTTAAGATATCTTAAGAATAATGGCATAGCTCTCAATGGACTTCTCTTGGAATACCTCAGCTCAATAGGGTGTCAAAAGAAGAAATAGGATCCTATTAGATATAGTCAGATCCATGATAAGCTTCACTGATTTATCCTTATATCTTTGGGACATATTTTGTTAACTATAATTCACTTATTGAATAGGGTTCTATCAAAATTCATTCCTACACACTATATAAGATATGGCATGATAAGAAGCCGAGTCTAAGTTATCTTAAGACTTGGAGATGTCTGACTTATGTCAAGAGACAAATGACTAATAAATTAGAGGATAGATTTATAATAACTCAATTTATAGGGTATCCAAAAGAATCAATGTGATACTACTTTTACTTTTCACAAGATCATAATGTGATTGTGAGTTAGAATACCATATTTTAGAAAAATAGTTTATCTAGGATGGTGGCAGTGGGAGGTTAGTTGAGTTTGAAAAGAAGGTCTCTGAAGAGTAAAGAGCTATAGATCCTCAGGAACTCATTATTCATGAGCCAATAGTTGATGTTCCTCCACCATCTCACAGATCTAACAGGATATCTCGACCTCCTGAAAGGTACATGGAATGCTTATAGAGAAAATAAAGAAAATATTCTTTATGGAAGATAAGGGTCATGGTGATGATCCTAATACCTTTGATGAAGCGATATCTGACATCGATTCTGAAAAATAATTAGATACAATGAAGTCAGAAATTGACTCAATGCACTCAAACCAAATATAGACCTTAGTGGATCCATCGAAGGGTATAGTACTATTGGGTGTAAATAGATCTACAAAAAAAAATAGATACGATAGTAAGGTAGAGACCTATAAAGCTAAGCTCATGGTAAAAGATTATAGTCAGCGTGAAGGCATTGACTATCAAAAAATCTTCTCACCCGTAGTCATGTTAAAATCCATCTGCACTCTGCTTACTGTTGCAGCTTATTATGATCATGAAATTGACAAATGGATGTGAAAACTGCTTTTTTGAATGGATGTCTCAAGGAAGATATTATATGAAGCAGCTTTTAGGTTTCATATCTGATGATGGTGATCATCGAGTCTGCAAGCTGTAAAGGTCCATATACGGATTAAAGCAAGTTTCTCAGAGTTAGAATTTTGTTGTGATGATGCGATCAAATCATTTGGTTTCATCAAGAATGAAGAGAAATCTTATATATACAAGAGGGTCAATGGAAGCACAATAACATTCCTCGTATTATACGTGGATGATATTTTTTCATTGGGAATGATATTTTCATACTGACCTCGATTAAAAGATGGTTGTCTAAGAAATTCTCTATGAAAGATTAGGAGAAGTATCCTATATTCTTGAAATAAAGTCTATAAAGATAGATCTAAAAGATGTTAGTTCTATCATAATAGAGAAAGTGCTTAAGAAGTTTAGCATGAAAAATTTTAAAAGAGGACTCTTACATCTTAGGCATGGTATTCATCTTTCCAAGATGATGTGTCCGACCACATCTGAGAAAATTCAGTGTATGAGTAGGACTCCTTATACCTCATCGATTATGGAAAGCCTCATGTATGTCATACTGTGTATTCGATCTGATATTACCCTTACTGTGAGTGTCACGAGCAGATATCAGTTGAATCCAGACGAGGAGCACTGGATAGCTATGAAGAACATCCTTAAGTACTTGAGAAAAACTAAGGATTTGTTCTTAATCTTTAGAGGAGATTCTGAGTTGTGAGTTGAGAGGTATACTGATTCAGACTTTATGTTTAATCCTGATGATAGAAAGTCTATGTCAGGATATGTGTTCACATAAAATGATGGTGCAGTCAGCTGGAAAGTTCCAAGCAACCCATCATAGCGGATTCGATCACAGAAGCTGAATATGTCGCTACTTCGGATGCTGCAAAGGAAGGCTTGTAGTTTAAGAAGTTTATCACGAACTTAGGGTTATGACATCGGATGCCATACTAATTTATTATGACAACAATGGAGCCATAGCACTTGCTAAGGGGCCGAAGTCTCATCAAAATCAAAGCACATCGAGTGGTGGTTCTATATTATACGCGACTATCTTGAAAAGATATATATCAAGATACAAAGAGTAGACTTCGCAAACAATATGGCAGATCACTGATAAAGTAATTGAGCTAGCCAAAGATGAAAGTTCATCTTGAGAAGATGGGACTTAGATTAGTGATCAATTGACTTTAGTCCAAGTGGGAGATTGTTAGATGTATGTCCTAGAAGTCAATATGACTGACACATTGTAATAAGTCTAAGGTGCAATTTTATACTTAATACATTGATTTGATCAATAAAAGGTAAGTTTCAATTTATTCAAGAGTAATGTTCCTTCAAGAGTCGTGTGTCCTTGAATCGTCCATGAAATTAATACTTCCATACATATTCTCAAAGGTGTTGAGAATTAGAGGCATGTATAATTAATTTCTAAATGCTTTCGATCATAGTATCATCATGAGGATGGTGATTGATCCGAATAGACCGACACATATATCGCTTCCTTCAGGATAGATGAGTCTCTGATCTATAGTGTAGAGATATTGAGCGACGAGTGCAGTAGATGTTAGAGAACAACTAGTACTGAGTATAACTATACGAGAGATTATTTGGATTTCTAATCAATTATCAGTGATTGTCTCGATGCTGTAGTTGTGTGAATGATTCTTTAACCTACGATGGTATAATTGCTTGTAGTGAGGCTATTGGAGTTTGACTGATACATAAACATGATCTCAATGAGCTCTTGTAGTGGATGTTGATGACAGTCGGTCCACTATAGGAGTAGGATATGCATCTAGATAGAATCTATTGACTTTGATAGAGAGGAGTAGTCCTATGAAATTTGAAATACTAAGTTCAAGAGTCTGTGGCCATAACAGTGTGATTGATGGAAAAGAATTTTTATGAGGATCATAATTGAACTCGAGTTGATCGAATCTATCATATACTGATGATGAGGTTTGATGATTTATCCATGATCTACCTTCTAGTCAAGACTCATGATAGAGGGACTGAATCATATATTAACTATACCTTAAGATTTTTTTTAGTTCTACTGAGTTGTCACTACATACTGTTAGGTGTCACTGGTAGATTGTGAGAGCTCACTAGGGTTGCTCAGGATCGATAATTTTTGATGAGTTAGAGTGAAATTATTCTGATCCATTGAAAAGAGTTTCAATGATACTATGATAGAGATTATTGTATATCTCACTATCAGATAGAATTGAATCTGGGGTCACACAATAAAGGGATTAGATTAGAATAAGCAATTAGACTTATGAAGTCTCAATTAGATTTAGAGAAATCTTATTGGGTTCAGAATAATCTTGCTAGTACATAGTTGACCCAATTTTTTCTTTACATTTGAATTACTTATTTAATAAGATTAATTCAAGTTAATTATTTGCTAATTATCTAAATGAATTAGATTCATTGGGCTTCAATTGTTGGGTGCCTAGAATTTTGGATCATATGAATTAAGGGATCAAACCCATAATCAATTTTCTTAATTGTTTGCATAAGGTGCCACTTAATTTGATCAAGTTGGGTATGCCCACCTTAAAGAGGGTATGTGGGATCAGCATGTGGCATCCCCTAGGCCCCATGTGGCATGTAAAAAAGTAGGTGCAAAGGCTCTAATAGTTGGTGCCTAATGAATCTCCTAAAGGAGGTCAAATAACTAAGAGAATAAGCATTCCTAATGCAAGTAGGACTTGTATTAAAAAGTTATTTGATTTTGAATAGGATTCAAACCTTTTGCTTATTTAAAGAGATCTTCTCTAAGGCTCTTTACTTCTGATTTTCAACAGACCACGCCTCCTATACGACCTCCTCATGCCCCCTTTCTCTTCTCCCTCTCTTCTCTCTTCTAGCTCCAATGCCCAAGGAGCTTGGGCATCTTCCATCTCTCACACCCAAAAGGAGTTTGGGCATCCCCTTTACTTACTGATTTTCAGACTTTGATTGCTTCATAATCAAGAAAAGATAAGCAAGAAAAGAAGAAAAGAAAAAGATCAAGAAATGGATCAAAGAGTTGATCGCGATTCAGACTTCATTCAGATTCGTAGGGTGATCGTTCTTAGAGAAAAAAATCAACACTAAAGAAGACTATTCTAGACTGATCCTGAGTAGATACCCATAGAGGTCAGATACTTGTACGACTAAGAAAGAACCTACTCTCTTCCAAATCCAGATTTGAAGAAAGAAATTACGAAATAGGTATGTGATTCGATCACATATTTAATTTCAGTATAAAATTCAGCATGTGTTCAATTTTAACATATGAAGTAGATCCTTATATTTTATATTTTATGCATATATGATTTGGATTAAAAATATTTTAATCTTTTATTCTACTATATTATTTAGAAAGAAAAAATTTTGAAATATACATGCATGTCCCGACACGAAATATCACTATCCTCCTACATAGCCATTATAACACTCTTCTTGGTCCTTCTAAGATTTCTTTTAAGTTGGGGATAGTCTGGCTTGTAATGCCTCAGCTTGTTGCACTTGTAGCATATGATATTTCTTTCTTCATCATTTTCATTTTCCTTTATCTTCGACCATTTTTTCTTGAGGAACCTTTTGAATTTTCTAGTAAGTAGCCCTATATTCTCATCTTCATCTTTACTTTTTTCTTCATTTTCATACTCTGACTCATCATTTTTTTAGATTTGGTAGTTGATTTGAATGTGATGGTCTTTCTCTTCTTTGAATCTTTTTCTTCCTCATTTTAGAGCATGTTCAACTATGTGTCATCAGTGAACCAAAACATTCTTTTATGGACAACTTGCTAAGATCTCTCATTTCTTGAATGGCTATCACTTTAGCTTTTTATGCCTTTGGCAAGCATCTAAGAATCTTGCAAACAAGCTCATGATTAGTATAAATTTTGTTTAGACCATTCAAAACATTCATAATATCTATAAATCTAAAAACTATGTTAGAAATTGATTCATATTGTTTCATTTTAAAACATTTCAGACTTATGAATGAGTTATTAATTTTGGACTCTTTAACTTAATTGACTTATTTCTTCATGGGTAATTTTTAATCTATCTCAAATTATTTTTACAAAAGAATAAGTAGATATTCTATTAAATTCAGTAACATCTAAAGAGAAATAAAGAGTATTAATGGCTTTTGTATTTCTTTGAACTATTTTTTTATCATGCTTATCCCAATCCTTTTTCGATTTAGGAGAGGATACTTCATTAACTAAAATTATAGGTGTGTGAGATCCATTAGTTATGACTTCTCATATGTCATAATCTAATACTTATATAAAATTTTTTATGCATGCTTTACAAAACATGTAACCATTAAATAGTGATGGTCTAGAAGTAGATTAACCTTCAGCAAATGAAGAACCAATCAAGGTTGTTATGATCTTTAACTCAATACCACTAAGTCAATAAAAGTATAAGAGCATTGCTTTGATACCATTTATTGTCCAAAAGGTTAGTAACCCAAGAGGGAAGGTTAATTAGGTTCTTTAAAAAAAACTTCGATCAAATTTAAAATTTAAACAACTATGTGTTTCAATTAAACTAGCTTGAGTGATTGTGAAGTGTTTGTTATGTGCTGTAGTGGAATTAAGTTAATGAATGCAAAGCAAGATTTAGAAGTACGTAAAGCAAGCAAGACAAGGTACAATACAAACATAAAAAATTTATAGTGGTTCGGTGCAATCCCGCACCTATATCTACTCTCCAAGTTTCTTTAAAAATTCTATTATAATTAGATTAATTATAATACAATCATTTTATCCAAATTCATAATCAAATTTAGTTGATTTTTTGAGATTACCAAAGAAAAGCTTTACACCGATTATTTTTTGACTTCACAATCCAACCCAGTTGATTTTGCATGATCAACAATCAAAATCTTACAAGTCCAATTCTGGACCTAGATGGGCCTAATCTAAGTTTCTTTCACCCCGAAGAAACTTAAAAAAAATAAAACATACAAAGTAAAATAGAAGATGAAAACTCTTTTTAGCTCGAAGAAATCATTGATGAGTTGTTCAATTAAGGTATTAACTTTTTTTCTTTGATGCTTGAGAGGATGTAGTTGAAGGTGGTGAAGATCTCTCTTGAATGCTCACTGAATTCTTTGCACAAATTTTCTCCCTTTTTCTCTTCCTCAAAAATATTGAATAATGGCTCTCATAAATGATATATTTCACCTTTTAATCCTCTTTCTCTTGCTTTTCAAATAATTTTCTAGCCTTTCATAAGCTTGAAAGTGGTTGGAAAATGAGTTTTACCATTAGAAAGCTTAAACTATTCGTTAGAGCCAAAAACTAGCTATTGGAGAAGGACAAAAATACTAGCCATTACGATTTCCCCATGTCAAGAGTCAACTTGACCTCAAGTCCAAAAATTCTACGTTTTATCTTTCGTGAGAGAGTCAGCTTGCTATCTTCATGAGTTGACTCGATCCGTCCAAAGGTCGACTCGATCATTTCATGGGTTCACTCGAGTAGGGATCCTAAAAATTCAGTCTTCTATCTTCACTAAGAGAGTTGGCTCTTGCTTCTCAGGAGTCGATTCATCATCCATGCCAGTGTACTCCAGCATGTCAGAGTCGACTAGTTACTCCCAGGGATTGACTCTTGAATTTTTTGAACTTCAGATTTCTTCTATTTTCAGCCTGTAATTGTTCAGAGGTCGACTCCTATGCTTCTAAGGGCAACTCTACTAAGTCAAATACTTAGAGTTTCATCTTTAAATTATTTTGACTTAGCTTCTTTGAGAGATTTTATCTCATAAATAAATTTTTTATTTTGAGTACCTAAAAAATCCTATATCTATCATTGAAATATATGATTAGTATCATAATTACTCAATATTTTGTTATCATCAAAATCAATCTGAGAGTCGACACTACAATAAAAAAAAATATTTACGATACAAAAAAATATCACAAATACTAAATTTCCATCATGAATAAGTATTTGTGACATAAATTTCATCACTAATATTTTGTTCCTAAAACTGAGGTTGTAGATAATATTTTATGATAAAAATAAATTTTTATCGCTAATAATATATTTTTTACGATATAAAATTTTCATCAAAAAAAATTTATTTTATTTTTTAAATTATTTATAATGAAAAATTTTTATTACAAATAGATGATTTTATGATGAAAATTATTTTCATCATAAATAAAATTATTTATGATAGAAATTTTTATTATAAATAATTTAATAAATAAATTTAATATTTTCTTAAAAAACTAAAATAAATTAATTTTTGTGATAAAAAATTTATGTCATAAATATTTTCATTGTAAATAAATATTATTTATGATAAAAATTTTATCATAAATAACTTTAAAAAATATTTTTAAATTTAAAAAAATAAATTATTTACGATGAAAATCATACATCGCAAATGATGTTATTTATGATGGATATTCCATCACAAATAATTTCATTGCTAATTAAAATATAATATTTTTTAAAAATAATTTATAAATATATATTTTTTAATATATATTTTTAATATTTTATATTTATAATCTATAAAATTAAAATAAAAAGTTCATAAAATAAATCCATAAATAAATTTGATCATTTCATTATATTAAAATATAATTATTAAAAAAATAAATTTAATAATTATAAGAGATCTAAAATAAAAATATAAAAATATAAAAATAAATCACTGGCCATCAAGCATCAGCATCTGGAGAAGGAGAATGGGTGGAGCACGATGGACCGATCTGCTGCTGTCTCATCAGCTCTTGTATCTGCTCTATCTATGCCATCTGCTCCATCATCTATGTTTGAAATGACTGATAGGAATCGACGCATGCAACTAACTCATCAGTTCACTATCGATCCTCAACAGCTTGCTATCGATCCTCAGTAGTCTATTTTTATATCTTTGTCATCACAGACAGTATGGATATCGGCCCTAGACGAGCATGAGGATGGGGAAGCTCTGATCTCATACCCTAATCTTCTAACATAATAGAATCTCGTACCAAGTATTTGATCACAGATCTCCTCATCTATGGGTGCACTCGAGCCCTTAGAGGTAGGCTGGGATCTTATCTTTATCATACGATCCTAAAATTTAAAATTATAGCTGTTGGGTATAAAATACCCCCCAATCGAAGTTCGTGTCAGGAGTGATCCTCCAGAGATTCTACCGACGTCCGACCTTTGGCGACATCTTTTCGAACCTCTCCGACGGCCAAGCCTCCGCAACGTTCCCGAGTTCTGCCGACGGATAAACCCCCACCAGTGTCGACCGGATTCTCCATGATGGACGGACTCCCTCCAAGTTTCTACGGTGGTCGACCACCTTCTAGACTCCGTCTGGGCTCCTACGGGAGCCGGACTTCTTCCCCGAATTTTGACTACAGGTAGATTTCATCCGAGCTCCTATGGGAGCCGAACTTCGTCCCTGAACTCCGACTGAAGGTAGACTCCATCCAAGCTCCTACGGGAGCCGGACTTTCTCCCTGAACTCTTGTTGTAGGTAGACCTCATCTGAACTCCTACAAGGGCCAGACTCCGAGCTTCTGCTACAAGCGGTCTACTTTAAATTTCTACTACGAGCGGTCCGCACCGGACTTTCACTGTAAGCCTTCACCTGACTTCCATTGTGGATGAATTCCTTTCGGATTTCTATTGCAGGCAGGCTTCGATCGAGCTTCCTCGACAAATGATCCCCATCCGGACTTCTACGGAGATCGGACTCCGATCGAACTTGTGTAGCGACAGATTCCGAACGAACTCCTACGACACATGGACTCCAGCAGCCGGACCCCTCCAGCGGATGAACCTCTCCAGCACCATCCGACATCCACTGCCGGTCGACCCTCTACCGAATTCTGCGTGAAACCGAACTTCGTCTACGGAAAGCCTCTGACCGAGCTCCTACAGCAAATGGCCCTCGCCTGCAGTATTAACGCCCAAGGCACCCAACGGTAGAAGGCTCGCCAGCAACATCCGAGCTCCTCTCAGATGGATAGCTACCTCTCTCCGCCAGACACCTCAACCGAGCTTCGGCCGACAGGCCTGGACTCCCTGGCAGGCCACAGTAATGGCCACGACTCTGCTCCACTTTCTGCGATGGATTTCGCATGGCTCCACCACTCTCTGGCAAGTCGTGACAATGGACACTGCTCCACTCCCCGCAACAGGCTCCACGTGGCAGGCCACGGTGATAGCCACGACTCCACTCCACTACTCTTTATAACAAACTCCCTGGCCCCGAACGGCCCACTACCAGGCGGTTACAAACATCGCTATCAGTCTGTTGCACCCTCTGCCTATAAAAAGGAGACCCCAGATACGTTATTCTCTAAGCTCTAATTTCTATCTCGAAACTCTGCTAAAATTTTCATTCAAGCACTCCATTCTTATTGAAGCAGAGAACTGACTTGAGCGTCGGAGGGTCTTGCCGGAGCACCCCAACTCTGATTTAGACTTTCTTTGCAGGTCCCGATGGCGACCGCGACTCCCTCGACTCCAGCTTCTCTGACGTCGGCGGATTTTTGCACCAACAATAGCTATTCTAAATTTAAACTAAAAATCAAAATATCAATAAAAAATAATTAAAAAAACTTATATAAAGCTTCTGGCTCTCCGTCGTTTACTCTCCTGACCGTCGCTGGTGGGTCCGCTGGTAGATCTCGATCATATCAGGAAGCTCATCACTCTCTATATCTCTCTGCAATTTAAAAATAATGTATAAAAAAATTTTAAATAATTGAAGAGTTAAAATATGCTAAATAAAAATTATTTACCTCTACTCTATATGGCAAGCGAACAGCCTTGAACCCCCACAGTGCGAGACGGTATGTCTTACTTAATTGACTGCATTTTAAGCACATCGATCCCATATAGTTAACAGTCAAATTAGTAAGCAACTAACTGAATTTAAGAATAAATGATTCAATTATTAAACTCTAAAAAAATTTTAGGTGCTCAACTTGATATGTCAGGTCCTCATACCTACGGCATATGATAGCCCAGTCCTCAATACTGATGCTATCATATGGATGCTATCATGCTGTCTCCACCCTCTGGTCCTGCACTATAGCATACTAGTGGCGATGAATGCAATGGTGGTAATCCTTGAAATACGAACATAGATGATCATCTACAGCCCACCACACATAATCATACTTAAAATCAACAATATCAAATATAGCCTGCCAATGATAAATATTATAAGAATACAGTGCTAATTAAATATTTTACTAAATATTATTTTATCTGTAAGTGATTATAGAAGATCTTCCTCTAAGCCGGTGTAACGTGATGCCAATCGAAGAATGTCACAGGGGCATAGCTATGGTATATGATGCCCAGCTCAGTCCGTCATGGCTCGCACCATCCCTTAATGGGTGTGGTAAAGTCGGACAGAATCTCAATATGGAGACGCTATCTCTCATACTCGTATCTCTAATGTTCTAGAACAAGGTTCTTCGATAGACCTCATTTTCACCTCACCACCTACAGCAAATGGCTTGAAACAACAATGAATAAATCATTAGTATGATAGCTATCTATAAATCTAACAGATATAATTAAAATCAAATTTTATTATTTAAAAAATATTAAAATACCACTCAGATCTGCCTCTGCAGCACTCTCTAGTGGCTCTGATGGTGCGACAGTAAAAATAGGAGAAGGCTCATCCGCAGAGGGAGGCTGAGAACTCAGACGTGGTCATCTCCCTCCTGGCATCATACCTGTAATGCTTAAACCATGCATATAACTAACTTGATATATAAATGAATATAATAATAAATAATAATAATAAAAAATATATAAATATTAATGAATAGAGTTGTATTGCATACCATTATTGCAAGAGAAGATTCAACAAAGAATATAGATCTACTCATCAATATCTGTATCCTCCTCAATTTGTAGGTCCTCCTCCAAATAATAATAATCGACTAATATATCATCTTCTATCTCATCATCATTTATGAATCGATCGTCACCCTTCGAATCATCAAGATTAAATACAAAATCAACTTCAACTTCGTTAGATGGTAGATCAGCCATATTCAAAGGAGTTATCACAAGTTCTTCGTCAATAAGGAGCTCGGTCAATGTTTGTTCTTTCTCTTAAAAAGCTCTCTCTTCATATAGATCTAAATTTTCATCCATCTCTAATCGGGTTGGTATGTCATATATGCCTCTAGGTATTATTCTTTATACGATATGCCAATCATCTCAATATTTTGAATTCTTTAAATATATTGCTTGTTTCACTTGAGTTGCTAATATATATGGCTCATTCTGGTACCATGTTTGTACAAAATTTATAATAATAAAGTATGGATCGATATGAATACCAATCTTCTTATTGCTAATATTTTACCATTCATATTGAAATAAGAATATCAAATTATTGGACCCATATTTCAGTTCTATGATATCTATCAATACACCAAGATATTCAATCTCTTCTTCTCCTTCATATCCTATCATAGCAATCCCACTATTTTGGGTCCATCTTTGTATCTTAAGCTCTCTTCTATAAAATCTCATTCCTCCAATGATGTAGGATATATAGTAGTTAATCCTTCGATCGGGACCATATATTAAATCGTACAACTCATTGGTTGCATTCTTTTCTTTATTAAAATATATAGATTTCATCTACAATATAACATAAAAAATTATGTTGGCTCATCAGATCAAATTTCAGACTGAATCCCAAATCAAATCCCAATCTGAATTTAGATCCGAATCCTGGATCAGATTCTGATCTAGATTTCAATTCGGATCCGATCTGGATCTCGAATCGAATTCGAGTCGAACTAGATCGGATCCCAATCGAATCTCGATCCAGATCTCGAATTCAACTAATTTTAGTTAAAACATTAAATCATAATCACAATAAAACATAGGGACTAAACAAGTAAAAATATTAAATTATTTTTTAAAATAATATTTTATCATTATTTTAAAAATATAACTATTTTTATTATAAAATATAATTTATTTTTAAATATTTTAAATATTTTATTTTATTTTATTTATCATTATTATTTTTTAATACTTATTATTATTATTAAATTATTATTTTTAAAAAAATAATTCTTTTATTTTTTTTCCTTTCTTCTCCCGCATGCCACAACCTCCCCCCCCACCACCACCGTCGCTTCCCTGCCCGTCACCACTGCCCCCCATCCCCTGCGGCACCCCTCCAACCCTCACCCCCCGCGGCCCCCATCCCCCTATCCTCCACCCCACCCCGCATCCCCCCCACCCCTAGCCAGCTTCGCTTGTAACCCCCACCCCATGCACTCCCACCCCCCATCCTTTACCCCACCCTGCATCACCCCCACCCCCTAGCCTGCTCCGCTCGCATCCCCCACCTCCCATGGCCCCCACCCCCCGGTCCTCTGCCCCACCCCGCATCACCCCCACCCTTGTGGCTCACTCCGCTCATGTCCCCCAATCCCCCACTCCTCCCTTCTCCTCGGAGCCAAAAAAATGGAGGGGGAGTTTACCTTAAAGTCGGCGGCATCGATGGTAGTGACGCTCAGAGAGGAAGTCCGATGGCGACGGTGACGACAGAGAGAAAGCCCGACAACCGATGGAAGTGTGAGAGGGGGAAGAGAGAGATAGAGAAGAGAGGGTTTCGCGATAAGCGAGAGAAGCAGAAGGAAGTGAAGAGAGATTTTTATAGGACTTTTAGTGATGGATATTTAATTTTCATCGCTAATAATTTTCATCAAAATTTTTTCTTCCTAAAAATTTTTTCTTCTAAAAAAATTTAACCAAAAAAATTCTATAAAAAACTAATTTTTTGTGATGAAAATCAATTTTTCGTTGCTAATAACCATTATTAACGATGCAAAATATCATTTACATCACTAATAATTTCTGCCAAAAAATTTTTTCTCTCTAAAAATTTTTTCATCTAAAAAAAAATTTCATAAAAAATTATTTTACAACAGAAATAAATTTTGTATTATAAATATTAAATTATTTATGTTGTAAAATTTGCATAATAAAAATCGATGACAAAATAAAAATTTTGAAAAAAATAAATAGCAAATTATTTATGACATAAAATTTGCATCATGAAGAATTAAATATTTATAATGCAAAATTCATTTTGCATCGCAAATACCGATTATTTGTGATAAAAATTTTTTATCACAAATAATTGATAAAAAATCAAAAATATTAAACAAAATAAATAGCAAATAATTTATAATAAAAGTATTTTATAAATTAAAAAAAATAATTTAATATTTTATGATCAATTTTTTGATCATAAATTTTTTTAATATTATGCAAACAAAAAATCAGTCGTAAATATATTTTGCAACTGAATATAATTTTTTTCTCTAAATATGATATAATTTTAGAATTTAAAATCTATCTTCACTATTTATTATCTAAATAATTACTGTTAGAGTATCATCACAAAACCGTTTTGATTTGGTAGCCTTAGCCATGTCGATCAATAAAATTTAATTTTGACGGTCATGAATGACTACATGATGATATGATACATAGAGACAATTGATGGATCCAAAAATTTACAACGATGATCACAATGATATTTGTAGCATACTATCAAAATTTTACTCCAATCAGACATATTATTATGATTAATTTAGCATGAAATGATTTGAACTATTAAATAAAAATGAGTGATCAAAAAGGCTAAATGGCATCCGATTATAAGATGATTTTTAGATAAATGATCGATCTTTGCTACTACTTTAATCATATGTATGGTGATGATCGTAAAATCTAAACCATACATATATGAACCATCCATATCAAGTAGATCTTATAAAAGTACAAATATAATTACTTAAGAATTTTAAGAATGAGTATATATATAATTTTGAATGGTTCATATATACATGGTTTAAATTTTGTGATCACCACCGTACAGACAATTAAAGTAGTAGCAAAGATTATTTATCTAAAAAATTATCTTATAATCGGATACTATTTGGCCTTTTGATTACTCATTTTTATTTAACGATCCAAATCATTCCATACAAAATTGATCATGATAAT
Source organism: Elaeis guineensis (assembly GCF_000442705.2). Lineage (NCBI taxonomy): Eukaryota > Viridiplantae > Streptophyta > Magnoliopsida > Arecales > Arecaceae > Elaeis > Elaeis guineensis. Next base: position 69,847,023 of record NC_025995.2, on the reverse strand, counting down.
GATATCTGATTGAAGTAATATTTTGATAGCGTGCTACAAATATCATCGAGATTATTATTGTAAGTTTTCAAATCCATCGATGATCTCTATCTATCAGATCATCATGCGGTCGTTCATGATCATCGAAATCAAATTTTATTGATCGACATGGCTAGGGCTATCGGATCGAGATGGTCTTTTATGACGATACTCTAATGATAATTATTTAGATAATTAATGATGAAGATAAATTTTAAATTTTAAAATTATATCATATTTAGAAAAAAATTATATTCGATTGCAGAATATATTTACGATTGATTTTTTGATTATAAAATATTAAAAAAATTTATGATTAAAAAATCAATCGTAAAATATTTAAATTATTTTTTTAATATGCAAAATATTTTCCATCATTAATAATCTATTATTTATTTTTAAAAAATTTTTGATTTCTAGTCAATTATTTACAACAAAAATTTTTCATTGTAAATAATAAGTATTTATGATGCAAAATAAATTTTATGTCATAAATATTTAATTATCTATGATGTAAATTTTATATTATAAATAATTTACTATTTATTTTTAAAAAAAAATTATGTTCTCATCGATTATTTGCGACATAAATTTGACATCATAAATAATAAATTATTTAGGATGCAAAATTAATTTTGTATTGCAAATATCAGTTATTTGTGTCATAAATAATTTGCTAATTATTTTTTTTAAATTTTTTATTTTTCATCAATTATTTACAATAAAAATTTTTTATTGTAAATAATTCAACCTTTACAATGCAAAATTTATTTACATCATAAATATTAAATTATTTATGACATAAATTTTGTGTCATAAATAATCTGTTAATTATTTTTTCTTAAAATTTTTGATCTTTTATCGATTATTTATAATGAAAATGATGCATCACAAATAATTCAATATTTATGACATAAAATTCAGTTGCATCGCAAATACTGATTATTTACGATATAAGTTCTGCATCATAAATAATCTACTAATTATTTTTTTAAAAATTTTTAATTTTTTATCGATTATTTATGATGAAAATTTTACATCATAAATAATTTAATATTTATGATGAAAAAACTATTTATATCACAAATACTGATTATTTGCAATATAAATTTTATGTTGTAAATAGTCTGCTAATTATTTTTTAAATAATTTTTAATTTTTTATCGATTATTTGTGATGAAAATTTTTTATTGTAAATAATATAATATTTATGATGCAAATGAATTTACGTCGCAAATACTCATTTGTAATGCAAAATTTATTTCATCGTAAATAAATAATTATTAACGATGAAATATTTTCCGTTGCTAATACTATTATTTGTGATGAAATTATTTACGTCGTAATTCAATCCATCGCAAAAATCTTGTTTTCTTATAGTGCGATAGCCTGGTAAATCTATAATCTACACATAGGTCTCCAACGACGTTTACAATCAAGTACCAAGTTGAATCGATCCATATACTGTTATGTTGCCTCCTGGCATACGTAGTTGATATACATCATATGGAAAAACTCTATAGGAGAACCCTTTGAGTAAGTTACCCCTCGGCATGTGATTTTGGAATATATGCCATGTAGAAGTTTTGAAATACTCTTTGATAAAGTTGCCCTCTAGCCCTTGTAACACTTAAGCTAGTTGTTGGTGCAAAAATCCGCTTACGTCGGAGAAGCTGGAGTCGCAGTCGCCGCTGGGACCTGTAAAAGAAGTCTAAACCGGAAGTGGGGTTGCTTCGGCAAGATCCTCCGACGCTCAAGTCAGTTCTCTGCCTCAACAAGAATGGAGTGCTCGAACGAAAATTTTAGCAGAGTTTCTAGATAAAAATGAGAGCTTATAGAATAACGTATCTGGGGTTCTCCCTTTTATAGGCGGAGGGGGCAACAAACTGATGGTGATGCCTATAACCGTCGGCAGTGGGCCGTCCATAGTCAGAAAAAGTTTGTTGCGGAGAGTAGTGGGGTGGACCCGTGGCTATTACCGGGGCGTGCCACGTGGAGTCTGCCACGAGGAGTGGAGCGACGTCCGTTGTCGTGACTTACCAGAGGATAGAAGAATCACGCGGTATTCGTCGCAGGAAGTGGAGCAGGACCATGGCCATTATTACGACCTGCCAGGGAGTGATGGAGCCGCGTGGAATCTGTCGTGGAGCAGGGTCGTGGAGTGATGGAGCCGCATGAAATCTGCCACAGGGAATGGAGCAGAATCGTGACTGTTACTGTGGCGCGCCAGGGTATGAAGGTCTGCCGGCTGAAGTCCGGCTGGAGTGTCTGGCGGAGAGAGGTAGTTAGCCATCTGTCCGAGAGGAGCTCGGAATCCGGCTTCGGTAGGAGCTTGGATGGAGTCTTCCTTCAGTCACAGTCGGGGGTGGAGTCCGGCTCCCGTAGGGGTCTGGGCAGAGTGTCCTTGCTGTTGGAGTCGTGGGCGGAGTCCGGCTCCCGTAGGAGTCCGGGCGAAGTCTGCCTGTAGCCATTGGAGTGGGGGATGGAGCCTGGCTCCCGTAGGAGTCTGGGCGGAGTCTTCCTGCAATTAAAGTCAGGTGTGAAGTCCGGCTCCCATAGGAGTCCGGACGGAGCTTACCAGCAGTTGAAATTGGTGATGGAGCCCGGCTCCCGCAGGAGTCCGGGCGGAGTCTTCCTTGCGGTTGAAGTTGTGGATGGAGCCCAGCTCCCGTAGGAGTCCGGGCGGAGCCTTCCTGCAATTAAAGTCAGGTGCGAAGTCCGGCTCTCGTAGGAGTCCGGACGGAGCTTACCAGCAGTTGAAGTTGGTGACGGAGCCCGGCTCCCGTAGGAGTCCGGATGGAGTCTTCCTTACGGTTGAAGTTGTGGACGGAGCCCGGCTCTTGTAGGAGTCCGGGCGGAGTCTTCCTGCAATTAAAGTCAGGTGCAAAGTCTGGCTCCCATAGGAGTCCGGACGGAGCTTACCAGCAGTTGAAGTTGGTGACGGAGCCCGGCTTCCGTAGGAGTCCGGGCGGAGTCTTCCTTGCGGTTGAAGTTGTGGACGGAGCCCGGCTCCCGTAGGAGTCCGGGCGGAGTCTTCCTGCAATTAAAGTCAGGTGCGAAGTTCGGCTCCCGTAGGAGTCCGGACGGAGCTTACCAGTAGTTGAAGTTGGTGATGGAGCCCGGCTCCCGTAGGAGTCCGGGCGGAGTCTTCCTTGCGATTGAAGTTGGAGACGGAGCCCGGCTCCCGTAGGAGTCCGGGCGGAGCCTTCCTGCAATTAAAGTCAGGTGTGAAGTCCGGCTCCCGTAGGAGTCCGGACGGAGCTTACCAGTAGTTGAAGTTGGTGACGGAGCCCGGCTCCCGTAGGAGTCCGGACGGAGTCTTCCTTGCGATTGAAGTTGGGGATGAAGCCCGGCTCCCATAGGAGTCCGGGCGAAGTCTACTTACGGTTGAAGTCGCGGGTGGAGTCCGACTCCCGTAGGAGTCCGGACGAAGTCTGTCCGCAGTCGTTGGAGTCGAGAACGAGGCCCGGCTCCCTTAGGAGTCCGGGCGGAGTCTTCCTGCAATTAAAGTCAAAGGCGAAGTCCGGCTCCCGTAGGAGTCCGAACAAGGCTTACCAGCAGTTGAAGTTGAGGACGGAGCCCGGCTCCCATAGGAGTCCGGGCGAAGTCTACTTACGGTTGAAGTCGCGGGCGGAGTCCGGCTCCCGTAGGAGTCCGGACGAAGTCTGTCCACAGCCGTTGGAGTCGAGGATGAGGCCCGGCTCCCTTAGGAGTCCGGGCGGAGTCTTCCTGCAATTAAAGTCAAAGGCGAAGTCCGGCTCCTGTAGGAGTCCGGACATGGCTTACCAGCAGTTGAAGTTGAGGACGGAGCCCGGCTCCCGTAGGAGTCCGGGCGAAGTCTACTTGCGGTTGAAGTCGTGGGCGGGATCCGACTTCCGTAGGAGTCCGGACGAAGTCTGTCTGTAGCCGTTGGAGTCGAGGACGAGGCCCGGCTCCCGTAGGAGTCCGGGTGGAGTCTTCCTGCAACTAAAGTCAAAGGTGAAGTCCGGCTCCCGTAGGAGTCCAGACATGGCTTACCAGCAGTTGAAGTTGAGGACGGAGCCCGACTCCCGTAGGAGTCCGGGCGAAGTCTACTTGCGGTTGAAGTCGTGGGCGGGGTCCGGCTCCCGTAGGAGTCCGGATGAAGTCTGTCTGCAGCCGTTGGAGTCGAGGACGAGGCCCGGCTCCCGTAGGAGTCCGGGTAGAGTCTTCCTGCAATTAAAGTCAAAGGCGAAGTCCGGCTCCCGTAGGAGTCCGGACATGGCTTACCAACAGTTGAAGTTGAGGACGGAGCCCAGCTCCCGTAGGAGTCCGGGCGAAGTCTACTTGCGGCTGAAGTCGTGGGCAGAGTCCGGCTCCCGTAGGAGTCCGGACGAAGTCTGTCTGCAGCCGTTGGAGTCAAGGACGAGGCCCGGCTCCCGTAGGAGTCCGGGTGGAGTCTTCCTGCAATTAAAGTCAAAGGTGAAGTCCGGCTCCCGTAGGAGTCCGGACATGGCTTACCAGCAGCTGAAGTTGAGGACGGAGCCCGGCTCCCGTAGGAGTCCGGGTGAAGTCTACTTGCGGTTGAAGTCGTGGGCGGGGTTCGGCTTCCGTAGGAGTCCGGACGAAGTCTGTCTGCAGCCGTTGGAGTCGAGGACGAGGTCCGGCTCCCGTAGGAGTCCAGGTGGAGCGATGGGAGTTCACCAACAGTAGTCGAAAATCGGAAGAGACTTGTGAGGGTCAATCCCGCCAAGAACTTCGACCGGAGATATTTTATACCCAACACTAGTATTTTAAAATCATATAATTTTGTCGTTCACTCTAAGTAAATGATAGAGAACTACTATTGGCATGAACTTGCCGACTTCACCAAAGATCTTTTATGGTTCACTATAATCAATAATCTCAAATATCAGTTAAGTTTGACTGAAATATCTCTAGGTAGTTTTAGTTTGTCACAACATTGCTGGCATATGATGCCTTATTCGGTAGATTCCAAGGGCTCCATTGAATCATCTAAGGTAGTTATCTCTTGATGAGCTGAAGCTTCTAACTTTGCTCCTTCATAAACCATAGCACGTCCATGTAAAACCATTTCATCCTCCATGGCGCAGGATATGTTAGAATGTTTTGGGGCCAAACTTATGGGCTTTCAACCATAGGAACCAGTTGTTCAACTTGTTCCAGTAATAAAGCCAAAGGTGCTGCATATCGGTCCAAAGGGGATCTAAGTATCACGACAACATTTTTCTATAACTTTTTCTGACTTTTTTTCTGCCATAGTGTGATGGCAGTTAAGCTATTGTCCCACTGGATCTAGTGTGATAATAACTACACAGTGTCACTGAATCCAATGTGACAATAACAATGCAATATCCCACCAAGATTATTGTAACAGTGATTAATGATGTCCCATTGAGATTAGTATAATGATGACTATACAGTGTCCCATTAGACATGCGACAACACTTGTTGGCACTTTTTTAATTCCATTTAGAGTTGTCATGGGATCCGCTGGTGGAGTCTCACTGGTTGTGGTGGAGAAGAGTGCTGGCAAATCAAATGGCTATGGGTTGATACGCGGGGCATGCCACCAACATCAGAATAGCTGAAAAGATGATAATTAAAGAAAAGATAAAGAGCAATATGAGTTCAAGTGTATTAATTTTTGAAAATTTTCACTACCATCACATCATTATTTAAAGAAGATAGTTAGAGGGTATTTGATATGGGATGATCCATCCAAAATCAAAGCTAATGTGGATGGAGATGATGAGATCACCATATTTGATTATATCATGATGATTTTATGTGGCAATAATTTCAAATTACTTTTACTTTTCAAATCACCCCTCAACTAGTTGGGATATCCGTTCTCCAGATTGAAAATCCAAGATCACTTCCAGATAGTGATTTTAGGCTGAAATATAAGAACAAAAATATCCTTCAGTTTAGCAAAAGAATTGGTATATTAATATACTATTAATATATTATATTAATATTATATATATAATATTATATTATATTTATGATATATATTATATTATAATATATTATTAATCATATTATCGTCATATTATGATTCAATGATAATTTTAAATTAGAGTAAAAATATCTTATTATACTTTATTTTATATAATAAAAATAGTTAATATATTACTTCTATTTATTTTATTTTTTAATCAAAATAAATATTTATATTAATAAATAATATATTATATGTATAAATAAAAATATTAAATATATAATAATAATTAATATATTTTTATAGGATTAATTATTTATAGGACTAATAAACATATTTTTATAGAATCTATTAATTATTAATATATTTATAAATATAATAATATTTTATTTATAATAAATTATATATGATTAATAAATATATTTTTATGAAATATATTATGGGTAGTTTTGGTATTATATAATCAATGATTTTAGATTCTCATAAAATATCAAACAGATTACTCGTAAATATCTGAGAATATTTAATCGCTGGACCATAGTTTATCAAATACAGTGATCTTAGATCACTAGTGATCGAATTACTATAGAATTTGAATCACTAGATCATCTTAGCGATCCTATTTGGATCACCAAATGCTATCTTAATATATGTAATACTAGATTACGGTAGAAAGATGTAGCACTAGACTATTATTGAGGGGTGTAATTCTGGGTTATGATAAGCAAAATTAAATTACAACTACTTCTAAAGTAAAGGCTATTGGTGAACATAGTTGAAATAAGATAAAATTAGATGTCAAAATATTTTTAGTATAGAGTACAAATCTATTATTTATAACTAAGCAATAATAATTGCTCACTCTGGTAGTTACTACCCATGTTTGGCACCATTTTTGATGGTTTTAGTAACCCATGCTAGTTGTTCTTCTACCATGCAAGATCGTCAAAGCAATCAAACTTTATACCACCTGTGAGACTAATAGTCCACTCAGTCTACCAAAATCCTTATCGCATCTTTAATTGGTCTACCTTATGTTGGCATCCTGTTTGGTTATTTCCTTCAAGTACTAGGCCTTGCCATGATTCCTTGGTCAACTCTCATATAGCGCCCATTTAGCCTCAGCTCTCACTCGGAACATTTCTAAAATTCTTTGCATATGTTCTCATTCTACTATGTGGCTAAACTCGGCGCATGTCTCCCATATGTCACCTTGAGAGCAGACGTGGTGTAAATAGGAGGGAGTCGAACAGCATAGAGCATCAATGTTAATTAAACAAAAATATTTAGGTTCATTCATTAATAAAAATACTAGTACTTGCTAATTATGGATGCAATTATCCAAGCCATCTTGAGTTGCATATCAATTACTGGGTGATGTGTAACCCCTTTTAACAAAAAATAAAATACTTTATGTACATGTAGAACTAGACACGAGCCATGCACCCTGTAAATGCCCTTGTAAATTTCTCACATAATCAGCCAGCTCAGACCACATCAATGATCAGCTAATACAAGAGCACATACTAACCATGCATGCGCCATTCTGAACATTGCCAATAAGCATCACAAGATGGTCCATGTGAATGTGACATTGTAAGTAAGTGCATAAAATATTTTTCTGAAAAGAAAAGAATTACATGCGTCACATATAAATTTATCATGCTACATTCTTTGATGCGTTTTATTTTGATCCATCTAGAGTGCTCTTAGCACAGCTGCGCAATGGTTAAGTGGCTTGAGTTTGTATCGGACTGTTATACTTATTGCTAATGCTAATTGTTTTGTTTTACTTGGGCAAACTTTGAAGACAAGCCAACTATGACTGTACGGCTTCTAAGATGTAAAATTTTATCCCCTCAATGAAGAAGTGCGATCGCAGTCTTCCTGAAAAAGGTCCGCACGTTAGCAAGGGAAAGTGGTCGGTGGCTATGGTATAATTATTTCTAAAGCAAGTGGCAATATGGGCATTGAATGCACCTTTTGTAGCTTGTACCACACTATGCCATGTTTCAAAATTCAAAATTCGAAACGAATGAGAGCGCAATTGACTGATTTTTGCTTCAACCGGACGTCTCTTTTATTACTCTGATGATGTGGGGATCAACTTTCTCTTTATTGTCTTTTCCGTGCTTGAGTTAAAGCTTTGCTCCCATCTCTGGGACCTGGCTACTCCTTTTGAGGCAAAATCTCTCACTCTGGTCCCCGGGGTCTTGGCCGCGAGTCCACACGTACACACAGGCAACGTGGACTCTGGGCTCCATCGCTGGATAGTAGAGTCAGCACTCGGCAATAGCCAAAGCTACACTTCGTGTAGGGTTGATGTTGCACGGTGGAAGATTCGCTCTGTGTCTGACCTGAACCTGCCTTTCAGTACGGAACGTACAGGTTTGATCAAAATGAAGTACGCCACCGTGGACCTTGGCTGCCTGACCGTGGAACAACTTTGACTCCAAGGGAGCAAGGTCCAATAACGCCAGTGTCGAACAACAGCGCCGTTGCTACTGTGTCCAAGGGATGTAACGGAAACTACGACTGTCATTCGTCCACATGCATAGAGACTTGAAATATTTGAGAGTTTAAAATGAATATTCTATTATGTATCCTATATATTAAAGAAAATTGTACGCATCTCGCTGCATACCACATGTCCATCTTTGGTGGCACCATAGATGTGGTCCCATGCGCCACATGTCATATCCCACGTGAATCCTGTGAGCAGCCCTGTCCACATCAGCTGGCCATATCCATCCAATCTACATCATCATGTCCATGTGTGTGTCGGTGCTGTTGTATTTGACACATGTCACATTATGCATGAGCCATGTCACCAGCTATGTCCCCGTCCAATCCACATCATCATTTCCATGTTATCTATTTTAGCCATGTCTGCATTCCACATCATCACCATGGCTATGTGTATTCCGTCTTGGCTCCCACGTCATGTCCATGACAGCTGCTAACCTGTCATGCTAGACAAAGGTGCCTCTTACCTCATTATTAAGGGAGAGAGAGGATGCGGTCATATTGTATTTAAAGAGAGTACAGTCACTCAGCATTAAAAGGAGAGAGAGCAGTCATAGTATATATATTATTAAAAAATTTATGTAAAAAAAAATTGGTAGAACATATGATCTATCCTCCTAGTGCCAGCAATGATAAAAGAGAAAAAGAAAAGAGATCAATAGATCATCTCTATTGCATGATTGAATTATAGTCCAATGATCAATCATCTTTATGGTTACCTCAGAGTGATTCATCTCATCGGATCATCTTATAAAGAGATGGGGTAGAGGAGCTCCACTTAACTATATATAGATTCTAGAGGGATGGGGTAGAGGAGCTCTCGTCACTATATGTAGAGTGCCAGATTCAACTGTCAAAGAATAGTGAGGTCATCAAAAATTTACTAGACAATAGATTTAGGATTCTTTTTGCTTCCCAGCTCTCATTTTTAGGTCTCGTCAATCAATTGGGAGGTTGTTGCTACGGATATGACAGCCTTCCATGTCTCTTAACACGTCATTTGAGAAAAGATCAAAAAATAGATAGTAAAGGACTACTATAGTAAGATAGCAGCGGTATTCCTAAGCTTTAGAGGGCTTATCAGTTAATTGAAAGGATTGTTGTTGAGGGCGTGGTAGTTTTTCGTGGCCCATAAAATATCATATTAGAAAAGGCTAGAAAATATATAAAGAGCAAAAGGCTATTATAGTAGGATAGCTACAGCCTTCTTAAGCTTTAGAAGTCTCGTCAGTCAATTGGGAGGGTTGTTGCTTAGGATACCACAACCTTACATATCCCATCTCACATGATTTGAGAAATGGAGGACGAAGCATGGAGAAGGGCGATAAATAAAGAGAGTGAGGGGTTGCTGCAGCAAGATTGTAGCAACCTTCCTTACTGATAGTGGGATTAGAGAGAGTGAGGGGTTGTTGCAACAGGATGGCAACAACCTTTCTTACATATGGTGGGGACAAGGTGCAACAAAAAAAATTCAGGTTAGTGAGTCAGGGTTAATGGGTTAGAGTTAAATGGGTTAAAGTTAATAGGTTTGGATTAGTAGTTTAATGGGTTAGGATTAACAGGTTGGGTGGTAAAGGGTAATACGTTAATGAGTTAGGGTTACTAGGTTAAAGGGTTAGATTTTTTTTCATATTAATGGGTAGGTTAGAATCCAGGTTAGAGTTACAAAGTCATTGGACAAGAAGAGGAGGATGTTATCATCGGAGTTTTAGTGGCCAGGGTGGGGAAAAGGCTAGAGCCCTGAAAGGGCAAGGTACTTATCTGGATCAAGAGGGTTAGAGTAAGAAAATACTGGACAAAGAGTAGGGGAACTAAGATGGAAGGGAGCAGAGAAAAGAGGATTAAGATTGGGATTAGAGAGTGATGAGAAAAGAAGAGGAGGGAGAGTCACCAAAGAAGGAGTGGCTAAAGGGTGGTAAGGCCAAAGTTGTGTAAAGGCAAGACACCATGTCGGATTAAGAGGGGTGGGATAGGAAAATGACCAAGAAAGGATAGGGGATTGAGCCAAAAGGATAGGAAGATGATCCATCATCGGAATAGAGAGATCATGGAGAAAAGAGAGAAGTGAGATCTAGGAATTTAGCTAGAGGTGTTGTATCCTCTGATGGAGCATAATGGCTCACCAGATCTAGCAGAACCATGATAGTGGAAGGCCATGGCAGTATGCAGGGGGGTGTTTAGGGTTTTTTCTTATTTATTATTTTATCAGAAGAGAGTTGGAGAAGGGGGATAAGGGTTACATTTTTTCTGATAAAGGGTGGGGAGACAATCAGGGGCTTTTAGGGTCAGAAGGATCAATATAAATTTATTGTATAGATAATTATATGATTAAAAAATCGAACAATTTGTGGAAGGTCCATAGTTTCTTTCAATTTTTTTTTTTCATTTGCATACGTTTATTTGTGTAGACGCCTACATAGATGAAAGATATTTTTTTTTGCAGGTGTTTGCCAATGAAAAAATATTTTTAAAAAAAATAACTATGTAATTATCAAATAGTATTAATATTTGTTATACCTTATCTTTTACAATTGCAGTTTCAAACATTATTTTTGTGAACATAGATTCAAAATGGTCATATTTTTATTTGTGTATAAATTATACTACATTGCTCATCCAATTTTTTTTTTAATTTAGTTTTTAGATTAAGTTATATATTTCTATTATTCTAACTTTGTTGATCCATAATTTTTTTAAAAATTTGATTAGAATCAATGATTTTAGATTTAATTTAAAAAATATAATTATATTTTTATTTTTCATAGGGAATATCACAGTAACTACTCCACCCATCTACGTGCTCTGATTTTTTATGAAAGTATAAATTTATATGCATATTTTTAAATTAATTAACTCTTTAGTTTTATTTTCTATATAATCTATATTAACAATTAACGCCCTTTTTTAGTGTATTAATATTTGAATAGTAACATCTTAATTCTTTTAGTTTAACTATCGATTATGTTCAATTAGATTTGATGATTAGCTAACTTTTTTTGAGCACCATTTTTCTGTTAAATAACTGATTTAATGTTATAACTACAGAAATAGAATTAATCAAAATTTTGATAAAACTAATGCTACAAGAAATTATTGATCAACTAGCACTTCTGCCACTGGCTTATAGAATGGATGTCTAAGATCATGGCTAGTTAAGGTGTTATATAGGTATTATATTAAGGTAGGACCATGAGTCATCTGAAGTTAATAGGATTTGAGGATATACAAGAAAGGATCGATCAGAGTGAGTCAGATGAGGTTGCCATAGGATTGATGATAAAAAAATTTGAAGAAGAAATTTAATTTTGAAATTGAAGATTTTAATTTTGAAGATAAAATGCATCATAAATGTATGTATGAAAAAAATCAATAGTGCTTCTGAAAATCTCAAGCATAAATACATGCAATTAGGATGGGAGTATGATTTATTGATTAATGGATATAAAAGGCTGATGGCTAAATTCAGTGAGTTGAAAAAAGAGGTGACCCAGTATAGAAAAAAATTTTTGTTCAGATTCAAAATCGTTGGTTCATGAGAATATTGTTTAGAAGTATTTGACCTACCTTCATTGTATGTTGGCCCTTAACCTACCTAGGAGAATTCATCACTCTCCATATTTTATGGCTTGGTTATTATTAGAAAAGCTAATCCTTTTTTTTTTGTAAATAGTTTGTGATGTATTTTGGTTTGTTTAATGCAATCTTTAAATATTTTGATAGTGCAATGATTGTAATAACTTTCTTTAATTTCTTGCGCTTGTCTATTGTATTATTCTTCTATGGGTTATGTTGGGTATAAAATATCCCTCGGCCGAAGTTTGTAAAAGATTGATCCTTACAGGGCTCTTCCGACTCCTGACCTTATGTGTGGCATCTCTCCGGACCCCCTCGACCGTCCGGACTTCTCTGACAATGAACTTCTGCACTCATCCACTGGGCCACTCCAAAGGCTCTCTGGGCCCCACTGTTAGCCGACCTTCTACAGCAACCAACTATTTTCCGAACTTCTTTCGGACTTCGTCTGTATCCGAGCTTTCCCGACAATGAGATTTCTATGGTAACCAGACTCCATCCAAGTTTCCACGGTGGTCGACCACCTTCCGGATCTCAATCGAGCTCCCGCGAGAGCCGAACTTCTACTACGAACGGTCTACTCCAGACTCCTACAGCGGGCTGTCTATCCCAGACATCTACTGTAAGCAAATTTCATTCAAGCCTCTACTGTAAATGAATTTCCTCCGAACTTCTATTATAGGTAGATTTCAGCCGAGCTACTTCTGGTGGATGGGTTCCGGACGAGCTTCAGCAGCTGAGTCCCTGCGATAGCCAATTGCCTCCGATGTCTGTCGAGCCTCCCCAGTGCTATCCGAAGTCCATCGCCGGCCGACCTCTTACCAGGCTTTCCATAAAATCGAACTTTCCCAGCGGACGATCTTCAAATGAGCTTCCACATCAGATAAATTTCAGACGGACTTCTCTAGCGATTGGACTTCCCCGGACTTCACCAACAGAAAATCTCTATCCGAGCTCCTACAGCAGGTGACTCCCACCTGAGATGTCAGTGCCCAAAGCGTCCGACAACAGTAGATTCGTCAGCGACCTCGAAACATCCGAGCCTCTCCGAGAATGACGATGTAAAGGGCCATTCTGCTCCATCAGGCATCCCAGTCGAGCTTCAGCCGATGGATCCAAGCTTTCTGGCAAGCCACGATAAGGGCCACTACCTTACTCCATTCGCTGCAACGGATTCCACACAGCTCCACCACTCTTTGACAAGCCACGACAAGAACCGTCACCCTGCTCCACTTTCTGCAACGAATTTCATGCAGCTCCACCACTCTCTGGCAAGTCACGACAACGGATGCCACTCCACTCTCTACAACAAGCTCCACGTGGCCCTGAACGATCTCTGACGCCACTACTCTTCGTAACAAACTCCGCACGGCTCTGAATGGCCCACTACCAGATGGTTACAGATGTCACTGTCAGTTAGTTACGCTCTCCGTCTATAAATAAGGATCCCCAGATACATTCTTTTCTAAGCTCAAAAACTCTATCGTGAAACTCTGCCAAAATTTTCGCTCGAGCACTCCATTTTTGTTGAAGCAGAGTACTGACTTGAGCATCGGAGGGTCTTGCCGGAGCACCCCCAACTCCGGTTTAGACTTCCCTTGCAGGTCCCGACAGCGGCCATGGTCTTCTCGACTCTAGCAACTCCGGCTTCGGCAGAATTCTACACCAACAGAATTGGTGCTAAAGGAAGGATGGCTGTATCTTCACAGTACCCTTGTTCTTAAAGGAGTGCTCAACGGAACTGATTCTGGTCATCTTCTCTGACATTCTCTTCTCCTTCTCCTACTATATCTTCACCCGATGCCTCCCCGCAAAGCATCCACCAGGCGGTCCACGGCCTCCGCGGCCAGATTTTAGGCTCCGGCCTCACCTCCAGTTTCTCGGGCTCCTCCTCCTCTGACAACGACAGTCGATAGGTTCATTCGACGCCGGCCTGAAGGTAGAAAGAATCAGCCGAGGGCCCTGCCACGACCGGAGCCGCCAAGGAGGGATGAACAACCTAGAGATCGGCCTCCAATCAGAATCGTCTACACCATCTCTGGAGGGCCCCGGAAGGGAGCGGCCAGCGGATCGGCCAGACCGCCCAAGCGGCAAAGAATTGAAGGACCCATAACCTTTACTGAAGAAGACGCCCGAGAGATCCAGTTCCCCCATAATGATGCGATTGTGGTTTCTTTAAATATTGCTAATTATGATGTCCGCCGCATTCTTGTTGACAGTGGAAGCTCGGTCGATATTCTATTTTACGACATCTTCTCAAAAATGTCCATCCCTGATGGTCGTTTGGGGCTGATTAGCTCCCCGTTAGTAGGGTTTACAGGTGATGCTATCTCGGTGGAGGGAGTAATAACTTTGACTATAGTTGCAGGTCGATACCCGAAACAATCTAGGGCTCTAGTGGATTTCCTGGTGGTGAAGGCACCGTCAGCCTACAACACAATTCTCGACTGACCTAGCCTCAACGCCCTCCGGGCTGTAGTATCAACCTACCATCTGAAATTGAAATTTTCTACTAACCAGGGGGTCGGAGAAGTCAAGGGAGATCAAGCCCTGGCAAGATATTGCTATAATATAGCCCTACGAAGAAGTGATCAGCCTGACCCCTGTCCGATCGATGGATTGGATGCCCACGATGACCTGACGGAAGAACGGGGTGGGCCAATGGAAGATCTTGTCTTAATTCCTTTGAATGATGGGAATGAAGAACACATGGTGAAGATCGGCTCCAACTTGGGGAAAGAGGTGCGGACGCAGCTTATCAATTTCCTACAAAAGAATGCGGATGTTTTTGCTTGAATTTCGACGGACATGCCAGGGATCGATGTGGAAGTTATGGAATACCGTCTGGCCGTCGATCCCAAACTCCGACCGATGAAGGAAAAAGTTCGAAGTCATGCACTGGAAAGACAAGTGGCAATAGCCGAGGAGGTTGATAAACTCCTGAAAGCCGGGTTCATCAGAGAGGTCAACTATCCGAGCTGGGTTTTCAATGTGGTCCTGGTTAAGAAGGCGAACAACAAATGGAGGATGTGTATAGACTTTAAAAAATTGAATAAAACCTATCCGAAGGATAGTTATCCTCTGCCCAGAATCGACCAACTAGTAGATGCAACCTCGGGCCACAAGCTTCTCACCTTCATAGATGCGTTCTCTGGCTACCATCAGATCAGGATGGTGCCAGAGGATGAAGAAAAAACTGCTTTTATTACTAACCATGGCCTTTATTGTTACAGGGTCATGCCTTTTGGCCTAAAAAATGCGGGGGTGACGTATCAGTGGCTAGTGAACAAGATCTTCAAAGAGCAGATCGGCCGCAACATAGAGGTCTACATGGACGACATGCTCGTAAAGAGCAAATCCTCGATGAACCACATCACCGACCTTGAGGAGACCTTCAGCACCCTTCGAAAATACAAGATGCAGCTGAACCCAGCCAAATACACTTTTGGAGTAACCTCAGAGAAATTCCTAAGCTTCATGGTATCGGGGTGCGGGATCAAGGCAAATCCAGAAAAGATTCGCGCCATCCAGGAGATGACCGCCCCGAGGTCGATAAAGGAGGTTCAGTGCCTTACCGGGAGAGTAGCGGCTCTAAATTGCTTCATCTCGAGATCGGCCAAGCGAAGTCTACCTTTCTTTTGGACCCTCAAGCAGCCAAAGAATTTCTGTTGGACCACTGGATGTCAGCAGGCATTCGAGGAGCTGAAGAACTACCTCGGCTCATCACCACTATTGGCAAAGCCCAAGCCTGGAGAGGAATTGTTCCTATACTTGGCGGTCTCCCCCATAGCCCTCGCTGCAGTTCTGATTAAGGAAGAAGCAAAAATTCAACGGTCGATCTACTACATAAGCCGAGTATTGAGAGATGCCGAAATTAGGTATACTAAGTTAGAGAAACTAACTTACGCCTTGTTGATTGCAGCTCGAAGGCTCTGACCTTATTTCCAAGGACACACCATAATGCAGCTCACCGACCAGCCGATCAAGGCGATTCTGCATCGAGCAGACGCCTCTGGGAGAATTGCGAAATGGGCAGTTGAGCTCACGGAGTTCGATATCAATTATCGACCTCGGCCAACGATCAAAGCCCAGATATTAGCAAACTTCGTGATGAAATGTACTATTCCAGAGGAGGTCGAACTTGGACAAGATGAAATCGATAATCCAGGGCCCCGGCCGAACTCCCCCGAAGAAAGAGCCGATCTCCCTGATGGTTCTTGGGTCCTCTACGTGGATGGTTCCTCCAACATGTCAGGTGCAGGCGCAGGCCTGATCTTGATCAATCCAGATGGAGTTATCGCAGAGTATGTACTGCACTTCGAGTTCTCCACCACAAATAACGGAGCAGAATATGAAGCTTTGATTGCAGGACTAAAAGTCGCCAAAGAATTAGAAGTAGATCGGCTTCAAGCCTACAGTGATTCTCAATTAGTAGTGGGACAGATCAGCAAAAATTATGAAGCTCGGGAGGGCAGTATGGCCAGATATCTCGAAAGGGTAAGGGAGATCATCCCTACCTTTGGCAGCTTCGACGTCAGGCAGATCCCGAGATCGAAAAATACCAGGGCCGACCTTCTCTCCAAGTTGGCTACACTGGCTCCGACCGAACTGCCTAAGGAATCTTCTTCGAGGTTCTGAAACGCCCAAGCACGGAAGAATCACAGTCCATGGTGGAGATCAGCTATGAACCCAGCTGGATCGACCCACTAGTTACATACCTCAGGGACGGGGTTCTTCCTCCTGATGCAAAAGAAGCTTGGAAGCTTAAGAACCAGGCCGTCCGATATATCCTCTACGAAGGCAAGCTATACAAGAGGTCGTATTCCTTGCCCCTCTTGAAATGTCTCTGACCTTCCGAGGCCGACTTCGCCTTGAAGGAGGTACATGAGGGAGTCTGTGGAAGTCACCTGAGGGTCAGATATCTTTATCCCACAAGCTGCTCCGACAAGGTTATTACTGGCCTACCATGTACCATGACTCCGTCGAATATGTCCGAAGATGTGACCGGTGTCAGAGATATGCAAATATACAAAGGCAACCTGCCTCCGAACTTACACCATTGAGTGCCCCATGGCCGTTCGCGTAATGGGGGATGGATATCCTCGAACCTTTTCCCATGGCATCAGGGCAGCGGAAGTTCCTCCTGGTGGCAATAGACTATTTCACCAAGTGGTTCGAAGCTGAACCTTTGGCAAAAATCACGAAAGCTAAAGTGCAAGACTTCATCTGGAAGTCGATTGTCTATAGGTTCGGCTTACCCAGAACCCTCATTACTGATAATGGGCGACAATTTGCTGGAGCAAAGTTTGTCGAATTTTGTGAGGACCTAAATATCTCCCACAACTTCACTTCAGTGGCCCATCCTCAGGCAAATAGCGAGGCCGAGGTGACTAACAGGACTCTGTTGCAAGGCATCAAATCGAGACTTGAAAAGGCAAAAGGAACTTGGGCAGACGAGCTTTATCATGTGTTATGGGCATACCGAACTACTCAGAGATTGCCCACGGGGGAGACCCCCTTTGCCTTAGCTTTCGGGATAGAGGCCGTGATCCCAATAGAACTCAAGCTTCCATCAGCATGAGTCGTGGCATTCGACGAACAGTGCAACCCACAGGATCTCAAGGCCAACCTCGACTTGTTGGAAGAAAAGCGAGAGACAGCTCAAGTTCGGATGGCGGCTTACAAACAGAAAGTAGCCCGCTACTACAACTCCCGGGTCAAAAGCAAAGCATTCAGAGCAGGAGACTTGGTGCTGCGGTGAGCCACTGCCTCACAACCACAAAATCAAGGGAAACTTGTCCCAAACTGGGAAGGCCCGTACGAGGTCAAGGAGGTAGTCCGACCCGAAATGTACTATCTAAAAGAGCTCGGAGGAGCAGAGCTTTCGCGACCATGGAACTCGAAAAATCTATGAATGTATTACCAATAGCTTCGCCTTAAATAAAAGTTTCATATTTTCATATTTTTTTTTAGCATGAGCTTATAACGATAGGAAATAACTCTCTTATGCAATTGAAATTAAGCATGTTAGGAATAGGAGGAGAACCTCATCCTAACATGAGCAAAGTCAAAGGTCCGATTTTTTAAAGATCGGATGGAGGGAGAGGCCCTTACAACGGTCCTTATGTACCCCCAAAGTCTTATTAGAAATAGGAGAAAAATCTCATTCTAACATGAGCAAAGTCAAAGGCCCAATTTTTTAAAGATCAGATGGGGGGAGAGGCCCTTACAACGGCCCTTATGTGCCCCCACAGCCTTATTAGGAATAGGAGGAGAACCTCATCCTAACATGAGCAAAGTCGAAGGTCCGATTTCTTAAAGACCGGATGGAGGGAGAGGCCCTTACAACGGCCCTTATGTGCCCCCACAGCCTTGTTAGGAATAGGAGGAGAATCTCATCCTAACATGAGTAAAGTCGAAGGCCCGGTTTCTTAAAGATCGGATGAGGAGAGAGGTCCTTACAACGGCCCTTATGTGCCCCCACAGCCTTGTTAGGAACAGGAAGAGAACCTCATCCTAACATGAGCAAAGTCGAAGGCCCGATTTCTTAAAGACGGATAGGGGGAGAGGCCCTTACAACGGCCCTTATGTGCCCCCACAGCCTTTTAGGAACAGGAGGAGAACCTCGTCCTAACATGAGCAAAGTCGAAGGCCTGATTTTCTAAAGATCGGATGGGGGGAGAGACCCTTACAACGGCCCTTATGTGCCCCCACAGCCTTGTTAGGAACAGGAGGAGAACCTCATCCTAACATGAGCAAAGTCGAAGGCCCGATTTCTTAAAGATCGGATGAGGGAAAGGCCCTCACAACGGCCCTTATGTGCCCCCACAGCCTTGTTAGGAACAGGAGGAGAACCTCATCCTAACACAAGCTGAAATCGATTGTCGGAAATAAGGGGAGGACCTCGTCCCGATGTAAACAAAGACCCGATTGATCAACAAGGAAGAAAGCTTCCTCAACGACTCCTTTACACTCTCACGACCCCGTCAAGAACAGAGGGAAGACCCTCACCCGAACACAGAAGAAAAGGAGATACGAGAAGAAAAAGTGACGAACTACACCGACAATAGGTGAAAAATAAACTACGTCAAAGGTACCAGGGACATCATCTCGATGAGAGAAAATATCCTTGGCGAAAATCTCAAGTCCCTAAGGGCGAATCGACACAGCAACGATCAGGGACCCTCAAACAGTGTCGACATCAAACACGGCAAAAGACAAAAGGAGTCCGGTAAACAATCGGTTAATACCAGAATGGGTGAGGTAATAAATAATTTCATTTTCATCTCATTGGTGAAGTATACATTACAAAGCCTTGAAGGCCAAAAAAAAAAGAGAGAAGAAGAGAAAAGAAGGGATGAGGTAACGAAAAATTTCCTTTTCATTTCATTAGCGAAGTGCACGTTACAAAGCCTTAAAAAAAAAAACAACACAAACAACTCTAAAGAGGCTCGACTTCGTCATACTTCGAACTCTCAGCTCCGGCCATCATCGAGAATTACTTTAAGTACCTGGCTTCTTCTTCCAATCCCCCTTTTCGGATCAGCAATTACTCCAGCATTATCTTCAAAGTACGTGTAGATGCCACCTTTTTCACGCCATGGTTTCCGCTGCCTCACGATGACGGCAGGCATGACCTTCTTTCTGAGGTCAGGTTTCCCCTCACAGTGACGGCGGGCATGACCTTCTCCCTAAGGTCAGATTTCCCCTCACGATGACGCACACCGGGAAGCACTCACGGTCGAAGATGTGCCATAAGCGTGGGCTCTGGGCGCTCAAGGTGAAACACGATCGGATCTGTCTCTTCTACCCTCACCTTCTTCGCCAACCCGAAAGTTGCAGTGCCTTCCCGCTCGTGGGCTTTCAGACTCTGGGCTAATATCTGAGCTGCGTTCGCGCCTATATCCACAACGAAGGAAGACCAGCATAGTCTATAAATGGGGCCGCGGGAGCAGAGAAAGTTTTAGGGCTAACCCAAGCTGGTCTGAGGGATGCGGGGATACAGAGATGAGGACAACTTAACGGACGCCTAAGGCCAGGAAGGAAAGACTGAAGAAACTCCTGTGCAAGGTGAGATCCTCGAAGGGGGGAGGCAGGTTTAAATAGGCGACGGGGTCCGTTGCAATAATGACTGCAAGACTCCTCAGATCAGTCCGTAATCGCCGCGTGGCCCACTCACTGTGGCAAGCGGCTGGAGGTGGCCGACAATTAGTAAAACCATTATGGCACCGTACCTAAGACTGCACTCCGGCGAAAATTCTGAAAAGAAAAAATCTTTTCCAAAAAGGCTCCAGTACCAGCGTGCCGAATGTCAAAATATCTAGCAACCGTCGAGTACGAAAATCGAGGGGAGCAGCTTCGATCGGGAGAATTTCTCTGTACTTTCTTCATTCGGAATCCGAACTCAGAAGTAGGAGGACTGGTGTTGAGTATAAAATACCCTTGATCGAAGTTTGTAAAAGATCGATCCTTATAGGGCTCTTCCGACTCCCGACCTTATGTGTGGCATCTCTCTGGAACCCCTCGACCATCCGGACTTCTCCGATAATGAACTTCTGCACTCATCCACTGGGCCACTCCAAAGGTCCTCTGGGCCCCACTGTTAGCCGACCTTCTACAGCAACCAACTATTTTTCGAACTTCTTCCAGACTTCGTCTGCATCCGAGCTTCTCCGACAACGAGATTTCTACGGTAACCAGACTCCATCTAAGTTTTCACGACGGTCGATCGCCTTTCGGATCCCAATCGAGCTCCCGCGAGAGCCAAACTTCTACTACGAACGGTCTACTCCGGACTCCTACAGTGGACTGTCTATTCCAGACATCTACTGTAAGCAAATTCCATTCAAGCCTATAGTGTAAATGAATTCTCTTCGAACTTCTATTACAGGTAGATTTTAGCCGAGCTACTTCTCCGACGGATGGGTTCCGGACAAGCTCCAGCAGCTGAGTCCCTGCAATAGCCAATTACCTCCGACGTCTGTCGAGCCTCCCCAGTGCTATCCGAAGTCCATCGCCGGCCGACCTCCTACCAGGCTTCCCATAAAATCAAACTTCCTTGACAGACGATCTTCGGATGAGCTTCCACATCAGATAAATCCCAGACAGACTTCTCTAGCGATCGGACTTCTCCAAACTTCACCAACAGAAAATCTCCATCCGAGCTCCTACAGCAGGTGACTCCTGCCTGAGATGTCAGCGCCCGAAGCGTCCGACAATAGTAGATTCATCAGCGACCTCGAAACATCTGAGCCTCTCTGAGAACGATGATGTAAAGGGCCATTCTGCTCCATCAGGCATCCCAACAGAGCTTCAGCCGATGGATCCAAGCTCTCTGGCAAGCCACGATAAGGGCCACTACCTTACTCCATTCACTACAACGGATTCCACACGGCTCCACCACTCTCTGACAAGCCACGACAAGAACCGCCATCCTGCTCCACTTTTTGTAACGGATTCCACGTAGCTCCACCACTCTCTAGCAAGTCACGACAACGGATGCCACTCCACTCTCCGCAACAAGCTCCATGTGACCCTGAACGACCTCTGATGCCACTACTCTCCATAACAAACTCCGCACGGCTATGAACGGCCCACTACCAGACGGTTACAGATGTCGCTGTCAGTCAGTTATGCTCTCCATCTATAAATAAGGATCTCCAGATACGTTCTTTTCTAAGCTCAAAAACTCTATCTCAAAACTCTGCCAAAATTTCTGCTCGAGCACTCCATTTCTGTTGAAGCAGAGTACTGACTTGAGCGTCGAAGGGTCTTGCCGGAGCATCCCCAACTCCGATTTAGACTTTTCTTACAGGTCCTGACGGCGGCCATGGTCTTCTCGACTCCAGCAACTTCGGCTTCGATGAAATTCTGCACCAACGGGTTATTTTGTTGATGAAAGAATAATGCCCTACAAGTCAATCACATATGGAATACGAGAAGATATTTTCTGTAATTTATTTTTTAGACTCATATAATTGATATTAATATTATTAATAAAATAGATATTTTTGATTCATTATATGCTGCATCTTATTATTTTTAAGATGATAATGAACCTCATAGATCTGGATAATGATTTTAGGGCCGTAATAAGATCATGCTAGTAAGACCTAAAATCTTGATAGCCATGACCTAAAATATTTTTTGTAATTTATTTTTCAGACTCATGTAATCGACATTAATATTATTAATAAAATAGATATTTTTAATTCATTATATGCTGCATCTTATTATTTTTAAGATGATAATGAACCTCATAGATCTGGATAATGATTTTAGGGCCGTAATAAGATCACGCTAGTAAGACCTAAAATCTTGATAGCCATGACTTAAAATATTTTCAGTCATTGGTTCATTGAGTCGGAGATCAATAATACTGGTAAGACTGGTATGTCCTATGTATGCTCAGAGATGAGGATGGTTGATCTCACAACCACTTGTGTGGTGACACTAATATAAGGATATGGATGCTCATTAGAGAATGAGTTCACTGAATAGACTAGCAAGAGAATATCTGATGGAGTCTTATTTATATATTAGCTGATGATTCTCTAATGGGAGTTGTGTAAGTGATCCTTTGACTTGAGATCGCCATGGTACCTTGTGTACATGAATTCATATTTTGGTTCACTTTCTAACTTAATTCTTTGATCCTTATATAGGGTGTTCTAAATATGATAAAGTGTGCATGAAGGTTGTGAGTGATCAACAAGGGATCAGTCACTCCTAATAAGGGGAGCGAACATCTTATGTGATCTTATAGGTCGATGATTCTGAAAGTCTTTGGTCAAAGCAGGATGATAATTAGAAAGAGATTTCTAATGTATCATCAACTGAATTATTATTTTCTGATCGAGATATGTATAGATAGATAATTGAATTTGATATATTTTCATATCCACAGCTCATCTGAAATATTATTTGACTGAAGGATTGAATTATACGGTAACTTACCACTAAAGGATATTTTGATAATTTTTTGTCAAACTTTCAAATTTTTCAGATCATCATGACACATTACTAGATGTCAATCTCAATTTGTAGACTCATCAAAATTAAAAGAGTTTAATTCAAAAATTAATTAGAAAGAGTCCTAGTTGATTGAAATTCTTGGGCCGACCTAATCTGATCGGATTAGAATTACGTCGAGAGTCTGTATCCACTGCTAGTTAGATTTAAAATCCAATGGGTCACACACTTTAAAATTTAATTTTGATCTAATTTAGTTAGAATTTAATATAAATTTTAAGGGTTAATTTGATATGTATTAACCCAAGTTCCTAAATTGGTTCAGTTCAAAGTGTTTGAGCTAAACTAGACCAATTATCTTTGACCTAACATGATTGGGTCCAATTTAATTGGATTCTTATCCAACTTGGAACAATTTCAAGTGTGAAAGGAGTCCTCTGTGCCCACTAGATTTCACACCAAAATAATTATGCTGCCCACTCTTAATTAATGTGAGAAGGTGAAAAGTCCTTCTTAATGATGGCTCTTATCTTATCTTATCGCCTAGTTTTCTCATCCATCACTCTATTTATTTCATGCTGATTTTATATGGGATATTTATGAGGCACAGAAAAGGAGGAGTCCTTCTGTGTGAAGGCTCTTCTATACCAAAATAAATTATGATGATTTATCTCACCGCATGAGAAGGTGGAGCGCCAAAAGTTGGCACCCCTTGGTCCTTCCTCATGTCCCTTGGTCACCTATTTATATGGGGCATCCCATATGGATTAGGTGCTTAATTTTGGATAAAAATTAGAGCTCAATGATATGTAAAAGAGAGAAAAAATTTTAAAAAAATTTGAGAAAAAGATAAGGAAAAATTGATAGGCAAAAGTTGTAAGAAGAGTGGTGAGAGAATTAGCAAGTGTTGCTAGTTAGCCCTAGAGTTTGATTTTTCTATATGTTGGAGCCTAAAATCAAATCCTAGGTTGTAAGACATCTATAGACTATCTTCTTGGCATGATTTTGGTGGCAAGATCGAAGGCGACTGGGCTTTAATATGATCGTACTTTTAGTTCGAAGTCGGCAGTATTCTTGAGAAGACAAGGCTGCAGCAGCACACCGGTTAGGAAGGATCTTGGTCAACTTTCGTGTGGATCGCCATTGGAGGGCTTCTACTTTGGAGTCTCATGGAGATCACCATTGTACCATATTATTTTTTGATGAAAGTATAAAATTTTATCTCTTTGCATGCTTGTTTTTGTTTTGATCGACCTCAGTAAGGTGATTCTAGGGTTTGGATTTTGGTTCGATAGTTTTAACTATTAAAGCTATTGATTTATTTATTTTAAAATTTTAAAATTTAATTTCTACTGTATGATCGAAACTCAATAGTGGTATCAGAGCCATCCTTATTAGATTCGATCAAACACGTGCAAAGTTATAGTATAGAATTGTTCTCGTTCATATATTGTCAAAAATATTACATCAATTTTCAGCATCGATCTTTAAAATCAAAAATTATTTTTGACTTCATATGAACTATGGATTTAAATTTTAGTTATTAAAATTATAAATTTATGATAATTTGAAATTTATTGTTTCATGATTGCTGAATGCTTAAATCGATTTATGGTTAAGGGTGTTATGCATGCCTAATTTGATTAGGGTTTGGTTTCTTATTTGATATGCTTGACATATCTTAAGTCATTTTATGCACTCTTATATGATTTTTGGCATGATTATATGATTGTTATTGTGACTTGTAAAAGCATGCCGAATTGCATAATATATTTAGCACATTTTATGTAGTTGTAGTTAGAATGTGCCGAGACCAATTCAAAGATCCTCCTAAAAAATTATATTAAGTTATAATGTCAGGATTTACTTTCAATTCAAATATCAAATTCATTTGATCAATTGGTGTCTAGAAAAGTATGAAAGGTGATTTTTTAATTAGGTCTGTATGCTGGCTTGGTCAACTTTGTTGGTGTCTAAGAAAGCTACGAGGAGCCTCCCACTTACTGACCTGGTCAATTTGATCTAATTGAATTTCGGACTAAGATTGATTAGTGATGTAAACACTACAAGGACCTTCTTTCAAACTTGGTCAATAAAGTATGTCAAGATCTTAGTGAGCTTGTTGTGCTATCCATAAGACTTACTATAGAAATTGATATGATATTGACTAAGTGCATATTGATGCTTATGGCATATTTAAATAGTGTTGCTTTGTTGTGTTATTCACAAGGGCGGTATTGTTTAAGTATGACCATATAGGATTGAAGGGTTAATTTAACTAGAATACTATAGTTTGTTATGCTATTCACAAGACTATAAGTGATCTAGAGGCAAGAGAGAAAAATGTTGAGAATTGTATGAGGTACAATTAGTAAAGAGTTATATATTCTTGAACTCATGAATGTTTGTTGTGCTATCCACAAGGTGTTTGTGAGGAATAGGGATCTCAACCCCACTAAGAAATATAAGGATGTTTCTCATTTTTCATACTTGAGGACTATGAAGTTTATTAAAATTGTGAGAGACACAATTAGACAAAAATCCTAATCAGTTGTGCATGTCATAATGAGTTGTCTGCTTATATTGTATTCTTGTTATTGTAGATTAACTGCACATATAGCATCCTCACTATCACTTAGAGGCATACTAGATGCAAACAAATTGATCAAACTAAACTATGTGGACTGGTTAAGAAATCTGAAAATTATTCTCACTCAAGAGAAAGTCTCCTACATACTGGATACACCTGCACCTGATACGATCGGAGAAGATGCTTTCAAGAAGAAAAAAGCCACATATAAGATGTAGAAAGATGACAGTGTGACTGTCAAATGCATCATGCTTGTCTCGATGAGCAACGAGCTTTAGAGACAGCATGAGGACATGGATGTTTTCTTGATACTCCTTAATCTTAAAGAGTTATATGGGGAACAAAGTCGAACTGCTAGATATAAAATATCTAAGCAATTGTTCCATGTCCGCATGACTGAAGGCACCTCTGTGCAAACACATGTCCTGAAGATGATTGATTTAATCACTAGTCTGGGATAATTGGGTTCTACTATGGATGGTAAACTTAGCCAGAGTTTGATCCTACAGTCTCTTTCCAACTCTTTCTTTCAGTTTGTCATAAATTATCATATAAATAAACTAAACATCAGCCTATCTGAGCTGCTGAATATGTTGAAAATAGCAGAGAGATATTTTAAGGGTAAAAAAGCTTCAGTTCTTCTTGTCGATAAGATTAACAAGAAGAAAGACAAGAAGAGTTCCAAGAAAAAGCTGAACCTTAAGGCTGACATCTCCAAGAAGAAGGCAAAAAAGGTCTCTGCCAAAGGTACTTGCTATCACTGTGGCAAGGAGGGACACTGAAAGAAGAATTGCAAGGAATACCTTGTAACTGTGAAACAGATAAATATTGCTAAAAATTTATATATGATACAAATCAATTTATTATTAAGTACATCAATTTCAGATTCTTGGATATTAGATATCGCTTGTGGCTCACACCTTTGCAAATTGTTACAGGTTCTGTAGAAAATAAAGAGTCTGAATAAAGGTGACTTCGAGCTATTCCATGCTAGTGGAGAGTTCATTCAGACCGAAACCGTGGGAACCAAAATTTTGAAGTTATCTTCCGACAAAATTTTGAAACTGAAGACTTGTTATTATATTCCTAATATCGTTAGAAATACTATTTCTGTACCATTGTTATTAGAATAAAGTTTTGAAATAAAAGTAAAGAATAATGATTATTCTATATATTTTTCTAACAAATTTTATGAAAATACTTATATTGATAATGATCTTTTGTTCCTATCACTTAATGATAATGTACTTCATGTTGATAATATGAAGAAAAAAAAGAGAGAGGATGTGAATGTCACATACATCTAGTACTGCCGACTTGATCATATAAATGAGTCAAGAATTAATAAGTTATATAAAGATAAATTTTTTGATCCTTATGATTTTGAATCATATGAAACTTATGAATCTTGTCTCATGGGTAAAATGATCAAGAATCCATTTACTGGATATGAAAAAAGGGTGAGTGATATTTTGGACCTTGTACATACTGATGTTTGTGATCCAATATTGACTCAAGCTAGAGATGGATACTCTTACTTCATCACATTTACTGATGATATGTTTAGGTTTGGATATGTGTATTTAATGAAATACAAATTCGAAGTCTTTGACAAATTTAAAGAGTATCAAAGAATGGTTGAGAAGCAAACTGATAAAAGTATTAAAGCTCTTCAATTTGATCGAAGAGAATACTTGACTATTGAGTTCCTCGATTATTTAAAATAAAATGGTATACTCTCTCAGTAGACACCTCCGTACACTCCATAATTAAATAAAATTATGGAAAGAAAGAATCACACCTTATTAGATATGGTGCGGTCCATAATATGTTTCACGGATCTTCCGATCTTATTTTGGAGATATGCTCTCGAGGCCGCAGCGTATATTTTAAACAAAGTGCCTTCCAAATTGTCTCTAGCACTCCAAATGAGATATACAAAGGAAAAAGATTCAGTCTTAAACATCTTAAGATTTGGAGTTATCCGGCTTATGTGAAAAATATTGATGGACATAAGCTGGACACTAGATCAGAAAAATACAGGTTTGTGGGTTATCCCAAAGAGAGTATAGAATACTACTTTTATCACTCTACTTAATAAAAGATGTTTGTTGATAGGCATGTCATTTTCTTAAAAAAAAAATTATCCAAGAAGGAGGCAGTGGGAGGTCTGTTGAACTTGAGGAAGTTCAAAACCTACAACCCATCTAGGATTCACAAAATAATTCTCCACCAGATGTGCCCATTATTGAGGCACAGCCATTACACACACCTCCTCTTCGAAGGTCAAGTATAGTACGTAATATACCACTCAGATATGGGTTTGTCATTGAGAATGATAACACATCCCACATCATTGAGAATGATGATCCCACGACCTATTCGGAAGCTATCATGAGTAGTGACTCTGACAAATGGCTCAATGCATGAAATCCGAAATGGACTCCTTGTATACCAACCAATTTTGGATTTTGGTTGATGCGTCTGAGGGTGTGATCCCAATAGGCTGCAAATGGATCTTCAAGAGAAAGATTGGAGCAGATGGTCAGGTAGAGACCTATAAAGCTAGACTGGTGGCAAAAGATTTTAGACAAAAATAAAGTATTGATTATGAATTTTTTTTTTTACTGATAGCCATGCTCAAGTCTATTCGGATTATACTTGTTATTGCCGCATACCATGACTATGAGATCTAACAGATGGATGTCAAGACTGCTTTCCTCAATGAAAATCTTGAGAAATAAGTCTATATGACTCAGCCAGAGGGATTTATCTCTAGTGGGAGAGCAAATCAGGTATGCAAGTTGAATAGATCTATTTATGGATTAAAATAAGCATCGAGGAGTTGGAACATCTATTTTGATGAGATAATCAAATCGTTTGGCTTTATTAAAAATATGGATGAATCTTATATATACAAGAAGACTAGTGAGAGTATTGTTGTCTTTTTGGTCTTGTTCGTGAATGACATACTGCTCATTAGGAATGATATCTCGATCAAGATATGGCTATCACAAAAATTTTTTATGAAAGACTTGGGTGAAGCATCCTATATACTTGGTATAAAAATCTATAGGGATAAATCAAAAATGATGCTTGGCTTGTCCCAGTCTAGGTACATAGACTTTATGTTGAAGAGGTTCAACATGGAGGAAAGTAAAAGAGGTTACTTGTCCATTGGTCATGACATACAACTATCTAAAAAGATGTCTTCTAGGACACCTGAAGAGAGAAATAGAATGAGTTCTATTCCTTATACTTCAGCTGTAGGATCAATAATGTATGCTATATATGTTATGTACCAAGCCTAATGTAGCTTATATTTGGACATTGTAAGTAGATTTCAGGCTGATCCCGGAGAGGATCATTGGAAAACTGTGAAAAATATACTCAAGTACTTGAGAAGGATTAAAGATATTTTTCTCATATATGATGGATTTAATTTAAAACTGAAAGGTTATATTGATTCTAATTTTTAATCTGATCAAGATGATAGCAAATCTATATCTGGGTATGTGTTCACCTTGTATGGTGGTGCAGTAAGTTGAAAAAATTTCAAGCAGCAAACTATTGCTGACTCAGTCACTGAGGCTGAGTACGTTCCTACTAGTGAGGCTGCTAAGGAGGCTATTTAGATGAAAAAATTTATCTCAGAATTGAATGTGGTTCTAGAGATTGAACAATCAGTACCCCTTTATTGTGATAATACTGGGGCAGTTACTCAACCCAAAGAATCAAAGTCTCATCATAAATCCAAACATATCCTAGGATGGTTTCACCTCATTCGGAAGATAGTCGAAAGATGCGATGTGATCGTAGAGCGAGTTGATATCAAGACTAATATAGCAGATCCATTCATTAAGGCCTTGTCAGTGCAGCAGTTTGACTGCCATCTTGATTGCATGGTCATCAAGTATAGGAGTGATTGGCTTTAGTGCAAGTGGGAGATTGAAAGAATAATGCCCTACAAGTCAATTATATACGAAATATGAGAGGGTGTTTTCTATAATTTATCTTCTAGATTCATGTAATTGATATTAATATTATTAATAAAATAGATATTTTTGATTCATTATATGTTGCATCTTATTATTTTTAAGATTATAATGAATCCCATAGGTCTGGACAATGATTTTAGAGCTGTAATGAGATCACGTTAGTGAGACCTAAAACTTTGATAGCCATGACCTAAAATATTTTCAATCATTGATTCATTGAGTTGGAGATCAATGATACCGATAAGACTGACATATCCTATGTATGCTCAGAGATGAGGGTGATTGATCTCACAACCACTTGTGTGGTGACACTAATATAAGGATATGGGTGCTCATTAGAGAATCAGTTCACTGAATAGGCCTGTAAGAGAACATCTGATGGAGTCTTATTTATACGTCAGCTGATGATTCTCTAGTGAAAGTTGTGTAAGTGATCCTTTGACCTGAGATCGCCATAGTGCCTTGTGTACATGAATTCATATTTTGATTCACTTCCTAACTTGATTCTCCGATCTTTGTATGGGGTGTTCTGGATGTGGTGAAGTATGCATGAAGATTGTGGGTGATCAATAAGGAATCAGTCACTCCTAATAAAAAGAATGAACATCTTATGTGATCTTATAAGTCTTTGATCAAAGCAGGATGATAATTAGAAAGAATTTCTAATATATCATCAACTAAATCATCACCTTCTAATCGAGATATATATAGATAGATAATTGGATTTGATATATTTTCATACCCACAGCTCATCTGGAATGTTGTTTGACTGAAGGATTGAATTATACGGTAACTTGTCACTGAAAGATATTTTGATAATTTTTCACCAAAATTTTAAATTTTTGGGTAGTCATGATATATTGCTAGATATCAATCTTGACTTATAGACTCATCAAAATTAAAAGAGTTTAATTCAAGAATTAATTAGGAAGAGTCTTAGTTGATTGAGACTCTTGGATTGACCTAATCTGATCGGATTAGGGTTACGTTGAGAGTCTGTGTCTACTACTGGTTAGATTTGAAACTCAATGGGTCACATATTTTATGATTTGATCTTGATCTATTTAATTAAGATTTAATAAATTCTAAGGATTAATTTGATATGCTAGCAATTGTATTAACCTAAGTTCCTAAATTGATTCAGTTCAAAGTGTTTAAGCTCAACTAGACCAGTTGTCTTTGACCTAATGGAATTAGATCTAATTTAATTGGATTCTTATCAAACTTAGAACAGTTTCAAGTGTGGAAGGAGTCCTCTGCACCCACCAGGTTTCATGCCAAAATAATTATGCTGCCTACTCTTAATTGACGTGAGAAGGTGAAGAGTCCTTAATGAAGGCTCTTATCTTATCTTATCACATAGTTTTCTCATCCAAAACTCTATTTATTTTATGCTAATTTTACATAAGATATATATGAGGCATAGAAGAGGAAGAGTCCTTCTATGTGAAGGTTCTTTTGCAACAAAATAAATTACAGAGATTTATTTCACCATGTGAGAAGGTGGAGCACTAAAAGTTGGCACCTCTTGGTCCTTCCTCACATCCCTTGGTCACCTATTTATATGGGGCATCCCATATGGACTAGGTATTTGATTTTAGATAAAAATTAGAGCTAAGTAGTGTGTAAAAGAGAGAAAAAATTTAGAAAAAATTGTTGGGATGCGTAGGCATTTTCATGCATGTATTTTGAAATTTTTTTGAAAAAATTACAGTGAAAGATAACTAGATTAATCAAATTAATCTAATATGCATATGATCTAATTATTAAATTAACCTACTCTAGGATCTATGATATATTATGTTGCATATAAAATCTAAAAGATACTAAAGATAAAATCAGCATACATGCATGCGAGCAGTAGATCACATCTACTTCTAATCTGAGTTCAGAACTTGATATCTTTGCATAAGTTGACGATCTTTGCTACTGAGAGATATGATGGAGAGGATCTTTGCTGGTTGCTCATAGCCGCACATGCATCCAATCTTTACAAAAAATTCACTCAAAGCTCTAATATGATCGATCTTCTCGAAGTGCTAGCTCATGTGAGACCTTCTTCTTGACTGATCTAGATCATTTCTTCAAATTTTTGAAACTTTTCTAGAGACTGAAGATAAACTTTTGAAAGAAATGAAGAGGTAGAAGAAAGATAAAGAAGAAAGTATTTTTTTTCTAATTTATTCTCTCTTTCCAAATCCTTAGAACCAAAAATCTGGTATTCAGATTTTTGTGCACACCCCAAGAGAGAGGACCCTCCTCTCTATTTTTCATGCCATGAACCATGCCCAAACTTTTCTCACATGAATATCACTCTTTTGGTATCTTACACATATAAGAAAACCATAAAAGCCCCTTTTATAGGCATGTAAGGAGGTGGGGTGAAGAGTCCTAGTGATCTTGGACTCGTATAAGATTTCACCTTCCTTCACAATTCCACATCCCAAAACATGCAAAAAAAAAATATGAGATACCCCTTTCCATATTTTTTTATGGTAAATCAGCTCTTTATTAATCTCTCATAAAAAATCTCCTCAAAATATCACACATATAAGGAAAAAAAATTTATTGGCATGGAGAGGTTGATCTTGATGAGAACAGATTTTCTTGACAAGGAATATTTTGAAATTTAATTTTAGAATTTTTCTTTTATCAAAACCAAATTAGATTTAGATGTGAGATAGAAAAGGAAAGGACTCTTTGGTTTAAAAAACTCTCATCCAAAACAATTTTGTACATAGAAATATATGATGTGCAAACTGGGTTGGTGCAGGGAGAAGAGT
Organism: Elaeis guineensis; assembly: GCF_000442705.2. Classification (NCBI taxonomy): domain Eukaryota; kingdom Viridiplantae; phylum Streptophyta; class Magnoliopsida; order Arecales; family Arecaceae; genus Elaeis; species Elaeis guineensis. Next base: position 69,814,641 of record NC_025995.2, on the reverse strand, counting down.
CCTATTCCAATAAGGACTCTAAGTTTCCTTATTTGAATCCAAACCAAATCACATCTGGTTTAGCTCAAATAAAATATATAAAATATAATATAATTAGGTTCATAAACTCTTAATCAAATTTTAATCAAATTAAAAATTGATCGAATCAAAGTCCTAATCAAATCAGAAATAATTCTCCCTTAGCGATTAAGTCATCTCATAACCTAATCGGATCAAATCTAATTGAATTCAATTCAATTAGATTTTATTTAGTTCTCTTTGCTCAATCAAATTGAGTTAATTAGTAATTTAATTATTAATTAAATTTTTTATTAATTTATTAATATTTAATAAATTAATTTATTATAATTTTTGCATAAGGTAACCATCAATTGATGATTAAGCCCTTGAATGATTCTCAATCGTTGATCAGCCACATAATCAGTCAGAAACTTCTTTTGAGTGTGACCCCATAAGTTTGAACCTAAGTCGGTAGCACAGGAATGCCTTTCTGAACCAATCAATATAACCATCTAGCAATGATGATCTGACATCCGAATAGGTCGAATGAAGGTGAAGCAACATTCAAGAATCTATTGGCGTATGGTTACCATATAATTTATTCCTTTGATCCTAATGCTCGAGGATGACCTAGAATTTAATTGTCAATCCTAAATAAGTCATCCATATTATATTTTAATCCTTTTCAAATCTATCACATGAATTATCCGGGCTTAGGATTTGTTAAATTAAAATGTACTGACGCATATCTCCTACTAATTCGGAGGGATCAATCCCATCTTGACTCACACACCAACTTGACAAGTACTTGACTGTACCTAAAAATCTTTCATCACTGAATTAAAAACTCAGTTAGTCCAGCACCAAAGTACAGTGAGTTGCTTGTAAGTCACCGTGGTGATCTCAGGTCAGAGAAATACTTATACCCATACCCTTTGCGAGTTACCTTTGATAGTAGAGTGTTTACAGTTGGTCACGTTCAGTGATGATGTACTCCTACATCTTACCTGCATGTCATACCAGTATCTTCATACCATTTGGTTATGAGAAAAATCAATACATATGGTACATAACGACCTACACTTGACATCGCTATCGTCCTAGTAATAACATATCGTTTGGTTGCGAACCAGTTTAAAGACTACACGATAAATCCTCCTTTATCGATCTAAGTAGTCCTAAGGACTTCATCATAACAAAGAAGTTCATTAGAAGATGTAATCTTGTGATAAAAAATATCAAATAACTTTTATTATTTATCAATTCATATATAATTATAATTAATACAATCGTCAAACGATTGGCTTTAGGACATAATTTTCAACAACTCTCACTTGAACTAAAGCCAATCAGTATAGTATCATATATCCATCTTCAATTTATCATCTCAGAACTCTAGATACTGAGGCTTTAGTAAATTGATGGGTCAAATTTTTTTTTTTCATCGATCTTCTAAAGGTTACATCATCTTAACAGATTTTCTGAATAAAGGGCAGCAATGCAGAATGCTTGATAAGCTAATGGGACTTTGGTTCCTTGACATGAGCTATGGCCCAGTGCTGTACAATACAGCAGGACCATCATCGAAAGGTGCCACTCCTAGCTTGCCAGTGAACCTGTACAATCACATAGCTTCCTTGCAAGCATCGAATGCTGCAATGCATTCTACTTCACAATTTGAATTTGGCTATATTTTTCTGCTTGAAACTTTTCCAGCAGATTGCTCTATTATTTAAGGTAAAGATGTACTCCGACACGTTCTTGTTATTATTATATCCAACTAAAAATTGAAATCAAAATTTGTAAGTTTTAAGTCAGATTCTTCATAACCGACTCACCAGTCCTTAGTATTTCTCAAATACTTAAGGATGATCTTCCAGTGATTCTCACCTAGATCTTACAAGTATCCACTCACTATCCTAGTGAGTATACCATATCCAGTCTTATACATGGTGTAATGATAGAACAAATTCTACTGATAAACACTCTATGCATGTTGGACTGAAAAAATCCAAGCAGCCTCTTAGATCTATCTCTATGGATCTTCATCACTAGGATGAGAGATGGTTTTCTCAAAGTCTTTTATGGAGAACAATAATAATAATAAAATCTTTATTCTCTATAATGTAAAGAACATCATTCTTGATTAAGAAAATTTCATTCATATATAAGATAAGAAATACACTCATAGAACTATTAACCTATTTATATTTGCAGGGTTCTTCTTCGTTCTCAACGAAGCCATTCATTTTGAGTACTTATTAAAATACACGTTTCAACTCCAAAATATTTAGCATTGCCACAAGAAAAAATATCTTGTTATGGTCAATACCATAATGTTGACAATATCCTTAGGCAATCAGATGAGCTTTGTAGGTCTCTACCTTCTCGTCTGTGCTACTCTGATCTTATTAGAGATCTACTTACACTCTATGGATTTTATCCGTTCGAGTAGATTCAATGAGTATTCATACGCCGTTGATCTTCATGGACTTAATTTTGAACTTTATGGCTCCAAGCCATTATTCGAAGTTGAACCTCTGTATGGCATCCATATAGGTGATCAAATCCTTGTTGTTCTTATCGAGTTCAACATGATCATATCCCAGATCTAGAAATCAAAGTCTTTATCCGACAGACATGGTACTTTATCGGATCTCCTTTATGGTGCCTCTACAATGGGTTTCGGGCTTGATCTGATCAAATTCGATTCTATGGGTTCACTAGATTGTGTCAGTTCTTCAACCTGTCGAACTTCATAAGTTTCATATTAAAGCATCAATACCTTCATCAAGGTATTCTTTTTCTGAAAGAAATGTCGAACAACTTTTATTCTTTAGCAAGGTAAAAGTTATATCCCCTAGATTCTTTAGGATTACCCTACAAAATAATATGTATAGAATCAAGATACAAGCTAATCTGTCTGCAAATGCTTGACATAAAATAAACATTCTCAAATCCTAAGGTAAAAAAGTATCGGCTTACGTCTAGTCCATATCTTATATGAAGTCTTTGTAATTGATTAATTCAGAATCTAGTTCAGAACATAACAAATAGTCTCAAGAGCATAATCTTAAAAGAAGATGACAGACTTTTAAACCCCATCATGGATCAAACTATATCTAACAAAGTCGATTCCAATAGGAGAGAATCCTATTTTCTTCTAGATATGTCAAAACTTACTTGAAATGCATTCTCTTCTTTAGTCTGATCAAAGAATTTCAATGCTCTTTCAAGTTTATTTCTATACCTTATCATGGAATTGTTTGAACATTTCAAATAGTTCAAATTTATGACAAATATGTTCGTAGATCTAATACATCAGTATGTATCAGATTCAGAACATCATTGGCTCGTTCATCTTTTCCAACAAAAGATGACTTGGTCATCTTACTAAGAAGATAGAATTGATAGATTGACAATGATTCACAATCATTGATCTCAAGAATTATTGCCTGTTGATTCTATTTTTATTTATATGACTGAGCCTAAATTGTCAGAGATAGTCTTTCATGACATTATCTACTTTAAAGAGTTGTTTGATTGTGTACAATACACTAACAGGCTGTGACTATTCATAAATATCATTTTTCAGTTGTCTATATAATTTTGATATCATTCATAATGATATCATAAAATCATTAGACAATAGTGATAATCACTAAAATGATATTCTTAGAATTGAAAATAGACTCGACGATTCTTAAAATCAGGATTAGAACATAACTTCCATCTCCAACGTTCAGAAATCTCTTATTATTTTCAAACTTTTTACTAATCTGAAGTCATTGCAATAATTTGCATGAACTTTCGATATCCAATACCGAGCTAGTAGTATCACGGATAAAGAAATCACAAGGTGTTATCATATAAGCATCTTGTTCAGCAATCCTTTGCTGATTTCTCTTCCTTAGCCTATTCGGATCAAGGGACTCTGTCAGACTAAGTTAACCTTACACTTGTTTTGTCAGTTCCAGCTCCTCAGCCCAAGCATGACTCTTTTGCACCTTCTTTTTTTTTCTTTCTCAAAGAATTGTTATCCCACGAAAGACATATCTTCAGAGGTACAAAAAAACTCCTTCAACATTTAAAATTTTTTTTCCACTGAGCATCATCAAATTTATAATTAAATTTATATTTTTTGCTGCTCTCAATAACACCACACGGTGATATGATCATGTGGCTACTTCTGATAAGTATCTTTGATCACATCACATGTGTTGGATGTGGGAACTTCAAGTGCTAGATCCATAATCATATGTAGGATCCATTCGTACTCTAAAACTATTCACAATTTCGATATCAATTATCGAAGTTGGATCCTATAAATCAGTCACTGTAAAATAGTGAATGGAGCAACATATATCTAGCCATAATTGAAAGAAAAATACATGACCTTTATGTTTATGAATTGATTGAGCCTAAAGACTTGGAGTTTAGTCTAAAGGTTCTCTCACTATATTAGTCGAATTGATAGCTTCTACCTCCAATCCGAGGAATTACTTTAATTTCTTAGTGGGTACTAGAATCCACACAGACTGCATACAAGTTTGAAGATGGCTCGATCAATCTATATGCATCTATAGATAGATTTTCAATCAATTATTTCTTCAAATAATTTTGAGTAATTAATTTTATCTCAGATTTCATTTCAGTAGGTGATGAACCTCCACTGAAAATTTTGGTTAGGTCAAACCATTAACATGAACCTACTCAGTATTTTTAACTAATAAATAATCAGATCCGAGGATGGCTCGATCAACCCAACCATCATTAGATAGTACAATAAAGTCATCATATGATGAATGATAATTCCATCATTCAAAGAGAATACTAGATGGATGGCGCCTGTAATATCAATCAGAAATAATAGACCCATTATCATTCACCTTAATGGAAGGCTATGATCTAATTATCCTCATAACTAGCTCATTTTATGGATCTAATAATTCAGAAGATTTGATAATTAGTTTCAAGAAAGATAAGAAGAGATCAATCAGTAAACCATAATCCTCTCACTGACTTCACTAAATCATTGAATTGGATCAGGATCATACTAGTTGAAATGGTACCTAAATCAGTCACACTGATTAATCTTAATGGCATGAGTCAACTTAAATCACTTAACGATCTAATCAAACATAATTCATCAAATTGGTCAGATAAGTGAGATCAATGGGAGGATTTGCTAAGTTTGCCTTAGACACCATTGAAATGGTCAGGTAAGCCCCTTCTAATTAAAAATCATCGGTAGAAATGTCAAACTTACTTTAGATACCAATTGATTAATTAGTTTTGATTTGACCAACCTAATGATTTAGGTTCAACCACTGAGTCATAATCAAGGTCTATTTGATCTAATCAAAGATATAGACTTGATCATCTACAACTATTGTATTGGTTCTAGAGAAATCCTGATTTAATCTAATTCAATATTTGGTTAGATTTAATCAATTTTTTTAGTTAGTCCATTAACTCTTTGATTCAAATCTTAGGTCTAACCCAATTAAGAGGATCTGATTTGAGCTAACCTATGCCCCATGTTTTATGCAATATCATTAGATCTCAAATCATAATTCTAGATCTAATCAACTCAATACTTAATTCTCAATTAAGTTTTACATCAACATGGTTAAGATTTTGAAAATAATTTTCACATGTAAATCATAAAATTTTTTAGATCAAATCTAAATTTTTTATAATTTTAAATTAAAATAATTTTGATTAAACAAGATTAGATGTAACTAACTTCTTCGCAACTTGCATCACATATAACAACACCTAGGGTTTTAAGATCTAAGATTTTGCAAAAAAGTAAATTTCTCCTTTCGCTTTCTTCTTCATGGGATCTAATTACATGGCACCCCTACCTGCTATAAGAGCATCCCATCGAATGAAAAGAGAGGGCTTTTAAATCCTTCTTGCTTCTATGACTGGACGGCCTGATGATCAATCCAATTCAAGTATTTGCTAATCAGATCATCTAATCTAATCACATATTATATATACATGAATTTAGATCTAATCTAAATTACATCAGATCTAATTACAATCTTAGATTATATCTAAATCAGATTATAAATATCATGTGCATGATATAAAATCAAATTTTATTAACGATCAGCATAAACTAAGATAATTTTTTCACTGTAAGAGGCAAACCCTACAGCAGGACAACCTTATATCAGTTTGTGTGATCAATCATTAATTAAATTTAGATCTAAGATATCATATATCAGATCTAAATAAAATTAAATTTTAGATTTAATATACATATAAATCATATCACAACGAACCTAGGCTCTAATGCCACTGTTAGGATGCGTAGCATTTTCATGCATGTATTTTAAATTTTTTTTAAAAAAATTATAGTAGAAGATAACTAGATTTATCAAATTAATCTAATATACATATAATTTAATCATCAAATCAATCTACTCTAGATCTATGACATATTATGTTGCATATAAAATCTGAAAGATACTGAAGATAAAATCAGCATGCGTGCATGTGAGCAGTAGATCACATCTATTTCTAATGTGAGTTCAGAACTCGATACTTTTGCATGGATCGATGATCTTTGCTGCTAAGAGATATGATGAAGAAGATCTTTGCTGATTGCTTGCAGTGACACATGTCCGACCTCTACAAGAAATCCAGTCGAAGCTCCGATCTGATCGATCTTCTCGAGAGTGCTAGCTTGCATGAAGACCTTCTTCTTGGCCGATCTGGATCCTTTCTTCAGATCTTTGAAATCTTTTCAGAGATTAAAGATGAACTTTTGGAGAAGATGAAGAGGTAGAAGAAAGATGAAGAATAAAATAATTTTTTTCTAATTTATTCTCTCTTCCCAAACCCTTAAAATCAAAAATCTGGTATTCAGGTTTCTGTGTATACCCCAAGAGAGAGGACCCTCCTCTCTATTTTTCATGTCATGAACCATACCCAAACTTTTTTGATATGAAGAGTTCTCTTCTAGTATCTTACACACACAAAAAAAACCACAAAAGTCCCTTTTATGGGCATGTAAGGAGGTGGTGTGAAGAGTCCTAGTGATCCTGGACTCTTATAGGATTCTGCCTTCCTTCACAATTTTACGTCTCAAAACATGCCAAAAAAAATATGGGATGCCCCTTCCCATATTTTTTTCATGGTAAATCAGTTCTCTAGCTGATCTTCATAAAAAATCTCCTTAAAATTTAGTACATATAAGGAGAAAAAAATTTATTGACGCAGAGAGATTGATTTGGATGAGAACAGATTCTCCTGATAAAGAATATTTTAAAATCAATTTTAGAATCTTTATTTTATCAAAATCAAATAGATTTGGATGTGAGATAGAGAAGAAAAAGGACTCTTTGGTGTGAAAAAATTTTATACAAAATAATTTTGTGCATAGAGATATATGGCATGCAAAATAGGTTGATGTAGGGAGAAGAGTCCTATTCCAATAAGGACTCTAAGTTTCCTTATTTGAATCCAAACCAAATCACATTTGATTTAGCCTAAATAAAATATATAAAATTCAATCTAATTAGGTTCATAAATCTTAATCAAATTTTAATCAAATTAAGAATTGATTGAACCAAAGTCCTAATCAAATCAGGAATAATTCTTTCTTAGCGATTAAGTCATCTCATAACCTAATCGGATCAAACCTAATTGAATCAATTCAATTAGATTTTATTTAATCCTCTTTGTTCAATTAAATTGAGCTAATTAATAATTTAATTATTAATTAATCTTCTATTAATTTATTAATACTTATTGAATTAATTTATTATAATTTTTACATAAGGTTAACCATCAATCGAAGTGACGATTAAGCGCCCTTGAATGATTCTCAATCGTTGATCAGCCACATGATCAGTGAAAAACTTCTTTTGAGTATGACCCTATAGGCTTGAACGTAAGTTGGTAGCATAAGAACACCTTTCTGAACCAATCGATGTAACCATCCAACAATGATGACCTAACATCCGGATAGGTCGAATGAAGGTGAAGCAACATTCAAGAACCTATTGGCATATGGTTACCATACAATTCATCCCTTTGACCCTAATGCTCAAGGATGATCTAAGATTTAACTGTCAATCCTAGATAAGTCATCCATATTGTATTTAATCTTTTTCAAATCCATCACATGGATTACTCGGATCTAGATTTTATTAAATTGAAATACACTGATGCATATCTCCTACTAATTTGGAGGGGTCAATTCCATCTTGACTCACGCACCGACTTGACAAGTACTTGACTGTATCCAAAAATCTTTCATCTCTGAATTAGAAACTCAATTAGTCTGGCAGCAAAGTACAGTGAGTTGCTTGTAAATCACCATGATGATTTCAGATTGGAGGGACATTTATACCCATACCCTTCACGAGCTACCTTTGACAGCAGAGTGCTTCACAGTTGGTCATGTTCAGTGACGATGTACCCTACATCTCACCTGCATGTCATACCAGTGTCTCCATATCATTTGGTTATAAGGACAACCAACGCATATAGCACACAACGACCTACATTTGATATCGCTATCATCCTAGTAATAGCGTATCATTTGATCGCGAACCAGTTTAAGGACTACACGATAAATCCTCCTTTATCGATCCAAGTAGTCCTAAAGATTTCATCACAACATAGGAGTTCGTTAGAAGATGTAACCTTATGATGAAAAATATCAAATAATTTTTATTATTTATCAATTTATGTATAATTATAATTAGCACAATCATCAAACGATTGGCTTTAGGATATAATTTTTAACAAAAATCTGAGAAAAAGGCAAGAAAAAATTGAGAGGCAAAAGTTATAAGAAGGATGGTGAGAGAATTAGCAAGTGTTGCTAGTTAACCCTAGGATTTGATTTTTTCATGTGTTGGAGCCTAAAATCAAATCTTAGGTTATGAGACATCTATAGAGTGTCTTCTTGACGTGATTCTGGTGGGAAGATCAAAGGCAACTGGATTTTGGTATGATTGTACTTGGAGTTCAAAGCGACAGTGTTCTTGAGAAGACAAGGCTGCAACAGTACATCGGTTAGAAAGGATCTTGGCCAACTTCCGTGTGGATTATCATGGGAGGGCTTCTACTTTGGAGTCTCGTGGAGATCACCATTGTGCCATATTATTTTTTGGTGAAAATATAAATTTTTTCTCTTTGTATGCTTGTTTTTATTTTGATTGACATCGGCAAGGTGATTCTAGGATTTGAGTTTCGGTTCGATAGTTTTAACTATTAAAGCTATTGATTTGTTTATTTTAAAAATTTTAAAATTTGATTTCCACTGCATGATCGAAATCCAATAATTGATACATTGAAAGACAAACTGAAACTATTTTATTAATTTTTTATTAAGATTTAAAATTTACATGTAAAGTGAAGTATTTGAAAGCAATTGATACTTTTTATGGTTGGTGGTATAAAGTATATTATAATTATTTATTCACAGCAAAGATTTATGGAAACACTTTTGGCATAGTTAATGTAGTAAAAATTATTGAACTCTAGTATCATGGTAAAATTATAATATATTTTTATTATATCATTTAATTTATTAAAAATAGATAAAATTATTTTTATTGAATGAAAGTATATGCTATATATTTAAATTTAGAAGGTATAAATTAAACATAAGTATTGAAGTTGAAACTGGCACTATAACCTTTATCATATTTAAAAAATTAGCTCAGCAATTAACTGGTGTTTCGATATTTAATCCTGCAACTGGTACAACATTTAATGGATTTATTTTTCTACTTGTTATTGGAAAGATCCTCAATGGCATCTATACCTTCCAAATCATGTATGGTTCACAAAATTTTAATAATAATATTTATAATTTCAGAGTAAATAAAATATTTTAGAAAGGTGAATCTCATCCAGAGGATTGGTATCAAGTTCCGGTGTGGATCTTATTCATCCCAAATCTAGAAGAAGCTATGATTTCAAATCTTGAAAAATTAATTCATTCAAAAACTTTTTTTGGGAAAACTCTTCAACGAAAATATCACCAAGTACAGCTTAGTAACATACTTTTACAATTGATTTTTTTTTTTATTGTTTCTTACATACAAAAAAAATATAGCTCTGCATAACCTGTGCAGAGAGTCATTAACGATACCAACTATAAAGAAACCATGTACCAGCTAACTTAACTTTAACCGTTGTTTTTCCTTCTATTCCATTTACTATTTCTATCATATTAGCAGATACTAATAATTATATACTACTCTAATCCAACATTTCTCTCTTTTCTAAATACAAGTGAAGAAACTACACTAGATGAAAATCAATATCCATGAAGTTCGATGATATTTCAAATATTCATCTTTCATTACAGTCAAACCTGGCATGCAGCATGGGTCCCATGCTAGTTTCTCATTATAGTAAAAAAACTTATTAGAAAAGAGAAAAGGAAAATATTGAAGACTAATTGAGAGGGAAAAAATGGAGTAGAAAGATGAGAATATTTCATTTTATTTCCCCCTTGATATCAAATAAGAAGAATATGACCAACATTAACTTTGGAAATGTTTGATTGTTAGATCATTCATGTTTCATAGTGTAATGTCTCCTCGTGTCCATGTGAGATGGATTTGTGTGTAACCAAATTCATTTTGCAATCAGCACCCAAAACCTAAAGGTCCGTTCTTTTGTAGATAAAAGATTTATCTAAAAAACTATATTTTTCTGGATAATATTTTGCAGGCACCATTTAAATAAAAAAATAATTTATCCATATTCTTTTATACATTTAAAAATACTTGAGAATCTATTACCCATGTTTTTTTGTATTACTATTTTTTTGGATAAGTTGCTCTGATCTATATATTTCTCATAATACTTTTTATTATATAAATATTATTATATATTATATTATTATATTAATATATTATAATAATATAATATAATATATTATATTAATATATTAATATAATATAATATTTTTATATTTTATATTAATATAATATAATATAATATAATATAATATTATTATATATATTATCATATTATAATATATTATATTATCTTAATAATACTATTATATATAAAATATATTATATTTTTATTATAATATTTTATAAATATCTATAATATAATATAATATAATATTATTATATTAGTATATTATAATATATTAATATATAGTATAATATAATATAATATATTTTATTAATATAAATAATATATAAAAATATATTATATTATTATAATATATTAAATAATTATTATATTTTATTATTATATATTATATTATTATAATATATAATCATATATTATATAATTATATTATTATTTATAATATTATATAATAAAATATTAATATATTATATTATTTTATTATGATACATTATTATAATATAATATATATTATATTATATAATATTATATATTATAATATATTATAAATATAAATATATAATATATTATAGTATATTATAATATATTATACTCAATTATTATATTATTATAGAATTATATAAATATGTCATTTAATATATTTTACTATTATATTATATTATTATATTATTATATATAATATAAAATATTAGTATATTATATTATTTTATTGTTATACATTATTATAGTATAATATATTATAATATAATATTATATTTTATTAATACCTTATATTAATATAATATAATATATATATATATAATAATATAGTATAATATATTATATTATTATATTTTATTATATTATAATATTTTATTATATTATATATTTTATTATATTATTATAATATATTATATAAATATTATATTATATTATTTTTTGGTTGAGGGTATATTAGAAATGAATTAAATGTGTTACTTTCTCAATTGATAAAAAAATGATTTAGCCACCTCCTTTATGTTGAATTAAATAGACTTATTCTTTTGTGGATAAATATTATAAAAAAATTGATCCACTTTTTCATTGACCAACTTAATTGTCACAGTGTTTAAGATAGGTAAGTTACTTTTTTATGGATAATATTTCTAATAAAATAGAAAAAAATCTTATCCACCTAAGAGGTGGCTAAATCATTTTTTCATCAATTAAAAAAGTAATCTATTTAATTCATTCCTAACATACTTTTAACTATCTAATAATATAATATAATATAATATTTATATAAAATATTATAATAATATAAAAATATATAATAAAATAATAATATTTATAATATATTATACTATATTATTATATAATAATATTATATAATATATATTACATTGTATTAATATAAGATATTAACATTATATTATATTATATAATAATAATGTATAATAATAAAATAATATAAATATTAATATTTTATATTATAATAATATAATATAATATGTTATAATAAAATAAAATAAATATAATAATAAAATATATTATATAATATATTTATATAATACTAAATAATATAATAATATAGTATAATATATTATAATATACTATAATATATTATATATTAATATTTATAATATATTATACTATATCATTATATGTAATAATATAATATATTATAATATATATTATATTATAGTAATATATAATAATAAAATAATCTAGTATATTAATATTTTATACTATCATATTATTAATAATAATATAAAATATAATATACTATTATAATATATGATAATATATTATAATGATATAATATATGATATAATATATAATAATAAAAATAATAGTTGTATAATAATATAATATATTTTATATATTAATATAGATGAATATATATTAATATAATATAATATGATATAATATAATAATATAATATATTATATATTAATATATTATAATAATATAATGTATGATATATTAATATATTGTAATATAATAATATAAAATATATTATATTGTATATATTTATATAATACTATAATAATAATATAATATGTTTTATATATAGTAATATATATCAATATAATATAATATATTATACTATATTATTATATATAATAATATTATATAATACATATTATATTATATAATATAAGATATTATTATAATATATTATATTATAATATATTTATATATTAATAATATAATATAATTTAATATATAATAATATTTATATAATAAAGGGTGTTATAGAAATATAGATAAATTATAGTAACTTATTTAAAAAAATAGTAATACAAAAGAACATGAATAACAGATTCTCAAGTCATTTTTCAATGCATAAAAGAAAATAAGTAAATTATTTTTCTGTCTAAATATTGTCTGAAAAATACTTATCCAAAAAATACAGTTTTCTAGGTAAATCTTTTACCTACAAAAGAATAAGCCTAGATGGATAAGATTTTTTTTTATTTTATGGATAAATACTATCCATGAAAAAGTAACTTTCCATCTTGAAAATCGTAAGAACATGGATAAGTTGGTCAATGGGAAAGTTGACCAACTTTTCCATGATATTTACCCATAAAAGAATAGGCCCAAAGTCTTAAAGTAATAGTGTCTTGGAGTTTGTTTTTTTCTCTTATCTTATGCTTATGCTATAACAACTTAGGAACTCATCCAAAAAGACTCATCGAAAAGTATTATTTGAATTTCTTAGCCTTATATAAATATCCAAAATCTTTTTAATGGACAACTTGGGACTAAATATACGTTTGCATGGATCCTGACATTCTGTCGTTTAAGCCCTTGCCTTTTTGCTAGACTAAGAGTCTAGATCATGCAAATCCATTCAAAAACACCACAATCGACCTGTAGTTAGTCCCAATGAATTCTTGTTGTAGTATCCTCTAATATATATGGGCTATGGACTGGGTCATCTCTGATACCATTTGTAACGATCTAAAATCTCATCCAAAAAGATTAGCTAGAAGGATTATTTGGATTCTTTGGCCCTACATAAATATCCAAGATCTTCTCAGTGAATAACCAAAGTGAAACTAAATACGTGCCCTCATGGATCCTTACATAACCTTATTTTGAATGTGAAGGGAGAGAAACCTGTTTCTCGCAGATAACCAGGATTGTATCTAAAAATTTTCTATAAATTTATCTGAATAAAGATCAAATCTTTATCTGGATTACAATAAATTGGGGATCAAATCTTCGAAATCTAGATTCAACCTTCGCATAGTCCTGAAATTGCAGGCCCTCTATTTTGTGCGCACGCCAGGCAATAGGAAATTGGGATGAATCTTTGGATTGATGCACCTTCCCAAGACCACTAAGGAAGGAAAGAGAGGTGCTGGTGTGACCCTTCACACCAGCAAAGGGGATGCCCAAGAAGAGCCCATGCCAAAAGGAAGAGGGGCAGCAAGGAGGAGAACACGCCAAGGGGAGGGGCATCCACTAGCTCTCAGCCTCTCCCTCTCTTTCTCTCTTTTCTCCCTGATTTCTATGCTCTTTCTTATGCATCCATAGATAGAGATCCTCTCTATATATAGATGATTTTCATGATCCAATAAGTATATGACTTCTAATTCAAATATGCTTTGAATCAATCTACTACTTATCAAAAAAAGACTCCCACTTGAGATAGGATTGGCACCACATATGGCGCCCAGTTTGCATCCATGCTCACACCCATGTGGGATAGTCCACAAACAACATCATACTAGGTGCTAGTCAGTCAAGAAGTGAGAGAGTCCTAGTAAAAATAGGACTCCAAGGATCTCATCTAAAAAGGATCCAATTTGAATCCAATTCAAAGTTGGTTTGAAATAATTTCGAAAGACTGTCAATTCTAAACTGTTTAGAACTTTAGGATCCAGTTTAAATTAAAATTTTGAATTTAATTAAGTCTAATTAATTTAGATCTAATTTAAAATTAATTAGCACTTTAATCCAATCTCTCATAGGCTTCTTGGATTATGGATAAAAAACTGTTCATCCCCAGAATTGAACCTGAACCTCATGTGTATTGCTACCTAGACATAGTCAACTCTTTAATCTCATTTTACCCATAACTTAATTCTCAATCAAGTTAGTCTATATATTTAATCAAGTTAAGTACTTCCAAATTGGATATATAAATATAGATCAATACTTTCTTACATCGTCTGACTTGTGTGCATGACTCCATAGGTTCGAACACTAAATCGATAGCACAGAAATCAATTCTTGCACCAATCGAAGATACCATCTAGCAATGATTTCCAAGTCTGGATAGGTCGAATAATTGTAAAGAAATATTTCAGAATATATGTATATGGTTACTGCATAATTCATTCCTTTGACCTGAATGCTTTAAGATGATCTCGAATTAACTATCAACCCGGAGTGTTTCATCCATATTATATTTTAACCTTTCAAATCTATCTCATGGATTACCCTGGCTAAAGCTTTACTAAATTGAAATACTTGATACATCAGCTCTTATAATTCGAAGGGGTCAATTCCATATTAATCCATATGTAGACTTTGTAAGTACTTGACTGTACCCAATATCCTTCCGTCATTGCATTAGAAATCCAGATAGTTTGGCACCAAAGCACAGTGAGTTGCTTGCAAGTTACTATGGTGATCTCAGGTATGAGGGATACTTATATCCATACACTTTACGAGCAGTTCTTTCCAGATAGTTTGGCACCAAAGCACAGTGAGTTGCTTGCAAGTTACTACGGTGATCTCAGGTATGAGGGATACTTATATCCATACACTTTACGAGCAGTTTTGACAGTAGAATGCTCAGCAGGTGAGTCACCAATTTAGTGATGATGTACTTTTACATCTTATCTGTATGCCATATCAGTATCACCACACTCCTTGGTTAAGAGAACAATCAATCTATATGGCATACAATGACCTGCACTCGATAAACATCATCATCCTGTAATGACATATCATTTAATCACAAACATGCTTAAGAACTATATGATAAATCTTCTCTTTATCGATTACTAACATAGTTCTAAGGACTTCATCACAACATAAGAGTTCTATAAGAAAGATGTAATTTTGTGATAAAAAATATCAAAATAATTTTTATTTATCAATAAATAATTCATATATAAAGAGAAACTCAATCATCATATGATTGATTTTAGGATACAATTTTCAACAACTTTCACTTGGACTAAAATCAATCGGGACAGTATTTTATACCCATTTTCTATTTGAAGTCATCAAACTCTGATTCTGAGAGCTTTAGTAAAGAGGTCGGTTAGGTTCTTCTTTTCGTCAATCTTTTAAAGCTCGATGTCACCTCGATTCATGATTTTTCATACCAGATAATGCGGTACAGAATATGTTGGTACGCTGGTGTGACTTTAGTTCTTTCGCTTGAGCTATGGCACTAGAGCTGTCACAGTACAGCAGAACAGGACCATCAATAGAAGGTGTAACTCCCAGCTTGGTGATAAATTTTTTCAACTACATCACCTCCTTTGCAGCATAGGATGCAGCAATGTATTCCACTTTGCGAACTGAATCGATCACAGTGTGTTGCTTGAAACTCTTCCAGCAAATAGCTCCTCTATTCAAGATAAATATGTAGCCCGACATGCTTCTACTGTCATCATAATCTGACTAGAAACTGAAATCAGTATATCCTACAAGTTTCAAGTCAGTATTTCCATAGATTAACCACTGTTCTTTAGTATTTCTTAAATACTTAAAGATTATCTTCACAACCTTCCAATGGTTTTTTCCAGATCAAACTAGTACCTACTCACTATTCTAGTGAATAGGCCACATCCGACCTCGTACACGTCATGGCGTATATGATAGATCTCACAGTCGAAGCATATAATATTCTACTCATATGCTCTCTCTTTTGAGGGTTTGTCGGACAATCCTTCTTGGAGAGAGTAATTTCATGGTCTATCGGAAGATAACTTTTCTTGAAATTCTCCATGTTGAACCACTTCAACATGATATCAATGTATGTGGATTGGGTCAGTCCAAGCAATCTTCTAGATCTATCCCTATAGATCTTCATCCTAAAGGATGTAGGATGCTTCTCCCAAGTCCTTCATAGAGAACTGTGATGATAACTATAGCTCATACTTTGCAAAGTTAGGACGTCATTTTCTATTAACAGTATATCATCTACATATTGTATAAGAAAGATGACTACAGAATCGATAGCCTACTTATAGATGCAAGGCTCTTCTTCATTCCTAATGAAGCCATACATTTTGATCACTTATCAAAATACATGTTCCAACTCCTAAACACTGCTTAAGTCCATATATGGACCTATTCAGCTTGTACACTTTAGACTCGTCTGTGGATGTAAACTCTTCAGGCTGTATCATATATATCTCTTCTTCTAGCTCTCCATTAAGAAAAGTATTTTGACATCCATTTATCAGATCTCATAATCTAAATGTACAGTGATAGCAACCATAATCCGGATGGACTTGAGCATTGCCATAGGAGAGAATATTTCATTATAGTCAATACCATAATACTGATGGTAATCTTTGATAACTAGACGGACTTTATAGGTCTCTACCTTTCCGTCCGCTTCTTTTTTTCTCTTAAAATCTACTTTCACCCTATAGATTTTATCCCTTCGGATGGATCAACTAGTAGCCATACACCATTGATCTTCATAGATTCCATCTCAAACTTCATGGTCTCAAGCCATTTTTGAGAGTTGACCTTTGCATGACTTCCATATAGGTGATTGGATTCTCATCATTCTCATCAAGTTCAATAGGATCTCCACCTCGGATCAAGAAACCATAGTATCTGTCTGGCTGACATGGTACTCTGTCAAATCTTCTCAATGATGCCTCTACTGGCTTCGAATTCGATTCTCTAATCAAATCCAATTCTGCGTGTGTTGGTCTTTTCACCTCTTGAACTTTATCAAGTTCAATTTTACAAGCATTAGCTCCTTCTCTAAGAAACTTCTTTTCTAAAAAGACTGTCCTGCTGTTGATAAATACCTTTTGTTCTGCAGTGAGGTAGAAGTAGTATCTTTTAGTTTCTTTCAGATACCAAACAAACAAGCATTTATCGATTTAGGTCTAAGCTTATCTATCTTTAAATGCTTGACATAAGTTGGACAACCCCAGACCCTAAGGTGTGAGAGCACCAGCTTATGCCCAATCCATATCTTATATGAAGCTTTACGATAGACTTATTCGGCATCTTATTCAGAATATAGCAGACAGTTTCTAGAGTATATCCCCAAAAGAAGATTGGCAGACTCGCAAAGTCCATCATGGATCAGACCATGTTTAATAAGGTTCGATTTCTCCTTTCAAATACCTGATTTTGTTATTGTGTTCTAGGAGGGGTCCACTGTAAGAGAATCTCATTCTCTTTTAGATATATCAGGAAGTCATTAGTGAGGTATTCACCTCCTCAGTCTGATCGAAGGATTTTAATACTCTTTTCAGTCTGTTTCTCTATTTCAGTATGGAATATTTAAATATTTCAAATGATTCTGATTTATGCTTCATACTATAGACATATCCATATCTGATAGATCATCTGTAAATATAATGAAGTAGTAGTATCCTCCTCTGGTACTTATGTTCATAGATCTGCATACATCATTATGTATTAGACCTAAGACATCATTGGCTCTTTCATTTTTTTCTTAAAAGGTGACTTAGTCATCTTACCAAGTAGACAGGATTTGCAGGTAGGCAATGATTCATAATCATTTATTTCAAGGACACATCCCTTGATCAACCTGTCAATCTTACTCTTATTCATATGACCAAGCCTACAATGCCAAAGGTAGGATTTACTGACATCATTTAATTTAGGACGTTTACTGACTGTGTACATTATACTAACAGACCGTGATATTATGTTATATCATGTCTTAATTGTTTATGCATAATTGCAGTATCATTCATAATGATATCACAAAAATCATCTTTTATTATAAACTTGAAACCAAGTTTGGTCAAATGGCCTATAGAGATGTCATTCATTAGAAAAGAGGATAATAATGACAATCATCTAACATGACACTACTGGACTCGAAGATAAGTTGCAAAGTTTCTAAAGCTAGAACTGGAACAAGGCTTTATCTCCAATGTTTAGGAACCGCTTGTCCTCTCAAAACTTCCCTACTTACCTATAGTCTCTGCAACGAATTGCATATATTAATCAGACTTTCGGTATCCACTACCCAGATAGTAGTATCACAAATAGAAAAATTATAAGAAGTTATCATATAAGTACCTTACGAAGCAATCGTTTGCTTCTTTCTCTTATTTTTAGGCCTGTTTGGATCAAGGGTGGTTATGTAACCAGGATAATTCCTATTCCAATGACCTAGCTTCTTATAAAAGAAGCATTCTACTTGGTTCTTGTCAACTTTTGATATTTTGCTCTACTTAAGATTGACAGTACGGGATTTCTATACCTTCTTCTTCTTTTTTTTCTAGAGGATCGATGATCTGCAGATGTATCTCTCACTACATTCACTGGGTCCTTCTGAAGCTGGTGGTCCTTCTCAAAAGTCTGTAATAATCCTAGTAAATCTTGGTAGTTCACTACAGGTTTTGTCATTCTGTAATGACTGAGAAAGGATAGGTAGAATTTTGATAGCGAGTTGAGGATTGCATTTTTGCCTAACTGTTCATGTAACGAAAAGCTAAGTTTACTTAGATGTTCAATCTGCTCAATCATGTACAGTATATGATTTGTGACTGAAGCCTCCTCTCACATATGGACATTGAATACTGCGTAGGAGATTTTGTATCTCTCCGCATCCTCAGGGGTGCCGAAGGACTCATTCAATATTTGAATGATCTGCTCAGACAGTATATTCTTGGAACTTACGGTTAAATTCGTCATTCATAGCTGCCCTCATCACACAATGTATAGTCATTCGATCATTGAGTCATTTCATGTAAGTATCTCTCACGGCATGAATAGCGTTGGCAGCAGGTTCTTTAGGTGCCTCATTGTAAAGATGTACAAAATTCTCTCGTGCTTCAAGATGATCTTCAACTTTCGATACCAGCTATCAAAGTTGGGTTCGATGAGCTTGTCGCTGTCCAACAGCATACGGAGGGATAGTGTATTGACCATAGCTGAAAGAAAAAATAAAAGCCTATTATATATGGATTACTTTTTAATCTCAAAGATATGAACTTTAGTATAAAGGTTCTTCCACCATTTTGTATGAATTGGTAGCCTCTACCTTCAATTCAAAAAATTACATTAATTCTTTAGTAGGTACTAGAATCCACACAGACTGCATTTGGCCTGAGTGTGGCTCAGCCAATCCTAGTGCATCCATGGGTAGGTTCATAACCAATTATTTCTCCAAACAACTTCTAGCAATTAGATTTTACCTCAGACATCCTTTCAGCAGGCATGTGGCTCCTTCATTGAAAATTCTAGTTAGGTCCAACCATTAACATGACAACACCAAATGCATCTACAAATGGATGTCCAGGTTCGAGTGTGGCTCGACCAATCTAAGCATTGATCTGAAGGTATAACAAGAGGGTCGTATGATTAATGATAATTCTAATGTGTAATAGACACCAGGCATGTGGGCCTCCAATATCTATTTGGAACATTGGACTCATTATCACGCACCATAATGAGAGTCTATGAACAAGTTATCACCATAACTGTATCATTTTATGAACTTAATAATTTAGAAATTTAATTTCATTGACCCGAGAATAAGAGAAGAAGTTGATTTATAAGTTGTAAATCCTCCCATTGACTCCACCAAGTCAGATAGAGGATTAGACATAAGCTGGTCAAAAGACACCTAAATCAGTCACACTAATTAACCTTGATGGCATGGGTCAGGTTGAATCAACTAGTGACCTAATCAAAATATAATCCATCATATTAGCCAGATAAGTGAGATCAGTGAGAGGGATATGCCATTAACTCACCGTAGACATATCTAGGTGAGTAGCTTCCAATTAAAAACTACTTGATCGAATCTACCAGACTTACCTTACACACTAACTGGTTGATTAGTTTTGATTTGATCCACTAGAAAATTCGGACTCAATCATGGAGCCATGATCATGGTTCATTTATTAAGGTAAAAAATATGGACTTGATCAAACTTCAACTATTGAGGTTGATCTGGAGAAATTCTAACCTAATCTAATTCAACACTTGATTAGATTTAACCAATTTCTCTACTTGATCCATATATATTTCTAACCCTAGGTCTAACCCATTAGAAGCACTTGATTCATGCTAATCCTTTGCCTATCATTTTATGTGATGTCTTAATGATCTTCAATTCTCAAATCTAGATCATTCAAACTTAATTCAAAATTAAGTGTGTGAAACATGTGTTTCAGTCTGTAAAACTATTCTATCAGGATTTCAGATGAAGTATACTATATGTTTCAATTCATAAAATAAATTTTTATAATTTATTTAATAATTAAATATGCATAGGTATGATCTAAACTTCATACATACATCTCATGCATCATGATAACTTTTAGATCAATACCGATTACATCTTATGTAATATGCTATTCAGATTTTAAAATAATTTTATATTTGAATTTATCTTATTGTAATGAATCATAAATTATTTTAGATCTAATCGAAATATATTTATAATCAAAATAATTTATAAAATCTGTTCGCTTTTTTTGTTCATGAAATGGATCACAATGATATCCCTACACGTCATAAGAGAATCTATCGAATAGACAAGAGAGAGATTTGTTGGATTTTTCATGTCGGGGCATGCATATATGTTTCAAAATTTTTTTTTCTAAATAACACAATAAAATAGAAGATTAAATATCTTTTAATCTACATCATGCATGCATAAAAGATAAACCACTAGAATCTACTTCATATGTTGAATTAAACATATGCTGAAATTGAATATGTGATCGAAGCACATACCTGTTTCGCAATTTCTTTCTTCAAATCTAGATCTGAAAGAGAATAGATTCTCTCTTAACCGTATAAATGTTCGACCTCTATGGGTATCCACTCAGGATCAGCTTGGAATAGCTCTCTTTGATATTGATTTTTCTTCTTTAAGAAAAATTAGCCTATGAATTTAAACGAAGCTTGGATCGCGATCAACTCTTTGATCCTTTCTTTGATCTTCTTCTTCTCTTCTTCTCTTACTTTTTTCCCTAGATTATGCAGCAACCAGAGACTAGAAACCAATAAGGAATATGGGATGCCCAAACACCTTTGGATGTTGAAGATGGAGGACGCCCAAGCTTGGGCATTGGATCTCCAAGGGAGAAGAGAGGAAGGAGAGAAAGAGGGGGGTGGGCTCTTCAAGGGAGGCATGGAGCTACTGGTTGAAGTGCCTATAGATCTTAGGGAAGGTCCCTTTAAATAGAAATAAGTTTTGAATCCTATTCAAAATCAAACAACCACTTAATACAAGTCCTACTTGCATTAGGAATCCTTATTCTTTTAATTATTTGACTCTCTTTAGGAGATCCTTTAGGCGCCAACTATTAGAGCCTTTGCACCCATAAAAACACACCCAACATGGCACCCATGGGATGCCCCATAATGGTTCCACACGTCCTCTAATAGGTGGATATGCCCACTTGATCAAATCAAGTGGCATCCAATAAAAACTATCAAAGAAATTAATTAAAGACTTGAACCTTAATTTATTTGATCCAAAACCTTAGACATCCAATAATTGAAATCCAATGAATTTAATTTATTTAGGTTATTAACATATAATTAAATTTAAATTAATCTTATCAAATAAAAAATTCAAACGTAAAAAAAAAATTGAGTTCAACCATATGCTAGCAAGGTTATCCTGAACCAAATAGGGATTCTCTAAACCCAATTGAGACTTCAAAAGCTCAATTGCTTATTGCAGATCTAATCCTTTGTTGTGTGATCCCATAGGTTCAATTCTATCTGATAGTAGATATCAATGATCTCTATTATAGTATCATTGAAACTCTTTTCAATGGGTCAGAATAATTTCATTCTAACTCATCAAGGATTGTCAATTCTGAGCAACCCTAGTGAGCTCTCACAATCCACCAGTGACATCTAGCAATATGTAGTGGCAACCCAGTAAAACCAAAAAAGAATCTCAAGGTGTAGTTCATATGTGATTTAGTCTCTCTATCGCGAGTCCTAACTAGATGGTAGATCATGGATAAATCGTCAAACCTCATCATCAGTCATATGATAGATTCGATCAGTTCAAGTCTAATTATGATCCTTATGAAAATTTTTTTCATTAATCACACTACTATGACCACAAGACTTTCAGACTTAGCCTCTCAAATCCTATAGGACTACACTTTCTATCAAGATTGATAGATTCTATCTTGATGCGCACCCTACTCCTACAGTAGACCAATTGTCGCAACATCCACTACAAGGACTTATTGAGATCATATTTATATGTCAATCAAACTCCAGTAGCCTCACTGCGAGCAGTCATACCACCATAGATCAAAAAACTATTCACACAACTACAGCATCGAGACAATCACTGATGATCGAGTAGAAATTTAAGTGATCTCTTGTATGGTCAAGCTCAGTACTAGTTATTCTCTAACAATATCCGCACTCATCGCTCAATATCCCTATACTGTAGATCAGAGACTCATCTATCCTGAAAGAAATGATCTGTGCATCGATCTATCCAGATTGATCATCATTTTTATGATGATACTATGATCGGGAGTATTTAAGAATTAAATACATGTTTTAATTCTTAATACTTTAAAAATATGTATCGAAATGTTAATTTTATGGATGATTCAAAGACACATCACACTTAAATAAAAATTAAACTTGCCTTTTTATTGATCAAATCAATGCATTAAGTATAAAACTATGTCTTAGCTTTATTACAATGTGTTAGCCATATTAGCTTCTTAGACATACATCTAATAATCTCTCACTTGGACTAAAGCCAAGTGGCCACTAATCTAAGTCCCATCATCTCAAGGTGGACTTTAATTTTTGGCTGGCTCGATTGCTTTGTTAGTGGGTCTGTCAGTTGTCCGCAGAGTCTACTCTTCACATCTTGATATGTTTCTTTTCATGATAGTCGCGTATAATATGATACCGCTATTCAATGTGCTTTAATTTCTGATGAGATCTCGGCTCCTTAGCAAGTGCTATGGCTCTATTGTTGTCGCAGTAAAGTGGTATGACATCTGATGTCGTAACCTCAAGTTTCATAATAAATTTTTTGAACCAGAAGCCTTCCTTTGCAGCATCTGAAGCAGCAACATATTTAGCCTCTATGGTCGAATCTGCTATGATGGGTTGTTTGAAACTCTTCCAGCTGACTGCGCCATTATTGGATACGAACATATATCCTGACGTAGACTTTCTATCATCAAGATCAGACATGAAGTCTGAATCAGTATATCCCTTGACTCGTAACTCAGAACTTCTTTCAAAAATTAAGAACAAATTTTTAGTTCTTCTCAAGTACTTAAGGATGTTCTTCACAGCTATCCAGTGCTCCTCGTTTGGATTCGACTGATATCTGCTCGTGACACTCACAGTAAGGAAATATCAGGTCGAGTATACAGCATGACATACATGAGGCTCTTATGGCTGAGGCATAAGAAATCTACTCATGCACTGAACTTCTCAGATATGGTCGGACACATCATCTTGAAAAGATGAATATCATGCCTAAGAGGTAAAAGTCTTCTTTTAGAGTTTTTCATGCTGAATCTCTTCAGCACTTTCTCTATATACAACTTTTGTGACAACCTACCTTTTAGATCTATCCCTATAGACCTTTATTCTAAGAATATAGAATGTTTTCCTAGGTCTTTTATGGAGATTTTCTTGGATAACCATCTTTCGACCGTGGTCAATATGAAACTATCATTTTCAATGAGAAGAATATCATCCATGTACTACACGAGAAATGTTATTGTGTTTTCATTATCCTTTTATATACACAAGATTTCTCTTCATTCTTGATAAATCAAATGATTTGATCGCATCATCAAAATGATGATTCCAACTTTGAGAAGCTTGCTTTAGTCCATATATGGATCTTTACAGCTTGCAGACTCTATGATCACCATCACCAGATGTGAAACCCAAAGACTGTTCCATATAGATATCTTTCTCAAGATATCCATTTAGAAAAGTAGTTTTCATATCCATCTACCAGATTTTATAATCATAATAAGCTACAATAGCAAGCAGAGTACAGATGAACTTCAGCATGGCTATGGGCAAAATGATTTCTTGATAGTCAATACCCTTGCGCTGGCTATAACTTTTTGCCACAAGTCTAGTTTTATAGGTCTCTACCTTATCATCAGCATCTATTTTTCTTTTGTAGATCCATTTACACCCAATGGTACTATATCCTTAGGTGGATCCACTAAGGTCCATACTAGGTTCAAATGCATCGAGTCAATTTTGACTTCATTGTATCTAACTATTTTTTGGAATCGATGTCAGATATCACCTCATCGTAGGTATTAGGATCATCACCATGATCCTTATCTCCCATAAGAATATTTTTTTTACTTCCTTCGTAAACATACCTATGTCCTTTCAGGAGGTCGGAAGATCCTACTAGATCTACGAGGTGGTAGAAGAACATCAACTACTGGCTTATGAGTAATAGGTTTCTGAGGATCTATAGCTCTTTGCTTTTCAGAGACCTTCTTTTCGAGCTCAACTAACCTTCCACTGCCACTATTCTAGATGAATATTTTTCTAAGAACATGGCATTTTGACTCACAATCACATTGTGATCTTGTGAAAGTAGAAGTAGTATCCCATTGATTCTTTTGGATACTCTGTAAAATGAGCTATTATAGATTGATCCTCTAATTTATCAGCTATCTATCTCTTGACATAGATCGGATATCCTCAAGTCTTAAGATAACCTAGACTCAGCTTCTTACCATACCATATCTCATATGGTGTGGTAGGAATGGATTTTGATGAAACTCTATTCAACAGGTGAATTACAGTTAATAAGGCATGTCCCCAAAGATATAAGGATAAATCAGTGAAGCTCATCATGGATCTGACCATATCTAATAGGATCCTATTCCTCCTTTTGGATACTCTGTTGAGCTGAGGTGTTTCGGAAGGAGTCCATTGAGAAACTATACCGTTGTTCTTAAGATATTTAAAAAATTTCGACTAAGATATTCACCTCCTCAATCAGATTAAAGAACCTTAATGGGTTTACCTGTTTATTTTTTTATTTTATTTTTGAATTTTTAAAGGCTTCAGATTTATGTTTCATCAGATACATATATCCATTCCTAGATAGATCATCGATAAAGGTGATGAAGTAGCTGTAACCTTCCTTACTTGCATATCAAATGACCCACACATATTGGTGTATACCAGGACAAGTAACTCAGTGGCTCTTTTCCCTTATCCTACAAATGATAACTTGGCCATTTTTTCTCGAAGGCAAGATTCACAAGCTGGATATGGCTCTGGATGAAAAGAGCTAAAGATCCCATCCTTTTTTAGTTTGTTTATCCTGTCCTCTCCAATATGGCCTAGTCTATGTTGCCACAAGTACTTTTGGTTAATTTCATCTTTGATCTCTTTTGACCTACGACACTCACTATTTACTCATTCAAATTCACATTCGTATTAACATGCAAGTGATACAGACTGTCAATTAAAAGATCATATGCAACCAATTTATTTCATAAATAAATGAAACAAAAATCTTTATTGAAATTAAATTCAAAATCTTTTTGTGCTCGCACAGACACAGAAATCAAATTTTGACTAGCTATAGGAATAAAATAACAGTCTTTTAAATTTAATCTAAAATTTGATGGTAATCGAAAAAGATAAGTGTCAATGGCTTCTGCAGTAACTTTTGCTTCATTGTCGATCCAAAGGATCATGTCACCTTCCCTCAACCTCCTGCTTTCTATTAGACCTGCATTGAGGTATATATATGAGCACTCAAATCAGAGTCTAATACCAAACTAAAAGTAGAAGAAACTATAAAGTTAGATTCAATTATGAGCATACCTTCTAAAGGTTTATCACCCTTCTTGATCTTTAGGCTCTCCAGGTAGAGTGGACAATTCCTCCTCCAGTGGCCTTCAGCATCACAGTAGAAACACTTTTCTTTTACTTCAGCCTTCTTTGAAACATCTTTCTTTGGCTTGCTCTCTTTCTTCTACTTCTTAGTGGATTTTATTTTCTTCTTCCAACTAGACTTTCTCTTGGAAGAAGTCCGCTCCACAGTGAGAACAGTACCCCTTAAATTCTTCAAGGTTTCTTCTGTAGTAACCAACATATTAACCAGTTCGAGTATAGTGCAATCGAGTTTGTTCATATAAAAATTTATAATAAATTAACTATATGAACTCATAAGAGATTGAAAGATCAAATCTATCTGTAATTCTTTTTGCATATCAAGCCTGAGCTTCTCAAGCTCCTCAATATCCTTGATCATGGTCATGCAGTACTCATGGATGACTATCCTTCATGCATCTTCAAATTGAAGAGTCTCTTGGATACTTCGAAGTACACTGTAAGGCTCTGCTCACCATACAACTCTTATAGGTGAGTGATCATAGCCCTGGCAGTAGGCATATGCTCATGCTGACTCTACAACTCATAGATGCTAGCACATAGCACTTGATCCGACTGTCTTTATCCATCCACTTTTTATAAACAACTTTTTGCTTAGCAGTTAGATGGTTTGGTAACACTAGGGATTCCTGGTCGAGTACATAACCTAGTTTTTTAGGAGTCAAGACAATCCCGAGGTTTCTTAGCCAGTCTTTATAATTTATGTTGGTCAAACGATTTGATTCAAAGATGTGGGCTAGAGGGTTTGAGGTTGACATTATTTAACTGTGAGAGTAGAGATTCAAGTTAGACTTTTATACTTTTAAATTATATTTGGTTTTAGAGATTTTAAGATACAAATAATGACTCCACTAATTTTTCAGATCCCTCCACTCCTTGGGTGGGAAGCAAAATCCTAATGCGATAAAAGAATTTCTAGTGGGTGCTGCAGTCCTACCGATGTCATGTACCTCATCTAACAGTTATTGATAACATGCACATCGATCGTGGATAACTCTTTATTCAAATATTTCTGTAAGCATGTTACAGCGACCTGATCTCTAAGTTATGTGGGCTCACCTAACAGTTATTGACCACACTCTTTAGTTAAGTCTGACCTACCGTTCACAAGTAAGTATAAGGCCATCATTAGGTCTCTCACCTAATAGTTATTGGGCCAACCCCATCCTTATCCTGGAGCAACTCTTTGCTAATAGAATGGTTGCATATTTTCGATGCAATTAAATTATTGTAATCAATCGAGAATAATCAATACCAGTAGCACGTCCGCACATCTACAACGGTGGAAGACCTATGGACTTAATATTTATGGAGAGATTTAGGTTTAAATCTCATCTAATCAGTCATCATTGATCGATCTAATTGGCATGGGATAAATCAAAACACTAAGGAACCTTATTCAAGTTTCAATCTTCCAAATTGATCAGGTAAGTGGAGATCGGTGGGGGTCCCTCCATTGCTTTCTTTAGACATCAATAAATTCGTCAGATTAGCTAACAGAACCAATTAAATAACCATCTCTCAATTACTTGCTTTAGATACCAATAGGTTAATTGATCCAAATAGATTAGCTCCAGTGAATCATGCTTAAGCCATCGAGCCAAATTAGATCCTTAGGTTAATTGATTTTACATATAGGATTCACTCGATTAAATCAGCAACAATTGCTTGATCATATAACTTAATTATCTAACCCTAATCAATACTTGACTCAATTTGATTAATTATTTAATAAATTAAATCCATAACATTCAAATCAAAAATCTTAGATACAATCTAATTATATGATCTAATTTTTGATTTTCTCATAACCAAAACCCTCATGCATAAACATAAATTTCAGATTTCAAAACTAAATTTTAGATCTAAATTTTTTGCATGAAAGATAAATTTTAAATCTTGAAACTAATTTTTAAATTTAACATACAAACATATATCTCATATATGTATGTAAAATTAGATCTAAAAAAAAATTTATATCATAACATGATATTATATATCTCATATACAAATCATGAATCATATCCAAAATATTTTTTTAACCTAAATATGTAATCATATATCTCATATATGTATCATAAATTAGGTCAAATTAGTTTTTAAGTTTATACGTGCATCTACATATCATATAATTATGAACTAGAAACTATTCTAGAACAAAATTCAGATCTATGCATGCTTTCACATATCAACTATATATTTTAAAATTAAATCTTAAATAAATTTTAGATTTAAAATACTCATCTATACATCTCATGTATTAAGAAAAAATTAGATTTTAAACTTTTTTCAAATATGTGTGTTAATTTCATGCATATGAAACTTGTGGCTCTGATACCACTGTCAGATTTTTCATGTCGGGGCATGCATGTATGTTTCAAAATTTTTTTTTTAAATAACATAGCAGAATAAAAGATTAAAATATCTTTTAATCTATAATATGTATGCATAAAATATAAACCACTAGGATCTATTTCATATGCTGAAATTGAATATATGCTGAAATTGAATATGTGATCGAATCATATACCTGTTTCGTAATTTCTTTCTTCAAATGTGGATCTGAAAGAGAACAGATTCTCTCTTAGCCATGTAAGTATCTGACCTCTATATGTATCCACTCAGAATTAGTCTGGAATAGTCTTCTTTGATATTAATTTTTCTTCTCTAAGAAAAATCAGTCTGTGAATCTGAACGAAGCCCGGATCGTGATCAACTCTTTGATCCTTTCCTTGATTTTCTTCTTCTCTTACTTTTCTTTCCTAGATTATGTAGCAACCAGAGACTAGAAACCAGTAAGGAATATGGGATGCCCAAATACCTTTGGGCATTGAAGATGGAGGATGCCTAAGCTTGGGCGTTGGATCTCCAAGGGAGAAGAGAGGGAGAAGAGAAAGAGGGGGCGTGGGCTCTTCAAGGAAGGCATGGGGCTGCTGGTTGAAGTACCTAGAGACCTTAGGGAAGGCTCCTTTAAATAGGCATAAGGTTTAATTCTATTCAAAATCAAACAACCACTTAATACAAGTCCTACTTGCATTAGGAATCCTTATTCCTTTAGTTATTTGACTCTTTTTAGGAGATTTTTTAGGCACCAACTATTAGAGCCTTTGTACCCATAAAAACACACCCAACATGGCACCCATGGGACTCCCCATAATGGTTCCACATGCTCTCTAATAAGTAGACACACCCAACTTGATCAAATCAAGTGGCAACCAATGAAAACTATCAAAAAATTAATTAAGGACTTAAACCCTTAATTCATTTGATCCAAAACCATAGGCATCCAATAATTTGAGCCCAATGAATCTAATTTATTTAGGTTATTAGTAGGTAATTAAATTTAAATTAATCTTATAAAATAAAAAATTCAGACATAAAGAAAAAATTGGATCAACCATGTGCTAGCAAGGTTACTCTGAACCCAATAGGATTTCTTTTAACCCAATTGTGACTTCATAAGCCCAATTGCTTATTTCAGGTCTAATCCCTTTGTTGTGTGACCCCATTAGTTCAATTCTATCTGGTAGTGAGATATACAATGATCTCTATCATAGTATTATTGAAACTCTTTTCAATGGGTCGGAATAATTTCACTCTAACTCATCAAGGATTGTCGATCCTGAGCAATCCTAGTGAGCTCTCACAATCCATCAGTGACACCTAGCAGTATGTAGTGAAAATTCAGTAGAACCAAAAAGAACCTCAAGGTATAGTTCACGTATGATTCAATCCCTCTATCATGAGTTTCGACTAGATGGTAGGTCATGGATAAATCGTCAAACCTCGTTATCAGTCATATGATAGATTCGATCAGCTCAAATCCAATTGTGATCCTTAGAAAACTCTTTTTCATTAATCATACTGCTGTGGCCACAAACTCTCGAACTTAGCTTCTTAAATCTCATGGGACTACTTCTCTCTATCAATATTGATAGATTCCATCTTGATGCGCATCCTACTCCTACAGTGGATCAACTATCGCCAACATCTACTATAAAAGCTCATTGAGACATGTTTATGCATCAGTCAAACTCCAACAGTCTTGCTATGAGAAGTCATACCATCACAGATCAAAAGACCATTCACACAACTACAGCATCAAGATAATTACTGATGATCGAATAGAAATCTAAGTGATCTCTTGTATGATCATGCTCAGTACTAGTTGTTCTTTAACAGACACCCGCACTCATCGCTCAGTGTCTCTACACTGTAGATCAGAGACTCATCTATCCCAAAGGAAGTAATTTGTATGTCGGTCTATCCAGATTGATCATCATTCTCATGATGATACTATGATCGAGAGTATTTAAAAATTAAATATATATTTTTAATTCTTAATATTTTAAGAATATATATCGAAATATTAATTTCATGGATGATTCAAGACACATCGTACTTAAATAAAAATTAAATTTATTTTTTTATTGATCAAATCAATGTATTAAATATAAAATTATGTCCTAACTTTATTATAATGTGTCAGCCATATTAGCTTCTAGGACATACATCTAACAAGATTAATCTCTTCGATCTCTTATGATCGGATGGTTGGTGATCTCATCAATCCAAGTACTAGGCTACTAAGATCTAAAATCTAATTTCATATGTAATCGCATCAATATATAATTTTGACAAAATAGTTTATGTCATGAACATATCTTGATCTTATCAATTATGTTCTTTATTTAATCTAATTATATTTGATGCATCATATACATAAAATCAGATCTGAAACTCATCTTATGCTGGTTATAAAATATTAATTTTAGATATAGTATCAAATATAAAATTAATTAGATACAAATATGAATACATAATAACTAAATTTCTGATTAAATCTACTTTAGTGTAGTGCTGAATTTTGTTAGAATTCAGATCTAAATATCCATCAAAATAGATCTACTTCAAATCTGAAATAAGTCACACTTCATAACCAAAATAACAATATTAAAATTTTATTAAAATAATTTAAAATAAATTTAAATAAATTATTATTTCAATAAAAATTCAGTAACAACAAAATCCTATTATAAAAAATTTATAACAACCTTAATCAATCATTGATTAGGTTCATCTAATCCAATCAAAATCAGATCAAAAATTTTATTTAAATAGATTTAAATTAGATTTAATATCTAACATAAAATTTTAATTATATACAATATGTAAATAATCAAAAAAAATTCAGTTATACATCTATGTATCAAAACCTTGCTTTAATGCCAATTAAAGTGAGAGAAACATATTTCTCGTGGATAACTAGGGTTGCATCTAAATTTTTTTTATAAATTTATTTGAATAAAGATCAAATTCTTATCTAGATTGCAGTAAAATTAGAGATCAAATCTCTAAAATCTAAATTCAACCTTCGCATAGGCCTGAAACTGCAGCCCCTCTGCTTCGCATGCATGCCAGGTAATGCAGGAAAGTGGGTTGAATCTCTGGATTGATGCACCTTCACAAGGCCACCAAGGGAGAGAAGAGAGGTACTGGTGTGACCCTTCACACCAGCAAAGGGGGCATCCAAGAAGAGCCCATACCAAGAGGAAGAGGGACGGCAAGGAGGAGAACACACAAGGGGTGGGCATCCACTAGCTCTCATGCCTCTCTCTCTCTTTCTCTCTTTTCTCCCTAATTTCTATGCTCTCTCTTATGCATCTATAAGTAGAGACCCTCTCCATTTATAGATGATTTTCATGATCCAATAAGTATAGGACTTCTAATTCAAATATGCTTTGAATTAGTCTACTACTTATCAAAGAAGGACTCTCACTTGAGATAGGATTGGCGCCACATATGGCGCCTACTTTGTACCCACGCCCACACCCATGTGGAATAGTCCACACCTAGCATCATATCAGGTGCTGGTCAGCCAAGGAGTGAGAGAGTTTGAGTAGAAATAAGACTCCAAGGATCTCATCCAAGAAGGATCTAATTCGAATCCAATTTGAAGCTAGTTCGAAATAATTTCAAAAGGCTATCAATCCTAAACTATTTAAGACTTTAGGATCAAGTCCAACTTTAAATTTTAAATCCGATTAAGTCTAATTAATTCAGATCTAATTTAAAATTAATTAATACTTTAATCTAATCTCTTATATGAAAGGAAAGAAATAGTTTTCCTCCAGAATATCCATGTTGCATCTAAATATATTTATCTAATATTCTACTTATTTAAGGATTAAATCCTTACCTGAATCATAGTAGAATCAAAAATTAAATCTCAAATTATCTGATATAAACCTTCACGGAGGTCTGGATATGCAGACCCTCTACTTCGCATGCACGTCAGACGCTGCAGGAAAGCAGGATGAACTTCAATCCAAATAGCTTCGCAACTCAATCAATCAAGGGATGAGATGTGATGATGTGACACCTCATACAGTAGGTAGAATGCCCAAGAAGGATCCACGCCCAAGGAGAGGAGGCGGCAACAAAGGGAGAGATGTAGAAGATAAAGGACCTCTCTTCACACACCTGTCTCTCTCTCTTTCTCTCTTCTCTCAATTTGATTTGTTTGCTATTTTATTCTCTTCTCTCATCCATAGTAGAGACCCTCTCTATTTATAGATGATTCTCATAATCCAATGAGAGAGGACTCTTTATTCAAATCTGATTTGAATTGATCCAATACTCATGAAAGAAGGAGTCCTGCATGAGATATAATTGCCATCACTTATGACATCCACTTTCGCACCCACTTGGGATGCCCCAAATAAGTACCAAACCTATTTTTGGTCATGCTTCATGAGTGGATATTCCAGTGCAAGTAGGAATAATTATATCTCATCCAAAATATGTCTAATTCGAATCTGATTCAAAGCTGGTTCGAAATAATTTCGAAAGACTGTCAATCCTAAACTCTTTAGGACTTTTATACCAAGTCTAACTTAGATTTTAGATCTATTTAAGTCTAATTAATTCAATCTAATCTAAAATTAATTAGTACTTAAATTCAATCTTTCATATATTCCATGGATCATAGATAGAAATTGTTCATCTCCGAGATTGAACCTGAACCTCATGTGTAGTGCTAGCTAGACATAGTCAACTCTTCAATCCATTTGACCCATAACTCAATTCTCAATCAATTAGCTTATATATTCAATCAAGTCAAGTACTTTTAGATTGGACATATAAATATAGGTCAATTCTTTTCTACTTTGTCTGACTTGTGTGTGTGACTCTATAGGTTCAAACACTAAGCCGGTAGCATAAGAATCAATTTTTGCACTAATCGAGATACCATCTAGCAATAGTTCTCGACGTCCAGATAGGTTGAATTATTGCAAAAAAATATTTCAGAACCCATATTATGGTTATCACATAATTCATCTTTTTGATCCTGGATGCTCTGGATGGTCTCAGATTAACTGTCAACCGAGATTGCTTCATCCACATTGTATTTCAACCTTTCAAATCTATCTCATGGATTATCCTGGCCAAAGCTTTACTAAATTAAAATATAGCGATACATCAACTTCAATAATCCAGAGGGGTCAATCTCATCTTGATCCATACACAGACTTCGTAAGTACTTGACTGTACCCAGTAGCCTTCCGTTATTGCATTAAAAATCTAGATAGTTCGACACCAAAGCCAGTGAGTTGCTTGCAAATCACTATGGTGATCTCAGGTCTGAAGGATATTTATACCCATGTGTTTTGTGAGTAGCTCTTGATAGCAGAATACTCAGTAGGTGAGTCACTTGTTCAATGATGATGTATCCTTACATCTCACCTGTATGCCATACCAGTGTCACCATACTCCTTGGTAAAGAGGACAACCAACCCATATGGCACCAATGATCTTCACTCGATAAACGTTATTATCCCATAATGACGTATCATTTGATCGCAAACTTGTTTAAGAACTATATGATAAATCCTCTCTTTATCGTACACTAGTATAGTTCTAGGGTCTTCATCACAGTACAAGAGTTCAAGGAAGATGTCACTTTGTGATGAAAAATATCAGAATAACTATTATTCAATAATCAATAATTCATATATAAGGATGAACTCAATCATCACACGATTGTTTTAGGATACAATTTTCAACAACTCCCACTTGGACTAAAATCAATTGGGGAAATATCTTATACCCATCTTCTATTTGAAGTCATCGAACTCTTTGATCCCGAGAGCTTTAGTGAAGGGGTCGGCTAGGTTCTCCTTTCTATCGATCTTCTGAAGCTCGACGTCACCTCAGTTCATGATCTCTCGCACTAGGTGATAGCGACGCAGAACATGTTTAGTGCGATGGTGCGACTTAGGTTCTTTCGCCTGAGCTATGACACTGGAGCTGTCATAATACAGCAAGACAGGACCATCAATAAAAGGTATAACTTCTAGCTCGATAATAAACTTTCGCAACCACACCGCCTCTTTGCTGCATCCGATGCAGTAATGTATTCCACTTCGCATACAGAATCGACCACATTATGTTGCTTGAAATTTTTTCAGCAAACAGCTCCTCCATTCAAGATAAATACGTAGCCCGACATGCTTCTGCTGTCATCACAATCTGACTGAAAACTAGAATCAGTATATCCCACAAGTTTCAGATCAGAGTCTCCATAGATAAGCCATTGATCTTTAGTATTTCTCAAATACTTAAGAATTACTTTTGCAATCTTCCAATGCTTCTCATCCGGATCTGACTGGTACCTACTCACTAACCCTAGTGAATAGGCCACATCCGCTTCGTACATGTCATAGCATACATGATAGATCCACTGTCGAAGCATATGGTATTCTACTCATGTGCTCTCTCTCCTCAGGAGTTGTCGGACAATCCTTCTTGAAAAGAGTAATTCATGGCCTATCAGAAGATAGCCTTTCTTGAAATTATCCATGTTGAACCGCTTCAACAAGGTGTCAATGTACGTGGATTGGGACAATCCAAGCAACCTTCTAGATCTATCCCTATAAATCTTCATTCCTAGGATGTAGGATGCTTCTCTCAAGTTCTTCATGAAGAACTGTGATGATAACCGTAGCTTCACACTCTGTAAAGTCGGATGTCATTTTCTAGTAACAGTATGTCATCCACATACAGCACAAAAAAAATGACCACAGAATTGGAAGTCCATTTGTAGACGTAAGGCTCTTCTCCATTCTAACAAAGCCATATATTTTGATTACTTTATCAAAATGCATGTTCCAACTCCTCGATGCCTGCTTAAGTCCATAAATTGACCTTTTCAGCTTGCACACTTTTGACTCGTCTGTGGATGTGAATCCTTCAGGTTGTATCATTACACCTCTTCTTCCAGCTTTCCATTAAGAAAAATGATTTTGACATCCATCTGCTAGATCTCATAATCTAAGTGTGCAGCGACAACAAGCATAATCCAGATGGACTTGAGCATTACCACAGGAGAGAACGTCTCATCATAATCAATACAATAACGCTGACAGTAATCCTTAGCAACTAGACAGACTTTATAGGTCTCTATCTTTCCATCCGTCTTTTTTTTCTCTTGAAAATCTATTTACGCCCTATGAGTTTTATCCTTTCGGATGGATCAACTAGTGTCCAGACACTATTGATCTCCATGGACTCCATCTCGGACTTCATGGCCTCAAGCCATTTTTGAGAGTCGAGCCTTTGCATGGCCTCCATATAGGTGATCGGATCCTCATCATTCTCATCAAGTTCAATAGGATCACCATCCCGGATCAGAAAATCATAGTATTTGTTTGGCTGATATGGTACTCTATCGGATCTCCTTAATGGTGTCTCTACTGGCTCTGGATTCGATTCACCAATCGAGCCCAATTCTGTATGTATCGGTCCTTCTACCTCATGAACTTCATCAAGTTCAATTTTATAAGCATTAGCTCCTTCACCAAGAAACTCCTTTTCTAAAAAGACAGTCCGACTGCTGACAAACACCTTTTATTCTGCAGCGAGGTAGAAGTAGTACCCTTTAATTTTTTTTAGATACCTTACGAACAATCATCTATCAGACTTCGATCCAAGCTTATCTATCTTTAAATGCTTGACATAAGCTGGACATCCCCAGACCCTAAGATGTGAGAGCACCGGCTTACGTCCAGTCCATATCTCATATGAGTTTTATCGACAGACTTGCTGGGTATCTTATTCAAAATATAGTAGGCAGTCTCTAGAGCATATCTCCAAAAAGATATTGATAGACTGAAAAAGCCCATCATGGATCAGACCATGTCTAACAAGGTTCGATTCCTCCTCTTGACACACCATTATGTTGTGGTGTTCCAGGAGGGGGTCCATTGTGAAAGAATCTCATTTCTTCCAGATATCTTAGAAACTCACTGGTGAGGTATTCACCTCCTCGATCTGACCGAAGAATCTTAATACTCTTTTCAGTTTATTTCTCTATTTCAGCATGAAATATTTGAATATTTCAAATGATTCTGACTTATGCTTCATAAGATAGACATACCCATACCTCGATAGGTCGTCTGTAAACGTAATAAATAGTAGTATCCTCTTTGGCACTTATGTTCATAGGCCCACATACATCAGTATGTATTAGACCTAGGACATCACTAGCTCTTTCATCTTTTTCTTTAAAAGGTGACTTAGTCATCTTACCAAGTAGACAAGATTCACAAGTAGGCAATGATTCACAATCATCTATCTCAAGAATACATTTCTTGATCAACTTGTCAATCCTATTCTTGTTCACATAATCAAGCCTACAATGCCAAAGGTAGGATTCACTGACATTATCTATTTTAGGATGTTTACTAGGTGTGTACGTTACACTAACAGATCGTAATATTATGTATATGCTATATTTTAATTGTTCACGCATAATTGTAGTATCATTCATAATGATATCAAAAATTCATTCTTTATTATAAACTTGTAACCAAATTTGGCCAAAAGCCTATAGAGATGACATTCATTGTAAAGGATGGATAATAATGACAATCATCTAACATGATACTATTGGACTCAAAGATAAGCTGCAAAGTTTTCAAGGCCAGAACTAGAACAAGACTTCCATCTCCAACGTTAAGGAACCGCTCACCCTCTCAAAATTTTTTACTTACTTGCAGTCCCTGCAACGAATTGCATATATTAATAGACTTTCAGTATCTAATACCTAGATAGTAGTATCACAAATAGAAAAATTACAAGGTGTTATCATATAAATATCTTGTGAAGCAACCACTTACCTCTTTCTCTCGTTCTTAGGCCTGTTTGGGTCAAGGGTGGCTATATAAGCAGGACAATTTCTTTTCTAATGACCCAGCTTCTTATAGAAGAAGTACTCTACCTGGATCTTGTCAACTTTTGACGGTTTGCTCTACTTGGGATCGACGGCATGAGATTTTTGCACCTTTTTCTTCTTTTCTCTCCTAAGGATCGACGTCCTGCAGATGAACCTCCCACTAAATTCACTAGCTCCTTTTGGAGTGGTGATCTTTCTCAAAAGTCTGTAGTAACCCTAGCAAACCATGGTAGTTTACTGCAGGCTTCATCATTCTATAATGACTAAGAA
Source organism: Elaeis guineensis (assembly GCF_000442705.2). Lineage (NCBI taxonomy): Eukaryota > Viridiplantae > Streptophyta > Magnoliopsida > Arecales > Arecaceae > Elaeis > Elaeis guineensis. Next base: position 69,776,195 of record NC_025995.2, on the reverse strand, counting down.
AGGGTAGGTAGGATTTTGGTAGCGAATTGAGGATAGCATCCTTGCCTAACTGTTCATGCAACGAAAAGTCAAGTTTACTAAAGCGTTCAATCTGCTCAATCATGTATAATACATGATCGATAATTGAAGCTCCCTCTCATATACGGATATTGAACACTGTACAGGAGGTTTTATGTCTTCCGCATCCTCAAAGATGTCGAAGGACTCATTCAACATTTGAATCATCTCCTCAGGCTGGCATCCTCGAACTTACGACTAAGTACATTGTTCATAGCTGTCCTCATCATGCAATGCACAATCGTGCAACCACTGAGCCACTTCATGTAAGTGTCTCTCGCAACACGAAGAGCATTGACTGTAGGTTCTTTAGGTGCCTGATCCGTAAGGACATGCAAAATCCCTCGTGTTCCAACACGATCTTCAACTTTCGATACCAGCTATCGAAGTTGGGTCCAATGTATTTGTCACTGTCCAACGGTGAATGGAGGGATAGTGTGTTGGCCATAACTGAAAGAAAAAAATATTAGCCTATTGGTTTATGAATTTTTTTTTAATCCTGAAGACATGAACATTAGTCTAAAGATCCTCCCACTATTTTTTTTGCGAATCAGTAGCCTCTACCTCCAACTTGAGGTATTACATTAATTTTTAGTGGGTATTAGAATCCACATGAACTGTATTCGAGCTCGAGTGTGGCTCGGCCAACCCTAGTGCATCCATGGCTAAGTTCAACATGTAGTATAGATGTAGTATAGAAACATGTTGATATGATCAACATGTAGTTCTTGCTCTTTAAATTTTAATTTTTGATTTAATATCATGTAATAATCATATAATAGGATCTTAGATCTAGAAATTCTCTAATTTTATAAGATAAATTTTAATTTATTTTAGTCTTCCACTGCTTGATCTTGAAAAATTTCAAGATCTAATCCTGAAATCCTAGATCTGGTTTCTTCAATTGGTATCAGAGCCTAGGTTATTTATTACATGATTATTTATACATACTTAGATTATTTCCTAGATTAAATCTAATTTATAATCTGATGGTTAAATCTAAAATTAAAATTTTTAGATCAATCACGAACTGTAGGTTGTCCTGCTATAAGGTTTACCCCTTACAGTACAAAGGTTGTCCTAGTTCGTGTAGATCTATCTTTAATCATAAATTTGTTAGATATAATCTAGATTCAATTTATAATTTATTAGATTTAAAAGGTATTTAAATCTAAAATAAAATCTCTTTGTTAATAATTCTCGCGCAAAGAACCATCATATATTTGTTTGAAAAATTTATGCAGTTTAAAGTTAAAATTATTTCAATTACATGAACCTGTTTAGATTAGATCTAAAGTAGTTTCATGCTTATTTTACTTAAATTTTGATTATGAATCAAACATGCAACTTGGTTGGTAGAACCATGTTGTAAAAATATTTTACAAACATGAAAATTATTTTTGAAAAGTCGAACCCCAACCCTCAGCCCAAAACTTAATTGAGAATTAAGAAGTTATTTGATTAGGTTCTAAGATTGTGAATTGAAGAACCTAAGACACAAACTGTAACACATTGGGTTAATGAATTAGTGAGAATTAGGTCCATTAATTGGGTTAGACCTAAGGTTAGATTAAAGATGGACTTAATTAGAGAATTGACTAAATCTAATCAATTGTTGTCTTAGATTAGGTCAAGGATTCTCTAGATCAATTACAATAGTTATAGTTGGTCAAGTCCATATCTTTAACGAGAACCAAATGGACTTGATTCTTGGCTAAGCGGTCTAGCATGAACTGTTAGGTTGATCTAATCGAAACTAATTAAATCAGTTGGTGACTAAGGTAAACTAGACTGGTGGTTTTTAATTGGCAGCCCGCTTACCTAACCATTTCTGATGGTGTCTAAGGCAAGTTTTGGCAGACCCTCCCACCGATCGAAATTATCTGACCTCTTGGTGAAATTATATTTTGATCGGATCACTTGACTATTCGAGCTGACCCATGTCAGCTAGGTAAATCAGTGTGACTGATTTAGGTGCTCCTAGACCAGCCCTTTTAATGGTCTCCCTTAAGCTGACTTGGTGAAGCCAGTGGGAGGATCATGATAAGCTGGTTCATCTGACCTCCTCCTCTAAATCAATTAAATCCTCTAAAATTATTAGGTTCTTAAAATAAAATAGTTATGGTGATAACTAGATCATAGCCTCCCATTAAGTGGATGATAATGGGTCCATCAGTTGGATAATCATTGGAGGCCCAAAGGCCTGGTGCTTATCGACTGATGGAATTGTCATTCATAATATGATTTCTTGACTGCATCTTTCTAAATGGTGGTTAGGTTAGCCAACCAAAGTTGGGTCTAATCATTCATTGGCTAGATGGGCCAAGTATGGTCATGTTAATGGTTGGACCTAACCAGACCTTTTCAGTGGAGGCCAAAGCCTACTGATTAGGGACTGGGGCAAAATTAAAATTACTCGAAATTATTTAAAAAAATAATTGGTTATGGACCTACTCTTAGATATACATGGGTTGGCCAATCAAAGTTGGGATTGTGTGCAGTCTAAGTGGATTCTAGTACCCACTAAGAAATTAGGGTAATTTCTCGAATTGGAGGTAAAGACTACCAATTCGAATAAAATAATGGGAGAAACTTTTTGATTAAAGTCTAAATCTTTAGGTTTAATGAATTAATTACTAATTAGGTTATGATTTTCCTTTGTACAGATATGGCCACTTCCCTATCGCTCCGATCATTGTTGGACAATGACAATTTGATGGGATCCAACTTCGGTAGCTGGTACCAAAAGTTAAAGGTAGTCCTGGAGCATGAACGGATCCTATATGTGATAACGGATCCTGCACCTGAGGAGCCAGTTGCCAATACACGTGGAACAATCAGAGACACTTACCAGAAGTGGCTCAGTGACCGGACCATGGTGTGCTGCATCATGCTGGCTGCCATGAGCAACAAGTTCAATCGTAGATTTGAGACGGCTCAGCCAAAGGACATGCTTCAAGTGTTGGAGGATGCCTTTGGCACATCCGATGATGTGGAGATGCACAAGACTAGTTATACCATCTTCAACGCCAAAATATCGGATGGTGCCTCTATCACTAATCTTGTATTGTACATGATCGAGCAGATGGAGCATTTGAGCAAGCTCGACTTTTCTTGTATGAGTAGCTTGGGAAAGATGCAATATTGAACTCGCTGGCTAAGTCTTATCTCCCATTCTTCACTCATTATAGAATGACAAAGCCTGAAGTAAACTACCACGGATTACTGGGGTTGCTTCAGAACTTTGAGAAGGATCACCAACTCCACAAGGAGTCGGTGAATTTAGTGGGAGGTTCATCTTCGGGTTCTCGACCTTTAAGAAAGGGAAGAAGAACAAGAGAAGAAAGTGAAGAAGGTGCAAGTTCAGGCTGTGACATCAGTACAGGGCCAGACCAGAAAGATCAAGCCCGATAAGAGACAAACTGAATACTTTTTTTGCAAGAAGTGGGGGCACTGGAAGAGGAACTGTCCTCAGTACGTTGCCTTCCTGGATCCAAACAGGCAGAGAAAGAAGCAAGCTATTGCTGGGCAAGGTATTTATATGATAACTCCTTGCAATTTCTCTATTTGTGATATAACTGACTAGATATTAGATACCGATAGCCCTTACCATATTTGTAATTCGTTGCAGGGGTTGCAGGTCAGTAGGAGATTCGAACAAGATGAGAGGTTCCTGAATGTTGGAGATGGAAGACCAGTTTCAGTTCTAGCATTAAAATCTTGAAACTTATACTTGAGTCTCATACTATTATTCTTAATAATTGTCATTTCTGTCCCAGTTTCTTTTTAAATATTATTTCTGTAGGCCTTCTAACCAAAAATGATTATGAAATTTCAATAAAGAAACAAGTTTGTAATATCATTATGAATGGTGTTACTATTTTTTATAGACATTTGAACAATGGTGTGTATATATTATCATAACCTATTAATGTAGTCTATTCTACAGGCAAGCACCCTAGATTAGATAGTGTATCAGATATCTACTTATGACACTATAGGCTAGGTCATATAAACAAGAACAAGATAAATAGGTTGACTCAAGAGAAAATTTTCGAAGTTAGTGATTGTGAATCACTTCCAACTTATGAGTCCTGTCTTCTTGATTAAATGACCAAGTCACTTTTTACTAAAAAGGTGAGAGAGCTACTAAGCTCTTGGGCCTAGTACATATTGATGTATGCGGGCCCATGAGCATAAGTGCTAGAGGTGGATATTTTTGCTTCATCACTTTCATGGATGATCTATCCAGATATGGATGTCTATCTGATGAAACATAAGTCGATTTCATTTGAAATGTCAAACGATTCCGAAGTGAAGTAGAAAAATAAATTGGAAAGAGTATTAAAACTCTTCGATCTGATCGAGAAGGAGAATACCTTTCTGATGAGTTTCTCACATATCTAAAAGAGAATGGGATTTTCTCCCAATGGACTCCTCTAGGAACACACAGCATAATGGTGTGTTTGAAAGGAGAAATTAGACTCTGTTAGATATGTCCGATCCATGATGGATTTTGCAGCTTGTCGATATCTTTTGGAGATATGAACTCAAATCGGCCTGTTATTTGTTAAATAGGGTTCAAGTAAGTCTGTAATTAAGACTCCATATGAGATATGGACAGGACGTAAGCCAGCACTTTCACACCTTAGGGTCTGGGGGTGCCAGGCCTATGTCAAACAGTTAGTTACAGATAAACTTGGACCTAGATCTGACAAATACGATCTGGTAGAGTACCGCATCAGTCAGACAGATACTACGGTTTCTTGATCCGAAATGGTGATCCCATCGAACTCGATGAGAATGATGAGGATCCGATCACCTATATGGATGCAATGAAGAGACTTGATTTCAAAAAATAGCTTGAAGCCATGAAATCCGAAATGGAGTCCATGAAGGTCAACAATGTATGGATATTGGTTGATCCACCTGAAGGGGTTAAACCTATTAGGTGTAAATGGGTCTTCAAAAGGAAGAGGGGCGCAGACGGAAAGGTGGAGACCTATAAAGTTTGTCTGGTTGCCAAGGGGTATCGTCAACATTATGGTATTGACTATAATGAGATGTTTTCCCCTGTAGCAATGCTCAAATCTATTCAGATAATGCTTGCAATAGCTGCCCATCTGGATTATGAGATCTGGCAGATGATGTAAAGATAGCTTTCCTGAATGGAGAGCTGACGGAAGAGTGTATATGATACAACCTGAGGGGTTTACATCCACAGATGAGTCCAAGGTGTGCAAGCTTCGAGATCCATTTATGGATTGAAGCAAGCTTTTCGGAGTTAGAACATGCATTTTGATAAGGTGATCAAAACGTATGGCTTCGTTAAGAATAGAGAAGAGCCCTGCATTTATAAATGGGCAAATGATCTAGTTGTGATATTTTTTGTCTTGTACGTGGATGACATTCTCTGAATCAGGAATGACATCCCCGCACTATCGAGAATAAAAATTTGGTTGTCATCTCAATTCTCCATGAAGGACTTGGGTGAAGCATCCTACATCCTAGGGATGAAGATCTATAGGGATAGATCTAAAAGGATGCTTGGATTGTCTCAGTCCACGTACATAGATACTGTGCTGAAGAAGTTCAGCATGGAAATTCCAAGAAGGGCTATCTACCGATAGGTCATGGAATTTTTTTTCTCTAAGAAGGATTGTCCGACAACTCCTAAAAAGAGAGAGCGTATGAGTAGAGTCCTATATACTTCGATCGTGGGATCTATCATATACGCCATGATATGTACAAGGCAGATGTGGCATACTCACTAGGAGTAGTGAGTAGTACCAATCTGATCTTGATGAAAACCACTAGAAAGTGGTTAAAGCCATACTTAAGTATTTGAGAAATACTAAGGACCAATGGTTGGTTTATGGCGAGTCAAATCTGAAACTTGTGGGGTTCACAGACTCCAACTTTCAATCTGACCATGATGACAGCAGAAGCGTGTCGGGTTATATCTTTACTCTGAATGGTGGAGCCATTTGCTGGAAGAGTTTCAAGTAGCATACTGTGGCAGACTCTGTTTGTGAGGCAGAGTACATCGCAGCATCAGATGCTACGAAGGAAGCTGTATGGCTGAGAAATTCATCACCAAGCTCAGAGTAGTACCCTCCCTCGATGGTCCGATCCTGCTCTACTGTGACAGCACTGGTGCCATTGCTCAAGCAAAAAAATCCAAAGCACACCAGCGGATGAAGCATATTTTGCGTCACTTCCACCTGATCGAGAGATCGTGGATCGAGGTGACATCGATCTTCAGAAGATCGACAGAAAGGAGAACTTGACCGACCCCTTCACTAAAGCCTTGGCGATAAAGAAGTTCGACAACCACAAGTCGAAGATGGGTATTAGACACTGTACCGAGTGACTTTAGGACAAGTGGGAGTTGTTGGAAAATATTTTTCAAAAGCCAATCGTCAACCTATTGATGGTTGAGCAATCTTGTATTGTAATTGATTTGTTAATAAATAAGATATATTTTTGGCATTTTCATCAAAAATTTCTATTTTTTAATGAACTCCATTTTGTGATGAGGACTTTAGGACTATTTAGGTTCGATAAAGAGAGAATTTATCAATTAATCCTTAAAATTAATCTCGACCAAATGATAGGCTGTTAATAAGGACAACAACTTCTATCGAGCATAGGTCACTGTAGGCCATATGGGTTGTTGTTCTCTTAACCAAGGAGTGTGGAGATACTGGTATGACATATAGGTGAGATGTAAGGGTACATCACCATTGAACGTGACCAACTCCAGTCATTTTGCTGTCGAGAATGTCTCTGATGGGATATAGGTATAAGTATCCCTTAGACCTGAGATCGCCTCAGTGACTTGCAAGCAACTCACTGTCTTTGGTACTGGACTAACTGAATTTTTAATTCAGTGATGGAAGGCTTCTGGGCATAGTCAAGTACTTGCGAAGTTGGAGTGTGATCCAGATGGGATTGACCACTCCAAGAGTTGGAGAAGAATGAGTCACTGTATTTTAATTTAGCAAAACCTTGGCCAGGATAATCCATCAGATGGATTTGAAATTTTGAAATACAATTTGGACAACCTGATCAGAGTTGATAGTTGAACTCTGAGGTTCCTATGAGCATTTAGGTCAAGGGATGAATTATATGGAAACTATATCCGCATGGGTTCTAAGGATGTTGTTCTATACATTCGACATATCCGACCGTCGGGTATCATTGTTAGACGGTCACTTCAATTGGTACAGAAATTTATTTCTATGCTATCGCTTAGGTTTGAATCTATGAGGCCACACACATTATAGTTCATAATCCGATTGGATGGTTGATCAACGATTAAGAATCGTTCGAGGGTTAAACGATCAATAAGATTGATATTTAACCAAGTGCAAGTGTTGCAGGAGGATCAATTAGCAATTCGATTGCTAATTGACTTAATTTGATTAAGCCAATGGGCTGAGATAAAGTCTAATTGAATATAATTTAATTAATTTGGTTTGAGCTTGATTGGATCAAGTTCAATTGATTTATTAGATAAGCCAAGTGCAAGAAAAAACTAGTCCTAGTCCAATTAGGACTTGGGTCAACCTAATTTCTAATTCGATAAAAAAATTAAATTAGATTTAAATCTAATTTAATCTGACTAAAGTAGATTCTTAATTGGATTAAGATCTATTTTAATTAGGTTGATTTAGTTTTGGTTTGATTTGGTTTGAGAAACCAAATTTGAACAAGTCATAGATTGAATCCTAGTAAGACTAGGATTCCACCTTGCGCCACCTTAGCCCCCCACGCCTACTCTCTTATTTTGTGCGATAAAACCTTCTCTCCCAGGCCTTCACATATGCCCAAAGCTTTCCACTCTTTCTCTCTTACATGGAATGTGGTTGTGGACCAAGTCAAAGTAGAAATTAGTTTGGATTTCAAATTCTATGAGATAGAATTTTAGAAAATCAAAACTCTTTCCTTATGGTACTGATTTTACTCAGATTTTTTTGAAATTTTTGTGACTTTTATGGCACATATTGTGTACCCTTTACTGGTGGTCCATGATAAAAAAAGAAGGGGACACCCAAGAGTTGGGCACCCCTTGTCTTGTCCTGTTTGGATTTTTCTTGACTAGGTATTTGACCTAGATAAGGATTCTTCACATCTCTTTATTTAAGATAAATTTCTTTTGAGATTTTTGTGGATTACAGAGCATTGAGAGACCTTTGGGGCATGTGAAAATCAAAGAGAAAGAGTGTTAGGGCATGGAGATATAATAGACACAAAATTAAATATCTGGGTTAGAGCAAAGAGAAAAAGAATCTAGGGTTGCTGAGTTCACCTTTTTCCTTCCTCCATCTGTGAGTTTTCTAAGAGTCTAAATCAAGAAGAAGGCATCTAATCGATCATCGAAGAAGGATCAGTATAGTACTAGCATACTGTGCTGATTTCTTAGACCAGAACTTCTGATCGTGATTCGTGAGCTCGTGTGGATGACTCCTAGAGATCGGACGTGTGTGCGACTCGCAACATCATCCTCAAGCCTGGATCAGCAAAGTTAGAATGTCCAACTTGCAAGGTAATAGATCTGATCTATTATATTTTACATACATTAGATGTAGTATAGAAACATGTTGATATGATCAACATGTAGTTCTTGCTCTTTATATTTTAATTTCTGATTTAATACCATGTAATAATCATATAATAGAATCTTAGATCTAGAGATTCTCTAATTTTATAAGATAAATTTTAATTTATTTTAGTCTTCTGCTGTCTGATCTTGAAAAAATTTCAAGATCTAATCCTGAAACCCTATATCTAGTTCCTTCAAATAGATCTGATCTATTATATTTTACATATATTAGATGTAGTATAGAAACATGTTGATATGATCAACATGTAGCTCTTGCTCTTTATATTTTAATTTTTAATTTAATATCATATAATAATCATATAATAAGATCTTAGATCTAGGGATTCTCTAATTTTATAAGATAAATTTTGATTTATTTTAGTCTTCCATTGCCTGATCTTGAAAAAGTTTCAAGATCTAACCCTGAGACCCTAGATCTGGTTCTTCAATTGGTATCAGAGCCTAGGTTGTTTATTACATGATTATTTATATATGCTTAGATTATTTCTTAGATTAGATCTAATTTATAATCTGATTATTAAATCTATAATTAAAATTTTTAGATCAATCACGAACTATAGGTTGTCCTGCTGTAAGGTTTACCCCTTACAGTGCAAAGGTTGTCCTAGTTCGTGTTGATCTATCTTTAATCATAAATTTGTTAGATATGATCTAGATTAAATTTATGATTTATTAGATTTAAAAAATATTTAAATCTAAAATAAAATCTCTTTGTTAATAATTTTATGCAAAGAACCATCATATATTTGTCTGAAAAATTTACGTAATTTAAAGTTGAAATTATCTCAACTATATGAATCTATTTAGATTAGATCTAAAGTAGTTTCATACTTATTTCACTTGCATTTTGATTATGAATCAAACATGCAAGTTGGTTGGTAGAATGATGTTGTAAAAATATTTTACAAATATGAAAATTATTTTTGAAAAGCCGAACCCCAACCCTCAGCCCAAACCTTAATTGAGAATTAAGAAGTTGTTTGATTAGGTTCTAGGATTGTGAATTGAAGAACCTAAGACACAAACATAACACATTGGGTTAATGGGTTAGTAAGAATTAGGTCCATTAATTGGGTTAGACCTAATGTTAGATTAAAGATGGACTTAATTAGAGAATTGACTAAATCTAATCAATTATTGTTTTAGATTAGGTCAAAGATTCTCTAGATCAATTACAATAGTTGTAGTTGGTCAAGTCCATATCTTTAACGAGAACTAAATGGACTTGATTCTTGGCTAAGTGGTCTAGCACGAACTGTTAGGTTGATCTAATCGAAACTAATTAAATCTGTTGGTGTCTAAGGTAAACCAGACCGATGATTTTTAATTGGCAGCTCGCTTACCTGACCATTTCTGATGGTGTCTAAGACAAGCTTTGGCAGACCCTCCCACCAATCGATCTTACCTAGTCCCTTGGTGAAATTATATTTTGATTGGATCACTTGACTATTCGAGCTGACCCATGTCAGCTAGGTAAATCAGTGTGACTGTTTTAGGTGCTCCTAGACCAGCCCTCTTAATGGTCTCCCTTAAGCTGACTTGGTAAAGCCAGTAGGAGGATCATGATAAGCTGGTTCATCTGACATCTTTCTCTAAATCAATTAAATCTTCTAAAATTATTAGATCCTTAAAATGAAATAGTTATGGTGATAACTAGATCATAGCCTTCCATTAAGTGGATGATAATGGGTTCATTAGTTGGATAATCATTGGAGGCCCAAAGGTCTGGTGCTTATCGACTGATGGAATTATCATTCATAATATGATTTCTTGACTGCATCTTTCTAAATGGTGGTTAGGTTAGCCAACCAAAGTTGGGCCTAATCATTCATTGGCTAGATGGGCCAAGTATGGTAATGTTAATGGTTGGACCTAATCAGATCTTTTTAGTGGAGGCCAAAGCCTACTGATTAGGGACTAGGGCAAAATTAAAATTACTAAAAATTATTTAGAGAAATAATTGGTTATGAACCTACCCTTAGATGTACATGGGTTGGCCGACCAAAGTTGGACTTGTGTGCAGTCTAGGTGGATTTTAGTACCCACTAAAGAATTAGGATAATTTCTCGAATTGAAGGTAGAGGCTACCAATTCGAATAAAATAGAAGGAGAAACCTTTTGATTGAAGTCCAAATCTTTAGGTTTAATGAATCAATTACTAATTAGGTTATGGTTTTTCTTTGTGCAGATATGGCCACTTTTCTATCACTCCGATCATTGTTGGACAATAAAAATTTGATGGGACACAACTTCGGTAGCTCATACCGAAAGTTGAAGATAGTCTAGGAGCATGAACGGATCCTATATGTGATAACGGATCCTGCACCTGAGAAGTCAGCTATCAATTCATGTGGAACAGTCAGAGACACTTACCAGAAGTGGCTCAGTGATCGATCATGGTGCACTGCATTATGCTGGCTGTCATGAGCAACGAGTTCAGTCACAGATTTGAGATGGCTCAGCCAAAGGACATGCTTCAAGTGTTGCAGGATGCCTTTGGCACACCCGATGATGCGGAGAGGTACAAAATTAGTTGTGCCATCTTCAATGTCAAAATGCGGGATGGTGTCTCTATCACTGATCATGTATTGTACGTGATCGAGCTGACGGAGCATTTGAGCAAGCTCGGCTTTTCCTTGCATGAGTAGCTTGGGAAAGATGCAATACTGAACTCGCTGCCCAAGTCTTATCTCCCATTCCTCACTCATTATAGAATGACAAAGCTTAAAGTAAACTACCACGGGTTACTGGGGTTGCTTCAGAACTTTGAGAAGGATCACCAACTCAACAAGGTGTCGGTGAACTTAGTGGGAGGACCTCTTCTAGTTCTCGATCCTTTTAGAAAGGGAAGAAGAACAAGAAGAAGAAAGTGAAGAAGGTGCAAGTTCAGGCTAGGACATCAGTGTAGGGCCAGACCAGAAAGATCAAGCCCGATAAGAGTCAAGCTGAATGCTTCTTTTGCAAGAAGCGGGGGCTCAGTACATTGCCTCCCTAGATCCGAATAGGTAGAGAAAGAAGCAAGCCATTGTTGGGCAAGATATTTATATGATAACTCCTTGTAATTTCTCTATTTGTGATATAACTAACTGGATATTAGATACCGATAGCCCTTACCATATTTGTAATTCGTTGCAGGGGTTGCAGGTCAGTAGGAGATTCGAGCAAGGTGAGAGGTTCCTGAACGTTGGAGATAGAAGATCAGTTTCAGTTCTAGCATTAGGAATCTTGAAACTTGTATTTGAGTCCCATACTGTTGTTCTTAATGATTATCATTTCTGTCCCAATTTTTTTTTAAATGTTATTTCTGTAGGCCTTCTGACAAAAAATGATTATGAAATTTCAATAAAGAAATAAGTTTGTAATATCATTATGAATGGTGTTACTATTTTTTGTAGACATTTGAACAATAGTGTGTACATGTTATCACAATCTGTTAACGTAGTCTATTCTACTGGCAAGCACCCTAGATTAAATAGTATATCAGATATCTACTTATGGCACTGTAGGCTAAGTCATATAAACAAGAATAGGATAAACTTGTTGACTCAAGAGAAATCCTCAAAGTCAGTGATTGTGAATCACTTCTAACTTATGAGTCATATCTTCTTGGTAAAATGACCAAGTCATCTTTTACTGAAAAAGGTGAGAGAGCTACTGAGCTCTTGGGCCTAGTACATACTGATGTATGTAGGCCCATGAGCACAAGTGCTAGAGGTGGATATTTCTACTTCATCACTTTCACGGATGATCTATCTAGATATGGATATGTCTATCTGATGAAACATAAGTTGGATTCATTTGAAATGTTCAAACGATTCTGAAGTGAAGTAGAAAAATAAATTGGGAAGAGTATTAAAACTCTTCGGTCTGACTGAGGAGGAGAATACCTTTCTGGTGAATTTTTTACATATCTAGGAGAGAATGAGATTCTCTCCCAATGGACTCCTCCAGGAATACCACAGCATAATGGTGTGTCTGAAAGAAGAAATCAGACTCTGTTAGACATGGTCCGATCCATGATGGATTTTGCTAGCTTACCGATATCCTTCTGGGGTTATGCACTCGAATCGGCCTGTTATCTGTTAAATAGGGTTTCAAGTAAGTCTGTAATTAAGACTCCGTATGAGATATGGACAGGATGTAAGCCAGTACTTTCACATCTTAGGGTCTGGGGGTGCCCGGCCTATGTCAAATGATTAGTTACAGATAAACTTGGACCTAGGTCTGACAAATACATATTCATAGGGTACCCCAAAGAGACCAAAGGATATTTTTTCTACCATGCTGATGAACAAAAGGTGTTCGTCAGCCTTAAGGCAACCTTTTTAGAAAAGAAGTTCCTTGGTGAAGGAACTGTTGCCTCTAAAGTTGAACTTGATGAAGTTCAACAGGTAGAAGGACCGACACCAATAGCTGAATCTGAGTCGGATTTGATTAGATCAGATCTAGAGCCCAATGTACCTACACCATTAAGGCAATCTGGTAGAGTACCGCATCAGTCGGATAGATACTATGATTTCTTGATCTGAGATGGTGATCCCATCGAACTCGATGAGAACGATGAGGATCCGATCACCTATATGGATGCAGTGCAGAGATCTGATTTCGAGAAATGGCTTGAAGTCATGAAATCTAAAATAGAGTCCATGAAGATCAACAATGTATGGATATTGGTTGATCCACCTGAAGGGGTTAAGCCCATTGGGTGTAAATGGATCTTCAAAAGGAAGAGGGGCGCAGACGGAAAGGTGGAGACCTATAAAGCCCGTCTGATTGCTAAGGGGTATCATCAACATTATGGTATTGACTATAACAAGACGTTCTCCCCTGTGGCAATGCTCAAATTCATTCGGATAATGCTTGCAATAGCTATCCATCTGGATTATGAGATCTGACAGATGGATGTAAAGACAGCTTTTCTGAATGGAGAGCTGACCGAAGAGGTGTATATGATATAACCTGAGGGATTTACATCCACAGATGAGTGCAAGATGTGCAAGCTTCAGAGATCCATTTATGGATTGAAGCAAGCTTCTCGGAGTTGGAACATGCATTTTGATAAAGTGATCAAAATGTATGGCTTCATTAAGAATGGAGAAGAACCTACATCTATAAATGATAAATGGTCCAGTTGTGTATTTCTTGTCTTGTACGTGGATGATATTTTCTTAATCGAGAATGACATCTCCGCACTACAGAGAATAAAAGTTTGGTTGTCATCGCAGTTCTCCATGAAAGACTTGGGTGAAGCATCCTACATCCTAGGGATGAAGATCTATAGGGATAGATTTAAAAGGATGCTTGGGTTGTCCAGTCCACATATATAGACACTGTGTTGAAGAGGTTCAGTATGGAGAATTTCAAGAAGGCCTATCTACCGATAGGCCATGAAATTTCTCTCTAAGAAGGATTGTCCGATAACTCCTAAAGAGAGAGAGCGTATGAGAAGAGTCTCATATTCATCGATCGTGGGATCTATCATGTACGCCATGACATGTACAAGGCCAGATGTGGCATACTCACTAGGAGTAGTGAGTAGATACCAATCTGATCCTGAGAAAATTACTAAAAAGTGGTTAAAGCCATCCTTAAGTATTTGAGAAATACTAAAGACCAATGGTTGGTTTATGATGAGTCAGATTTGAAACTTGTGGGATTCACAGACTTTAGCTATCGATCTGACCATGATGACAGTAGAAGCATGTCGAGTTATATCTTTAGTCTGAATGGTGGAGCTATCTACTGGAAGAGTTTCAAGCAGCATACTGTAGCAGATTCTGTTTGTGAGGTGGAGTACATCGCAGCATCGGATGCCGCGAAGGAAGCTGTGTGGCTGAAAAATTATCATCGAGCTCGGAGTAGCACTTTATGTCGATGTCCGATCCTGCTCTACTGCGACAGTATTGGTACCATTGCTCAGGCGAGGGAACCCAAAGCACACCAGTGGATGAAGCACATTTTGCACTGCTTCCACCTGATCGGGAGATCATGGATCGAGGTGACGTCGACCTTCAGAAGATCGATGGAAAGGAGAACCTGACCGACCCCTTCACTAAAGCCCTGGCGATAAAGGAGTTCGACAACCATAAGTTGAAGATGGGTATTAAATACTATGTCGAGTGGCTTTAGGACAAGTGGGAGTTGTTGGAAAATATGTCCCAAAAGTCAATCGTCAACCTGTTGATGGTTGAGCAATTTTGTATTATAATTGATTTGTTAATAAATAAAATATATTTTTAGTATTTTCATCACAAGTTTTCATCTTCTAATGAACTTCATTTTTGTGATGAAGTCTTTAGGACTATTTAGGTTCGATAAAGAGAGAATTTATTGATTAGTCCTTAAAACTGTTCACGACCAAATGATGGGCTATTAATAAGGATGACAACTTCTATCAAGCATAGGTTGCTGTAGGCCATATGGATTGATTGTCCTCTTAACCAAGAGTGTGGAGATACTGGTATGGCATATAGATGAGATATAAGGATACATCGTTATTGAACGTGACCAACTCCAGAGCATTCTGCTGTCGAGAATGTCTTGTAGGAACCAGATCTAGGGTTTCAGGGTTAGATCTTGAAACTTTTTCAAGATCATACAGCGGAAGACTAAAATAAATCAAAATTTATTTTTTAAGATCAGAAAATCTCTAGATCTAAGATCCTATTACATGATTATTACATGGTATTAAATCAAAATTAAAATATATAAATATAGCATGAACTACATGTTGATCATATCAACATGTTTCTATACTACATCTAATGTATGTATTAAACAATAGATCAGATCTATTACCTTGCAAGTTAGACATTCTAACCTTGCTGATCTGGGTTTGAGGATGATGTTGCAAGCCACGACCGGATATAGGTATAAGTGTCCCTTAGACCTGAGATCACCTCAGTGACTTGCAAGCAACTCATTGTGCTTTGGTACTGGACTAACTGAATTTCTAATTCAGTGACGGAAGGCTTCTGGACATAGTTAAGTACTTGCGAAGTCAGAGTATGATCAAGATGGGATTGACCACTCCAAGAGTTGGAGAAGAATGAGTTGCTGTATTTCAATTTAGCAAAATCTTAGCCAAGGTAATCCATCAGATGAATTTGATATTTTGAAAAATAATGTGGACAACCTGATCAGAGTTGACAGTTGATCTCTGAGGTGTCCTATGAGTATTTTGGTCAAGGTGATGAATTATATGGAAACTATATCCGCATGAATTCTGAGGATGTTGTTCTACACATTCGACCTATCCGGCCATCGGGTGCCATTGCTAGATGGTCACTTCGATTGGTACAAGAATTTATTTTTGTGCTATCATCTTAGGTTTGGATCTATGAGGTCACACACATTAGAGTTCACGATCCGATCAGATGGTTGATCAACGATTAAGAATCATTTCAGGATTAAACGATCAATATGATTGACTTTTAACCTAGTGCAAGTGTTGTAGGAGGATCGATTAGCAATTCGATTGCTAATTGGCTTCATTTAATTAAGTCAATGGACTGAGATTAAATCTAATTGAATATAATTTAATTAGATTTAGTTTGGGCTTGATTGGATCAAGTTCAATTGATTTATTGGATAAGCCAAGTGCAAGGAAAAACTAGTCCTAGTTCAATTAGGACTTGGGTCAACCTAATTTTTAATTTGATTAAAAAATTAAATCAATTTTAAATTAATTTAATCTGATTAAATTAAGTTTTTAATTTGATTAAGACTTATTTTAATTGGGTTGATTTGGTTTTGATTTGATTTGCTTCGAGAAACCAAATTTGAACAAGTCATAGATTGAACCCAAGTAAGACTAGGATTCCACCTTGCGCCACCTTAGCCCCCTATGCCTACTCTCTCTTATTTTATGTGGCAAAATCTTCTTCCCAGGCCTTCACACACACCTAAAGTATTTCACTCTTTCTCTCTTACATGGTATGTGGTTGTGGATCAAGTCAAAGTAGGAATTAGTTTGGATTTCAAATTCTATGAGATAGAATTTTAGAAAATTAAAACTCTTTCCTTATGGCACTGATTTTACTCAAATTTTTTCTAAGATTTTTGTAGCTTTTATGGCACATATTGTGCACCCTTTTCTGGTGGTCCATGGTAGAAAAAAAAGAGGGGGCACCCAAGAGTTGGGCACCCTTGTCTTGCCCTATTTGAATTTTTCTTGACTAGGTGTTTGACCTAGACAAGGATTCTTCATATCTTTATTTCAGATTAATTTCTTCTTAAGATTTTCATAGATTATAGACATTGAGAGACCTTTGGGGCATGTGAAAATTAGGGAGAAAGAGTGTTGGGGCATTGTGATATAATAGATACAAAACTAGGTGTCTAGGTGAGAGAAAAGAGAAGAAGAAGAGGGTCTTTTTCTAGGGTTGCTGAGTTCACCTCTTCCCTTCCTCCATCTGTGAGTTTTTTGAGAGTGTCTCATATCTAAAACTCTTCTCCTACTTCTCATCTTTGAAAGAGTCCAAATTAAGAAGAATGAGGTATCTGATCGACCATCGAAGAAGGATCAGCACAGTACTAGCATACTGTGCTGATTTTCTGGATTAAGACTTCTGATCATGATTCGTGGGCTCGTGTGGACAACTCCTAGAGGTCGGACATGTGTGCGGCTTGAAACATCATTTTCAAGCCTGGATCAGTAAAATTAGAACATTTAACTTGCAAGGTAATAGATCTGATCTATTATATTTTACATACATTAGATGTAGTATAGAAATATGTTGAAATGATCAACATGTAGTTCTTACTCTTTATATTTTAATTTTTGATTTAATACTATATAATAATCATGTAATAGGATCTTAGATCTAAGATTTTCTAATTTTATAAGATAAATTTATTTTTTATTTTAGTCTTTTGCTGCCTGATCTTGAAAAAATTTCAAGATCTAACCCTGAAATCTAGATCTGGTTCCTTCAATTAGTATCAGTGCCTAGGTTATTTATTATATGATTATTTATATATACTTAGATTATTTCTTAGATTAGATCTAATTTATAATCTGATTATTAAATTTAAAATTAAAATTTTTAGATCAATCACGAACTGTAGGTTGTCCTGCTGTAAGGTTTACCCCTTACAGTGCAAAGGTTGTCCTAGTTCATGTAGATCTATCTTTAATCATAAATTTGTTAGATATGATTTAGGTTAAATTTATAATTTATTAGATTTAAAAGTATTTAAATTTAAAATAAAATTTTTTGTTAATATTTTCCATGCAAAGAACCATAATATATTTGTCTGAAAAATTTGTGCAATTTAAAGTTGAAATTATTTCAATTACATGAATCTGTTTAGATTAGATCTAAAGTAGTTTCATACTTATTTCACTTGCATTTTGATTGTGAATTAAACATGCAACTTTGTTGGTAGAACCATGTTGTAAAAATATTTTATAAATATAAAATTATTTTTGAAAGGTCGAACCCCAACCCTCAGTCCAAAACTTAATTGAGAATTAAGAAGTTGTTTGATTAGGTTCTAGGATTGTGAATTGAAGAACCTAAGACACAAACCATAACACATTGGGTTAATGGGTTAGTGGAAACTAGGTCCATTAATTGGGTTAGACCTAAGGTTAGATTAAAGATGGACTTAATTAGAGAATTGACTAAATCTAATCAATTGTTGTTTTACATTAGGTCAAAGATTCTCTAGATCAATTACAATAGTTGTAGTTGGTCAAGTCCATATCTTTAACGAGAACCAAATGGACTTGATTCTTGGCTAAGCAGTCTAGTACGAACTGTTAGGTTGATCTAATCGAAACTAATTAAATCAGTTACTGTCTAAGGTAAACCAGACTGATAGTTTTTAATTGACAGCCCACTTACTGGCCATTTCTGATGGTGTCTAAGGCAAGCTTTGGCAGACCCTCCACTGATCAAACTTGCCTGGCCTCTTGGTGAAATTATATTTTGATCAGATCACTTGACTATTCGAGCTGACTCATGTCAGCTAGGTAAGTCAGTGTGACTGATTTAGGTGCTCCTAGACTAGCCCTTTTAATGGTCTCCCTTAAGCTGACTTGGTGCTGCAGTGGGAGGATCATGATAAGCTGGTTCATCTGACCTCCTCCTCTAAATTAATTAAATCCTCTAAAATTATTAGGTTCCCAAAATGAAATAGTTATGATGATAACTAGATCATAGCCTCCCATTAAGTGGATGATAATGGGTCTATCAGTTGGATAATCATTGGAGGCCCAAAGGCCTGGTGCTTATCGACTGTTGGAATTGTCATTCATAATATAATTTCTTGACTGCATCTTTCTAAATGGTGGTTAGGTTAGCCAACCAAAATTGGGCCTAATCATTTATTGGCTAGATGGGCCAAGTATGGTAGTGTTAATGGTTGGACCTAACCAGACCTTTTTAGTGGAGGCCAAAGCCTACTAATTAGGGACTGAAAAAAAATTAAAATTACTAAAAATTATTTAGAGAAATAATTGGTTATGAACCTACCCTTAGATGTACATGGGTTGGCCAACCAAAGTTAGACTTGTGTGCAGTCTAAGTGGATTCTAGTACCCACTAAGGAATTAGGATAATTCTTCGAATTGAAGGTAGAGGGTACCAATTCGAATAAAATAGTGGGAAAATCTTTTGATTAAAGTCCAAATCTTTAGATTTAATAAATCATTACTAATTAGGTTATGATTTTCTTTATGTAGATATGGCCACTTCCCTATCGCTTCGATCATTGTTGGACAATGATATTTTGGTGGGACCCAACTTCGATAGCTGGTATCGAAAGTTGAAAATAGTTCTGGAGCATGAACAGATCCTATATGTGATAACAGATCCTGCACCTGAGGAGCCAGCTGTCAATGCATGTGGAACAGTCAATGATACTTATCAAAAGTGGCTCAGTGATCAGAGCATGGTGTGCTACATCATGTTGGCTGCTATGAGCAATGAGTTCAGTCGCAGATTTGAGATGGCTCAGTCAAAGGACATGCTTCAAGTGTTGGAGGATGCCTTTGGCACACCCGATGATGCGGAGAGGTACAAGACTAGTTGTGCCATCTTCAACGCCAAAATGCGGGATGGTGCCTCTGTCACTGATCATGTATTGTATATAATCAAGCTGATGGAGCGTTTGAGCAAGCTTGGCTTTCCCTTGCATGAGCAGCTTGGGAAAGATGCAATACTGAACTCGCTGTCCAAGTCTTATCTCCCATTCCTCACTCATTATAGAATGACAAAGTCTGAAGTAAACTACCACGGATTACTGGGGTTGCTTTAGAACTTTGAGAAGGATCACCACTCCATAAGGAGTCGGTGAACTTAGTGGGAGGTTCGTCTTCTGGTTCTTGATCCTTTGAGAAAGGGAAGAAGAACAAAAAGAAGAAAGTGAAGAAGGTGAAAGTTCAGGCTGGGACGTCAGTGCAAGGCCAGACCAGAAAGATCAAGCTGATAAGAGTCAAGCTGAATGCTTCTTTTGCAAAAAGCGTGGGTACTAGAAGCGGAATTATCCTCAGTACATTGCCTCTCTAGACTCGAACAGGCAGAGAAAGAAGCAAGCTGTTGTCGGGCAAGGTATTTATATGATAACTCCTTGTAATTTCTCTATTTGTGATATAGCTGACTGGGTATTGGATACCGGTAGCCCTTATCATATTTGTAATTCATTGCAGGGGTTGCAGGTCAGTAGGAGATTCAAGCAAGGTGAGAGGTTTCTGAACGTTGGAGATGAAAATCAGTTCCAGTTCTAACATTAGAAATCTTAAAACTTGTATTTGAGTCCCATACCGTTGTTCTTAATGATTATCATTTTTATCCTAATTTTTTTTTAAATATTATTTTTGTAGGCCTTCTGGCCAAAAATGATTATGAAATTTCAATAAAGAAACAAGTTTGTAATATCATTATGAATGGTGTTACTATTTTTTATGGATATTTGAACAATGGTGTGTACATATTATCACAACCTGTTAACATAGTCTATTCTACAGGCAAGCACCCTAGATTAGATAGTGTATCAGATATCTACTTTTGGCACTGTTGGCTAAATCATATAAACAAGAACAGGATAAACATGTTGACTCAATAGAGAATCCTCGAAGTCAGTGATTGTGAATCACTTCCAATCTGTGAGTCCTATCTTCTTGGTAAAATGATCAAGTCATCTTTTACTGAAAAAGGTGAGAGAGCTACTGAGCTCTGGGCCTAGTACATATTGATGTATGCGGGCCATAAGCACAAGTGCTAGAGGTAGATATTTCTACTTCATCACTTTCACGGATGATCTATCCAGATATGGATATGTTTATTTGATGAAACATAAGTTAGGTTCATTTGAAATATTCAAACGATTCCGAAGTGAAGTAGAAAAATAAATTGGGAAGAGTATTAAAACTCTTCGATTTGATCGAAGAGGAGAATACCTTTCTGGTGAGTTTCTCACATATCTAGGAGAGAATGGGATTCTCTCTCAATGGACTCCTCCAGGAACACCACAGTATAATGGTGTGTTTGAAAGGAGAAATCGGACTCTGTTAGACATGGTCGATCCATCATGGGTTTTGCCAGCTTACCGATATCCTTTTGGGGATGTTTACTCGAATCGGCCTGTTATCTATTAAATAGGATTCCAAGTAAGTCTGTAATTAAGACTCCATATGAGATATGGACAGGTGTAAGCTAGCACTTTCACACCTTAGGGTCTGGGGGTGTCCGGCCTATGTCAAACGGTTAGTTATAGATAAACTTGGACCTAGGTCTGACAAATATACATTCATAGGGTACTCCAAAGAGATCAAAGATATTTTTTCTACCATGCTGATGAACAAAAGGTGTTCGTTAGCCTTAAGGCAACTTTTTTAGAAAAGAAGTTCTTTGGTGGAGGAACCATTGCCTCTAAGGTTGAACTTGATGAAGTTCAATAGGTAGAAGGACTGACACCAATAGCTGAATCTGAGTCGATTTGATTAGATCATATTCGAGCCCAATGTACCTGTACCATTAAAGCGATCCGATAGAGTACTGTGTCAGCTGGATAGATACTACGATTTTTGATCCGAAACGATGATCCCATCAAACTTGATGAGAACGATGAGGATCCGATCACCTATATGGATGCAATGCAGAGACCTAATTTTGAGAAATGGCTTGAAGCCATGAAATTCAAAATAAAGTCCATGAAGGTCAACAATGTATGAACATTGGTTGACCCACCTGAAGGGGTTAAACCCATTGGGTGTAAATGGATCTTCAAAAGGAAGAGGGGCACAGACGGAAAGGTGGAGACCTATAAAACCCGTCTGATTGCTAAGAGATATCGTCAACATTATGGTATTGACTATAACGAGACATTCTCCCTTGTGGCAATGCTCAAATCCATTCGGATAATGCTTCCAATAGCTATCCATCTGGATTATGAGATCTGGCAGATGAATGTAAAGACAGCTTTCCTGAATGGTGAGCTGATGGAAGAGTGTATATGATACAACCTGAGGGGTTTACATCCACAGATAAGTCCAAGGTGTGCAAGCTTCAGAGATCCATTTATGGATTGAAGCAAGCTTCTCAAGTTGGAACATGCATTTTGATTAGGTGATCAAAACGTATGGCTTCATTAAGAACGGAGAAGAATCCTGCATCTATAAATAGGCAAATGGTCTAGTTGTGGTATTTCTTGTCTTGTACATGGATGACATTCTCTTAATCGAGAATGACATCCTCGCACTACAAGGAATAATAGTTTGGTTGTCATCGCAGTTCTCCATGAAGGACTTGGGTGAAGCATCCTACATCCTAGGGATGAAGATCTATAGGATAGATCTAAAAGGATACTTGGGTTGTCCCATCCACGTACATAGACACTGCGCTGAAGAGGTTCAGCATGAAAAATTTCAAAAAGGGCTATCTACCGATAGGCCAGAAAATTTTTCTCTCTAAGAAAGATTGTCCGACAACTCTTGAAGAGAGAGATAGCATATGAGTAGAGTCTCATATGCTTCGATCGTGAGATCTATCATGTATGCCATGACATGTACAAGGTTAGATGTGGTATACTCATTAGGAGTAGTGAGTAGATACCAATCTGATCCTGAAGAAAATCACTGAAAAGTGATTAAAGCCATCCTTAAGTATTTGAAAAATACTAAGGACCAATGGTTGGTTTATGACGAGTCAGATCTGAAACTTGTGAGGTTCACAGACTCCAACTTTCAATCTAACCATGATGACAGCAGAAGCGTGTCGGATTATATCTTTACTCTGAATGGTGGAGCCATCTACTGGAAGAGTTTCAAGTAGCATACTGTGGCAGACTCTGTTTGTGAGGCAGAGTACATCGCAGCATCGGATGCCGCGAAGGAAGTGTGTGGCTGAAAAAATTCATCATCGAGCTCGAAATAGCACCCTCCATCGATGGTCCGATCCTGCTCTACTGTGACAGCACTGGTACCATTGCTCAGGCGAAAGAACCCAAAGCACACCAGCGGATGAAGCACGTTTTGCGTCGCTTCCACCTGGTTCGAAAGATTGTGGATCGAGGTGATGTTGACCTTCAGAAGATCGACTGAAAGGAGAACCTGACCGACCCCTTCACTAAAGCCCTGGCGATAAAGGAGTTCGACAACCACAAGTCGAAGATGGATATTAGATACTGTACTGAGTGGCTTTAGGACAAGTGAGAGTTGTTGAAAAATATATCCCAAAAATCAATCGTCAACCCGTTGACGGTTGAGCAACCTTGTATTGTAATTGATTTGTTAATAAATAAAATATATTTTTGATATTTTCATCATAAGTTTTCATCTTCTAATGAACTCCATTGTTGTGATGAAATCTTTAGGACTATTTAGGTTGATAAAGAGTGGATTTATCGATTAGTCCTTAAAATTATTCACGATCAAATGATGGGCTGTTAATGAGGACGACAGCTTCTATCGAGCATAGGTCGCTGTAGGCCATATGGGTTGGTTGTCCTCTTAACTAAGGAGTGTAGAGACACTGGTATGGCATACAGGTGAGATGTATGGGTATATCATCATGGAACGTGACCAAATCCAGAGCATTCTGCTGTCAAGAATATCTCTGATGGGATATAGGTATAAGTATCCCTTAGACTTGAGATCGTCTCAGTGACTTGCAAGCAACTCACTGTGCTTTGGTACTGGACTAACTGAATTTTTAATTCAGTGATAGAAGGCTTCTGGGCACAGTTAAGTACTTATGATGTCGGAGAGTGATCAAGATGGGATTGACCACTCTAAGGGTTGGAGAAGAATGAGTCGCTGTATTTCAATTTAGCAAAATCTTGACTAGGATAATCCATCAGATGGATTTGATATTTTGAAATACAATGTGGACAACCTGATCAGAGTTGATAGTTGAACTCTGAGGTGTCCTATGAGCATTTTGGTCAAGGGGATGAATTATATGAAAACTATATCCACATGGATTCTAAGAATGTTGTTCTATACATTCGACCTATCCGGCCGTCAGGTACCATTGCTAGATGGTCACTTTGATTGGTACAAAAATTTATTCCTGTGCTACTGACTTAGGTTTAGACCTATGAGGTCACACACATTAGAGTTCACAATCCGATCGGATAGTTGATCAATGATTAAGAATCATTCTAGAATTAAATGATTAAGAATCATTCTAGTGTTAAACGATCAATATGATTGATATTTAACCTAATGCAAGTGTTGCAGGAGGATCGATTAGCAATTCAATTGCTTATTAGCTTAATTTGATTAAGCCAATGGACTGAGATTAAATCTAATTGAATATGATTTGATTAGTTTTAGTTTGGGCTTGATTGGATCAAGTTCAATTGATTTATTGGATAAGCTAAGTACAAAAAAAAACTAGTCCGAGTTCAATTAGGACTTGGATCAACCTAATTTCTAATTCAATTAAAAAATTAAATTAGATTTAAATCTAATTTAATCTGATTAAATTAGGTTTTTAATTTGATTAAGACCTATTTTAATTGGGTTGATTTGATTTTGGTTTGATTTGATTTGAGAAACCAAATTTGAGCAAGTCATAGATTGAACCCTAGTAAGACTAGGATTCCACCTTGCATCACCTTAGCCTCCCACTCCCACTCTTTCTTATTTTGTGTGATAAATCCTTCTCTCCCAGGCCTTCATGCATGCCCAAAGCAATTCACTCTTTCTCTCTTACATGGTATATGGTTGTGGATCAAGTCAAAGTAGGAATTAGTTTGGATTTCAAATTCTATGAGATAGAATTTTAGGACACCAAAACTCTTTCCTTATTGCACTGATTTTACTCAAATTTTTTCTTAGATTTTTTGGCTTTTATGGCACATATTGTGTGCCCTTTGCTAGTGGTCCATGGTAGAAAAAGAAGGAGGGGGTGCCCAAGAGTTGGGCACCCCTTGTCTTGCCCTGTTTGGATTTTCCTTGACTAGATGTTTGACCTAGACAAGGATTCTTCATATCTCTTTATTTAAGATAAATTCCTTTTAAAATTTTTGTGGATTATAGAGCATTGAGAGACCTTTGAGGAATGTGAAAATCAGGGAGAAAAAGTGTTGGGGCATAGAGATATAATAGACACAAAACTAGGTGTCTAGGTGAGTGCAAAGAGAAGAAGAAGAGGGTCTTCTTTTAGGGTTGCTGAGTTCACCTCTTTTCTTCCTCCATCTATGAGTTTTCTGAGAGTGTCTCACATCTAAAACTCTTTCTCCTACTTCTCATCTTTGGAAGGGTCTAAATCAGGAAGAAGAGGTATTTGATCGACCATCGAAGAAGATCAGCATAGTACTAGCATACTGTGCTGATTTCCTGGACTAGGACTTCTGATCGTGATTCGTGAGCTTGTGTGGATGACTCCTAGAGGTTGGATGCATGTGTGGCTTAAAACATCATCCTCAAGCTCAGATCAGCAAAGTTAGAACGTCTAACTTGCAAGATAATAGATCTGATCTATTATATTTTAAATACATTAGATGTAGTATAGATACATGTTGATATGATCCACATGTAGTTCTTACTCTTTATATTTTAATTTTTGATTTAATGCCATGTAATAATCATGTAATAGATCTTAGATCTAAGGATTTATAGTTTTATAAGATAAATTTATGATTTATTTTAGTCTTCTGCTGCCTGATCTTGAAAAAATTTCGAGATCTAACCCTGAAACCCTAGATCTAGTTCCTTCAGGTGTGGTCATTGAGCCACTTCAAATAAGTATCTCGGACCGCTCCTCAACATTAGGAGTAGGCTCCTTATGTGTCGGATTCATTATCACATAAAGGATCCGCTCATGCTCCAGGATAATCTTTAATTTTCGATACCAATTATCGAACTTTGGTTCGATAAGTTTCTCACTGTCCAACAATGATCAGAGTGATAAGTTTGAGGCCATATCTATGCACACAAGGAAAGAACAAAACTTAATTAGTATATGAATTTATTAATCTTAAAGATTTAGACTTTAGTCTAAAGGTCCTCCCACTATTTTATACAAATTGATAGCCTCTACCTCCAATTTGAGAAATTATCTTAATTCCTTAGCGAGTACTAGAATCCACACAGACTTCATATAGGCCCGAGGATGGCTCGATCAATCCATATGCACCTATGGATAGGTTCTCAATCAATTATTTCTTAAATAACTTTTAGTATTTAATTTAGCCCCATATTTCATTTCAGTAGGCGATGGACCTCCATTGAAAGTTCCGGTTAGGTCAAACCATTAACATGAACCTACTCAGTGATTCTACCTAATGAGTGATCAGGTCCGAGGATGGCTCGATCAACCTAACCATCATTGGATAGTTCATCAGAGTCATCATATGATGAATGATAATTTTATCATTCAGAGACAACATCAGATGGATAGTGCCTGCAATGTCAATTAGAAATAATGGGCCCATTATCACTCACCTTAATAGGAGGCTAAGATCTAGTTATCACCATAACTAGCTCATTTTAAGACCTAATAATTTAGAGGATTTAATCGATTTAGAGAAGAGAGAAGAGAAGAAAAGATCAATCAGTAGACCATAATCCTCCCACTAACTTCACCAAGTTGCTGAATCGGGTTAGGTCATGCTGATTGAACTGGTACCTAGATCAGTCACACTGATCAACCTTAATGGCATGGGCTAACTCGAATCACTTAGCGATCTAATCAAAATCTAGTTGACCAAATTGGCCAGATAATTGAGATCGATGGGAGGGTCTGCTAAGCTTGTCTTAGACACCATTGAAATGGCCAGGTAAGCCGCTTCCAATTAAAAACCACTGGTTGAAATGTCAAACTTATCTTAGACACCAATTAGTTAACTAATTTTGATTGGACCAACCTAATGGTTCGGGTTCAACCACTGGGCCATAATCAAGATCCATTTGGTCTAATCAAAGATATGGACTCGACCATCTACAACTATTGTACTAGAGAAACTCTGATTAATCTAATTCAATATTTGGTTAGACTTAATCAATTTCTCTACATGGTCAATCAATTCTTTGATTCTAAGCTTAGGTCAACCCAATTAAAGAGAAGGACCTGATTTGAGCTAACCCATGCCCCATGTTTTATGCCAATATCATTAGATCTCAATTCTAGATCCAATCAGCTTGATACTTAATTCTCAATTAAGTTTTACATCAACATAGTTAAGATTTTAAAAATAATTTTTTATGTAAATTTTTGACATCAGGTCATAAAATCTTTTAGATCAAAGCTAAATTTTTTATGATTTTAGATCAAAATAATTTTGACTAAACAAGATTAGATGTAACTAACTATCTTCATAACTTGCATCACATACAACAACACCTAGGGTTTCAAGATCTAAGATTTTGTAAGAAAGTAAGTTTTCTCTTTTTACTTTCTTCTTCATGGAACCTTACAATGACATCCCTACACGTCATGAAGAGCACCCCATTGAATGGGAGGAGAGAGTCATGAAATCTTACTTGCTTCTATGATCGAACGGCTTGGTGATTACCCAATCCGAGTACTTTGCTACTCAGAACATCTAATCTAAATAAATAATAATTAAATCTAAAAATAAACTAATTTAGATCTATTTAAAACATAAATAATTAGATCTAATAATAAAAAATTAGATCTAAAATCATATTAATTCATATCAAAATAATCTGGCTCTGATACTAGTTGAAAAAAATTTACGATAGTACAGTACATGCAATTAAAAAATTTTATAGAGCAAAAATAGTAGATTAAATAATTTAATCCTAATCAAATGTATAAGATCTAATCTTAGACTACCACATTAGGATCTTTGATATAAAAAATATATACTTTAGATCTGAAAATAAAAATCACATCGATCTCATCGATGCTGAAAATTTTTGAAAAAAAATAAGAAAAAAAATAATATGGCTTTAACAATATATCATATACAAAAAATTTCTTTCCTAGTCTGCATCTTATCTCTAATTCGGATCATATTCGAATTAGGCAAGAGATAATATTATGACTCATCAACTATAGCTGGCCACCTTTATTGGATCCTCTCTCATGATGCTAAAAATCACAACCAAAATCCAATTAGGCATGGAGAAATTGGCATGGATCCAGATGTGACGCAAAAGATAAGGATAAGTCTTAGTCTGACTTGGACTCTTCATTTCTAATTCAATTCTAATCCAAATTAAATTTGAATTAAAATCACTGATAGAAATGAATCTAATTCAATTAGAAATCTAAATATCTCATCAAATTTCTAATCCAATTAGGAATTAGCCAAGTCCAAAGCCTGATCGAATCAAGATTAAATTTTTTTTGTAATCGGGTCTGATCATATCAATCTCAATCTGAGTCGAACTGAATCTAATTTAATTAGACTTATTCTAAAGCTCTTTACTCAATCAAATTGAGTCAATTAGATCTAATTATTAATTAATTTTTCATAAATAGTAGAGTGTCAGTCCCAGTGGGATTCTCCCACAGAGTCTTAGTCCAAATAGGACTCTTCACCAGAGTCACAATCCAATTGGACTCTTCAACCATCAGATCTGATTAAATCTTCTAATGCGTGTGACCCCATAGGTTCAAATCTAAGCCAGTAGTATAGGAACAACTTCTTATACCAATCGATGTAACCATCTAGCAATGATGACCCGACGATCGGATGGGTCAAAGTGTTGCAAAGCAACCTTCTAGAACCTATTAGTGTATGATTACCGTATAATTCATTCTTTTGACCCAAATACTCAAAATGACTTAGGATTTAACTGTCAACCCTAATTAAGTCGATCACATTATATTTAATCTTTTAAATCCATCTCATGGATTATCTTGGTCAAGATTTTGCTAAATTAAAATACACTGATGCATATCTCCTACCAATTTAGAGAGGTCAATTCCATCTTCACTCACACACCGACTTGATAAGTACTTGACTGCACCTAGTATTTTTTCGTTACTAAGTTAGAAACTCAGATAGTCCGATATTAAAGTACAGTGAGTTGCTTACAAGTCACCGTGGTAGTCTCAGATCAGAGAGATACTTATACTTATACCCTTCACAAGCTACTCTTGACAGCAGAGTGCTCGGCACATGGTCACATTCGATGTGAATGTACTCCTATATTTCATTTGCATGCCATAACAGTGTCTCCACACTCTTTGATTAAAAGAACAACTAACTCATATAGCACACAATGACCTACACTTGATATTGCTATCATCCTAATAATAGCGTATCATTTGGTTGCGAACAATTTTAAGGACTTAACAATAAATCTCCTTTATCGATTAATATATATAATCCTAAGGACTTCATTATAACATAGAAGTTCAAAGATGATCAATTTGTAATAAAAATATCAAATAACTTTTACTAATAAAAATTCATATACAGTTTACAAGATGAGCACAATCGTCTAACGATTGGCTATACATTTTCCAACATGCATACCTCCTCTTTGAAGGTCAAGTAGAGTGCGTAATATACTACTCAGATTTGAATTTATCATTGAGAATGACAACACATCATACATCATTGAGAATGATGATCCAATGATCTATTCGGAAGCTGTCATGAGCAATGACTCTAACAAATGGCTTGAAGTCATAAAATCTAAGATAGATTTCATATATATCAATCAAGTTTGGACTTTGGTTGATGCATCTGAGGGTGTGATCGCAATAGTTTGTAAATGGATCTTCAAGAAGAAGATTGGAGCAGATGGCTAGATAGAGATCTATAAGGTCAGGCTGGTGGTAAAAGGTTTCAGATAAAGATAAGGTATTGATTATGAAAATTTTTTTTCTTCTATAGCCATGCTCAAGTCTATTCAGATTATGCTTGCTATTGCTGCATACCATGACTATAAGATCTGATAGATGAATTTCAAGACTACCTTCCTCAGTGAAAATATTGAGGAGGAAGTCTATATGACTCAGCCAGAGGGATTTGTCTCTAGTGAGAGAGCAAATCAAGTATGCAAGCTAAATAAATCTATTTATGGATTAAAGCAAGCATCAAAAGTTGGAACATCTATTTTGATGAGACAGTCAAATCGTTTGGCTTTATCAAAAATATTGATGAAACTTGTGTGTACAAGAAGACTAATGGAAGTGCTATTATCTTCTTAATCTTATATATAGATGACATACTGCTCATTAAGAATGACGTTTCTATGTTGCAATCAGTCAAAACATGGCTATCACAAAAGTTTTTCATGAAAGACTTAGGTGAAGCATCCTATATACTTGGTATAAAGATCTATAAGGATAGATCGAAAAGGATGCTTGGCTTGTCCCAATCAAGGTACATAGATCTTGTGTTGAAGAGGTTCAACATGGAGGAAAGTAAAAGAGGTTACTTGTCTGTGGGTCATGGCATACAACTCTCTAAGAAGATGTCTTCAAAGATACCTGAAGAGAGAAATAGAATGTATTCTATTCCTTATGCTTCGACTGTAGAATCAATTATGTATGCTATGCTATGTACCAGCCTGATGTGGCTTATGCCTTAAGTATTGTAAGCAAATTTCAGGCAGATCCAAATGAGGATCATTGGAAAGTAGTGAAAAATATACTCAAGTACTTGAGAAAGACTAGAGTTTTCTTATATATGGAGAATCTGATTTGAAACTGAAAAATTATACTGATTATAGTTTTCAATCTAATTCGAATGATAACAAATCTGTATTTGGATATGTGTTCACCCTGTATGGTGAAGCAGTATGTTGGAAGAGTTTCAAACAGCAAACAGTTGCTGACTTAGTCACTGAGGCTGAGTACATTGCTGCTAGTGAGGCTACTAAGGAGGTCGTTTGGATGAAGAAGTTCATCTCAGAATTGAGTGTGGTTCTAAGAATTGAACAACCAATATCTCTTTATTGTGACAATACTGGGGCAGTTGCTCAAGCCAAGGAATCGATGTCTCATTATAAATCCAACCACATCCTAAGGCAGATCCACCTCATTCGGGAGATAGTCGAAAGATGCAATATGATCGTGGAGCGAGTTAACACCAAGAATAATATAGCAGATTCATTCACTAAAACCTTGTTATTGTAGTAGTTTGACTGCCACCTTAATTGTATTGACATCAAGTATAGGGGCGATTGGCTGTAGTGCAAGTGGAAGATTGAAAGAATTATGCCCTATAAGCCAATCGTATATGAGATGCGATGAGATATTTTTCTATAAATTATCTTTCAAACTCATATAATTGACATTGTTAATTAATAAAAAAGCAATTCGATTCATTATATGCTGTATCTTATTATTGTTTTACGATTACAATGAACTCTATAGGTCTGGACAATGATTTTAGGACCATGATGAGATCATACTAGTGAGACTTAAATCTTTGATAGCCTTGATCTAAAATATTTTTAGTCGCTAATTCATTAAGTTGGAGATTAATGATACTAGTATGACTGGCATATTTTATGTATGCTCATTGGTGAGGGTGGTTGATCTCATGACCACTTGTGTGGTGACACTAATATAAAGATGTGGATGCTTATTAGAGAATGAGCTTACTGAATTGATCTATGAAAAAATATTTGATAGAGTCTTATTTACATGTTAGCTGATTGTTCTCTAGTGGAAGTTGTGCAAATGATCCTTTGACCTGAGATCGCTATGGTACCTTGTATACGTGAATTCATATTTTAGTTCACTTTCTAACTTGATTCTCTGATCCTTGTGTGGGGTGTTCTGGATATGGTGAAGTATTCATGGAGGTTGTGAGTAATCAATAAGAAATCGGTCACTCCTAATAAGGAGAGCGAACATCCTATGTGATCTCATAAGTTGATAATTCTGGAAGTCTTTAGCCAAAGCAGGATGATAAATAGAATGAAGTTTCTAATATATCATCAACTAAATCATCATCTTCTGATCGAAATATATTTAGATAAGTAATTGGGCTTAATATGATTCCATACCCAAAGCTTATCTTGGGTGTTGTTTGATTGAAGGATTGAATTGCACAGTAACTTACCACTGAAGGATATTTTTGATATTTTTATCAAATTTCATCTCTTTTGGGTAGTCATGACACGTTGCTAGACGTTAATCTAGACTTGTGGACTTGCAAGAATTAAAAAAGTTTAATTCAAAAAATAATTAGAAAGAATCCTAGTTAATTGGTGCAATTAGGCTGATCTAATCTCATCGAATTAGGGTTAGGTCAAGAGCCTGAGTCTATTGCTAGCTAGATTTGAAATTCAATTAGTCACACACTTTAGAATTTAATCTTAGTTTAATTTAATTAAGATTTATTATAAATTTTAGGGATTAATTAGATATGTTAGTATATTATATTAACCTAAATTTTCAATTAGGTTAAGTTTAAAGTGTTTGAGCTAAACCAAACCTGTTGCCTTTGCTTAATAGGATTAGGTCTAAATTAGTTGGTTTTCTATCTAACTTAGAAGTGTTTCAAGTGTGGAAGGACTCTTCCACGCCATCTAGTTGTCCACGCCAAAAATAAATATCGCCCACCCTTTTTAGCATTAAGGAAGATGGAGAGTCCTTCTTGTTTAAGACTCTTAACTATCTCTTCATTTCTATCGATTTTCTTTATTATCACATGCCAAATAAATATGAAAAATTTATTAGACATAGAAGAGGAGGAGTCCTTCTGTGTGAAGGCTCTTTTGCATCACTTAATTCATCGAAGTATTATTTCTCCATGTGAGGAAGTGGAGCACCAAGAGTTGGCACCCCTTGGGACTCCTTACCACCTCTTTATTTCCTATTTAAATGGGATGCCACTTATGGGATAAGGGCTGAGAAATTCTGAGGTTTTGACTATTGGAAAATATATCCTTAAGCTAATCGTGTGACGATTGTGCTAACATAATTGTATATAAATTGATAAATAATAAAAATTATTTGATATTTTTTATCATCAGGATACATCTTCTATCGAACTCCTATATTATGATGAAGTCCTTAGGACTACTTTGATCGATAAAAAAAGATTTATCGCATAGTCCTTAAATTAGTTAGCGACCAAATGATACGCTGTTACTAGGACGATAGTGATATCAAGTGTAGATCACTGTGTGTCATATGCGTTGGTTGTCTTCGTAATCAAATGATATGAAGATACTGGTATGGCATACAGATGAGATCTAGAAGTACATCATCACTGAATGTGACCAACTGTAAAGCACTCTGTTGTCAAGAATAGCTCGTGAAGGGTATGGGTATAAGTGTCCCTCCATCCTGACATCACTACGGTGACTTGTAAGCAACTCACTGTATTTTGGTGCCGGACTAACTGAGTTTGTAATTCAGTGATAGAAGGTTTCTAAGTGTAATCAAGTACTTGTCAAGTCAGTGCATGAGTCAAGATGGTATTGACCCCTTCAAATTAGTAGGAGATATGCATCAGTGTATTTCAATTTAGCAAAATTTGGATCCGAATAATCCATATGATGGATTTGAAAAAGATTGAAATATAATGTGGATGACTTATCTAGGATTGACAGTTAAATTCTAGGTCGTCGTCAAGTATTAAGGTCAAAGGATGAATTATATGATAACCATATGCCAATAGGTTCTTGAATGTTGCTTCACCATCATTCGACATATCCGGATGTCGAGTCATTATTGCTAGATGGTTACATCGATTGCTTCAAAAAGATATTTCTGTGCTACCAGCTTAGGTTCGAATCTATGAGATCACATTCAAAAGAAGTTTTTGACTGATCATGTGGCTGATCAATAATTGAGAATCATTCAAGGGCTTAATCATCCATTCGATTGATGGTTAACCTTATGCAAAAGTTACAATAAATTAATTCATCAAGTGTTAGTGAATTAATGAAAGATTAATTAATAATTAAATTATTAATTAGCTTAATTTGATTGAATAAAGAGGATTAAATAAAATCTAATTGAATTAGATTCAATTAGATTTGACCCAATTAGGTTATGAGATGACCTAATCGCTAAGGGAGAATTATCCCTGATTGGATCAGGACTTTGATTTAATCAATTCTTAATTTGATTAAAATTTGATTTAAAATTTATGAACCTAATTAGATTATATTTTATATATTTTATTTGGACTAAACTAGATGTGATTTGGTTTGGATCCAAATAAGAAAATTAAAAGTCCTTATTGGAATAGGACTGTTCTCCCTTATGCCAATCTAGTTTGCATGCCATATCCATGCATAAAATTATTTTATGTGAGATTTTTTCACACCAAAGAGTCTTTTCCTTTATTTAGCTCACATCCAAATCTGAATTAGTTTTGATAAAAGAGTTGGAAAATATGTCCCAAAAGCCAATCGTCAACTTGTTGATGGTTGAGCAACCTTGTATTGTAATTAATTTATTAATAAATAAAATATATTTTTGATATTTTCATCATAAGTTTTCATCTTCTAATGAACTCTATTGTTGTGATGAAGTCCTTAAGACTATTTAGGTTTGATAAAGAGAGATTTATTGATTAGTCCTTAAAACTGTTCACGACCAAATGATGGGCTGTTAATAAGGACGACAGCTTCTATCGAGCATAGATCGCTGTAGGCCATATGGGTTGGTTGTCCTCTTAACCAAGGAGTGTGGAGATACTGGTATGGCATATAGGTGAGATGTAAGGATACATCATCATTGAACGTGACCAACTCCAGAGCATTCTGCTGTCTAGAATATCTCTGATGGGATATAGGTATAAGTGTCCCTTAGACCTGAGATCGCCTCAGTGACTTGCAAACAACTCACTGTGCTGTGGTACTGGACTAATTAAATTTTTAATTCAATGACGGATGGCTTCTAGGCACAGTCAAGTACTTGCGAAGTCAGAGTGTGATCAAGATGGGATTGATCACTCTAAGAGTTGGAGAAGAATGAGTCGCTGTATTTCAATTTAGCAAAATTTTGGCCAGGATAATCCATCAGATGGATTTGATATTTTAAAATACAATGTGGACAATCTGATCAGAATTGACAGTTGAACTCTGAGGTATCCTATGAGCATTTTGGTCAAGAGGATGAATTATATGAAAACTATATCCGCATGGGTTCTAAGGATGTTGTTCTACACATTCGATCTATCCGACTGTCGGGTACCTTTGCTAGATGGTCACTTCGATTGGTATAAAAATTTATTTCTATACTATCAACTTATATTCAAACCTATGAGGTCACACGCATTAGAGTTCATGATCTGATCGGATGGTTGATCAATAATTAAGAATCATTCTAAGGTTAAACGATCAATACGATTGACATTTAACCTAGTGCAAGTGTTGCAGGAGGATTGATTAGCAATTCGATTACTAGTTGACTTAATTTGATTAATCCAAAGGACTAAAATTAAGTCTAATTAAATATAATTTAATTAGATTTGGTTTGGACTTGATTGGATCAAGTCCAATTGGTTTATTGGATAAACCAAGTGCAAGGAAAAACTAGTCCTAGTTCAAATAAGACTTGGGTCAACCTAATTTCTAATTTGATTAAAAAATTAAATCAAATTAAATTTAATTTAATCTGATTAAATTAGATTCTTAATTAAGTTAAGACCTATTTTAATTAAGTTGATTTAATTTTGGTTTCATTTGGTTTGAGAAACCAAATTTGAACAAGTCATAGATTGAATCCTAGTAAGACTAGGATTCCACCTTGTGCCACCTTAGCCTCCCACGCCCACTCTCTCTCTTATCCCATGCCCACTCTCTCTTATTTTGTGTGACAAAACTCTCTCTCCTAGGTTTTCACACACATCCAAAACTTTTCTCTCTTTCTCTCTTACATGGAATGTGGTTGTGGATCAAGTCAAAGTAGGAATTAGTTTGGATTTCAAATTCTGTGAGATAGAGTTTTAGGAAATCAAAAACTCTTTCTTTATGGTACTGATTTTACTCAAATTTTTTTTGATATTTTTGTGACTTTTATGGCATATAATATGCACCCTTTGCTGGTGGTCTATGATAAAAAAAGGAGGGGACGCCCAAGAGTTGGGCGCCCCTTGTCTTGCCTTGTTTGGATAATCCTTGACTAGGTATTTGATCTAGACAAGGACTCTTCATATCTCTCTATTTAAAATAAATTTCTTCATGAACCTTTTGTGAATTATAGAGCATTGAGATACCTTTGAGGTGTGTGAAAATCAAAGAGAATGTGTGTTGGGACATGGAGATATAATAGACACAAAACTAGGTATCTAGGTGAGAGCAAAGAGAAGAAGAAGAGGGTCTTCTTCTAGGGTTGCTGAGTTCACCTCTTTCCTTCCTCCATCTGTGAGTTTTCTAAGAGTGTCTCATATTTAAAAATCCTTCTCTTACTTCTCATCTTTGAAAGAGTCCAAATCAAGAAGAAGGAGGCATCTGATCGACCATCGAAGAAGGATCAGTGTACTACTAGCATACTGTACTGATTTTCTGGACCAGGACTTCTGATCGTGATTCATGGGCTCGTGTGGACGACTCCTAGAGGCCGGATATATGTGCGGCTTGCAATATCATCTTTAAGTCCGGATCAGCAAAGTTAGAATATCTAACTTGCAAGGTAATAGATCTGATCTATTATATTTTACATACATTAGATGCTGTATAGAAACATGTTGATATGATCAACATATAGTTCTTACTCTTTATATTTTAATTTTTGATTTAATGCCATGTAATAATTATATAATAGGATCTTAGATCTAGAGATTCTCTAGTTTTATAAAATAAATTTTGATTTATTTTAGTCTTCCACTGCCTGATTTTGAAAAAGTTTCAAGATCTAACCCTGAAACTCTAGATCTGGTTCCTTCAAAAAGAAAAGTTCTAAAATTCGATTTCAAAATATTTCTTATCAAGAGAATCTGTTCTCATCCAGATCACTTCTCCATGCCAATAATTTTTTTTCTCCTTATATATGTGATATTTTGAGGATATTTTTATGAGATATTAGTTAGAGACTAATTTACTATAGAAAAATATAGAAAGAGACATCCCATATTTTTTTGGCATATTTTAGGATGTGGAATTGTGAAGGGAGGTGAAATTTTGTAAGAGTCCAAGATCACTAGGACTCTTCACCCCACCTCCTTACATGCCTATAAAAGAGGCTTTTATGGTTTCTTTTATGTGTGTAAGATACCAGAAGAGAGCTCTTACGTGGTGAAAGTTTGGGTATGGTTCATGATGTAAAAAATAGAGAGGAGAGTCCTCTCTCTTGGGGTATGCACAAAAATTTAAATTTTAAATTTTTGATTCTAAAGATTTAAAAAATAGAATAAATTTAAAAAAAATTATTTTCTTCTTCATCTTTCTTTCACCTCTTCATCTTCTTCGAAATTTCATTTTCAATCTCTAAAAAAATTTAGAGATTTGAAGAAAAGATCCAAATCATTCAAGAAAAAATCTTCACGTGAGCTAACACTTCCAAGAAGACCGATCAAATCTAGTGTAACATCCAGCCCATTGGGCCTTAAACCCAAAAGCCCAAAAAAAAAAAAGAAAAGGAAAAAGGAAAAAGAAAAGAAAAAAGAAAAGGAAAGAAAAGAAAAATAAATAAATAGATAAATAAATAAATATGAGAAAAAATTTTTCTCTCTCTTCCTTCAGCCTGAACCATTACTTTCTCTCTCTAGAATTGGACTTTTTCTCTCTACTTTCTCTTTCTAAAATTTTTTCTCTCTAGATTATTTATCTCTCTTGATGGATTTCTCTCTCCAAAGTTATCCTTCTAAGATTAGCATAGTGGAAGGCTTCATTTTGATGATTTTGATCGAGTTTAGGGAAGAGTCTGATTCCAAGTGAGATTTTGATTTAGAATTTATTTAGATTTAATTTTAAATTAAAATTAATATAAGAATATAATTTTGGATAATAGGCACTGAAGAATCTCTAGAAGTTAGTTGATCTGTTCATTCAGTGCTCTGTGAAAGGTAAGTAATGAATCAATTTTTTGAGATATTTCATATTTATTTTAAAAATAAATAATTATTCTTTAAAATTATGCATGATTTATGAAATTATGTTTTGAAAGAAAAGTACTTTTGAAATATTATGGTTCGTCGATTATGCATATGTTCAGTGAAAATTATGATATGTTATAATACAAAAGTATTTTGATACATATTGGATTTATGCTCTCAGCCTAACTATGTTTAATGGACCCTACCAGTGGGGGTTGTGTGCTGGTGTTTATGGACTCTGCCAGTGGGGGTTATGCACTGGTATTTAGTGGATCCTGTCAATGGGGTTAAACGTTGGTCATAGTCGAGGCTGTTGAGTTACGAATGTTTTAATTCGAATCAAATTTATGATTATATTATAATATTTGAAGAGATTGGATTTGCATTGAATTAGCATGAAATATATTTTTATGTTTATTTATAGCATTATTCTTGAAAATTATATAAATATCTAAAATATCTAGTTGAGATATTTGTTACTTACTGGGCTGTCTAGCTTATTTTTTTTTTTTAGATTCAGATAATTAATTACGAGCGTGAGAATTAATATTGGGACAGAGTTTTTAGAGGTAAGATTTAGCATTGTCAACTTCATTGAACTTAGATCTATTATTTTATTTTTAATAAAATTTTATTAGATGTAAGATATTTGATTTAATTACTTAAATTAAAGTTGAATAATAATTATTTAAATTTATTCCATTGTGATCATTGATATCGTGATGAGATACCTTGTATGCTTATGGAGAGAGTTCTTCATAAGTATGCGGCAGTTGCTGTGACTTCCTACTCGTGATCTCGGGCCGGGGGCATGACAATTAATAATGGTATCAGAGCATAAGTGGATAAATTATGATACATAGAATTAGACATAGTATGAGTGTAGGTGGGTAGACATTAAAATATTGGGATGTTAAAGTATGAGCATCATAATAAACCCATCCTAACAAATAGATAAATGAATCTAATAAGATTTTACTACTACAAAGTTATTATGCCTCCCCGTAGAATGACAAAAACTACTCAAGGGATTGCAAGAGAGACATCACAACAACGGGATGGTAGCACTCCCCATTTGACCAGTGGCACCCTCAGGAGGATGGAGTTGTAGATCCTAATGGGAGTACTTCAAGAGCATGTCAGGAATCGGATATGGCTTAGTTAATGCAGATCCTAATCGGGATGGTACAAACGTAATAACAAATACAACAGCAAATGCTTGAACAACAGCAGATACAATGAGATACACAACAACATCAGCATCCACCACCACAACATGGAGAGCAACCAGTACAACGAAATAATATTTTAGAATTTAAAAAGCTTGCTCCTCCAGTTTTTAAGGGAACTACTGAACCTTTGGAGGCTGATAACTGGATAATGGAGATGGAGAAGGCCTTCGCTGTCCAAGAGTGTCATGATGAAGAAAAGATTCGATATGTAGCTTATTTACTACAAGGAAAAATATACAACTGATGTCAGCGATTACAGTGCAAGTATGAACAAGACGGCGAAATACTTACCTGGGAAAGATTTGGATTGCATTCTACGATCAGTATTTTTCTCGGAGTATAAGGATCCAGAAAGAGCAAGAGTTTATTTATTTGAAGCAAAAGGGTGTGAGTGTGACTGAATATAAAGCAAAATTTACAGAGTTAGCAAAATTTATTCCGAGATTAGTGGATGGTAAGCAAAAACGTGTTCACAAGTTTGAGATAGGACTGAGAACTGAGATTCGAAAATAAGTGGTTCCATATGATTGATAACTTATGCAAATGTGATAAACAAAGCACTGATAATTGAAAGAGAAGTCAATGAAGAATGCATGGAAAGGAAGAAAGCAAAGAAAGAGAGTAAAATCAAATGATACACAAGGGAGAATAATAAAAACATCAAAAGTTCAACTAAGGGAGCAATAGATAATAAGACTCAACAGATTGATGGTGAGTGGTGCTCCAGATGTAGCAAAAATCATGCAGACAAGGATTGCCATTGAAATATAGG
Organism: Elaeis guineensis; assembly: GCF_000442705.2. NCBI lineage: Eukaryota > Viridiplantae > Streptophyta > Magnoliopsida > Arecales > Arecaceae > Elaeis > Elaeis guineensis. Next base: position 69,736,120 of record NC_025995.2, on the reverse strand, counting down.
TGCTTTTTCAAATGTGGTCAGATAGATCATAAAATTGCTAGCTACCCACTAAATACCGAAAATCAAGTTGGCCAAAGAACTTATGAAGGACAAAACAAAGGTGGTGGACAGATTTCTAAAACCCAGGGAAGAGTTTATGCTCTTACTCAACAGAATGCACAGGCTTCCAATGCAATGGTGATAGGTAAAAAAAATTTTGAGGATGAAATTTATTTTTAGGAGGAAAGAATGTAACATCCGGCCCATTGGGCCTTAAACCAAAAAGCCCAAAAAAAAAGAAAAAGAAAAGGAAAAAGGAAAAAGAAAAGAAAAAGGAAAAGGAAAAGGAAAGAAAAGAAAAATAAATAAATAAATATGAGAAAAAATTTTCTCTCTCTCTCTCTCTTCAGCCTGAACCATTTCTTTCTCTCTCTAGAATTGGACTTTCTCTCTCTAAAATTTTCTCTCTCTAGATTGTTTCTCTCTCTTGATGGATTTCTCTCTCCAAAGTTATCCTTCTAAGATTAGCGTAGTGAAAGGTTTCATTTTGATGATTTTGATCGAGTTTAGGGAAGAGTCTGATTCCAAGTGAGATTTTGATTTGGGATTTGTTTATATTTAATTTTGAATTAAAATTAATGTAAGAATATAATTTTGGATAATAGGCACTGAAGAATCTCCTAGAAGTTAGTCGATCTGTTCATTCAGTGCTCTGTGAAAGGTAAGTAATGAATCATCTTTTAAGATATTTTATATTTATTCTGAAAATAAATAATTATTCTTTAAAATTATGCATGATTTATGAAATTATGTTTTGAAAGAAAAGTACTTTTGAAATATTATGGTTCGTCGATTATGCACATGTTCAGTGAAAATTATGATATGTTATGATACAAAAGTATTTTGATACAGATCGAATTTATGCTCTCAGTCTAACTATGTTTCAGTGGACCCTGCCAGTGGGGGTTGTGCGATGGTCTTTAGTGGACCCTGCCAGTGGAGGTTGTGCGCTGGTGTTTGTGGACCCTGCTAGTGGAGGTTGTGCGCTGGTATTCAGTGGATCCCACCAATGGAGGTTAAACGTTGGTCATAGTCGAGGCTATTGAGTTACGAGTGTTTTAATTCGAATCAAATTTATGATTATATTATAATATTTGAAGAGATTGGATTTGCATTGAATCAGCATGAAATACATTTTTATGTTTATTTATAGCATTATTCTTAAAAATTATATAAATATCTGAAATATCTAGTTGAGATATTTGTTACTTACTGGGCTATCTAGCTTATTTTATTTTTTTTATTTTTTAGATTCAGATAATTAATTGCGAGTATGAAATTAATATTGGATAGAGCTTTTAGAGGCGAGATTTAGCATTGTCAACTTCATTGAACTTAGAGCTATTGTTTTATTTTTAGTGAAACTTTATTGGATGTAAGATATTTGATTTAATTACTTGAATTAAAGTTAAATAATAATTATTTAAATTTATTCTACTGTAATCATTGATATCGTGATGAGATGCCTTGCATGCTTATGGAGAGAGTTCTTCATAAGTATGCAACGGTTGCTGCGACCTCCTGCTCGTGATCTCGGGCCGGGGGTGCGACATCTAGACTTTGAGTGGATTTTTTATAGAGATCGGATGCATGTGTAGCTGTGAGCAATCAGCAAAGAACCTCTCTACTATATCTTCAGTAGTGAAGATTATCAATCTACACTCAGGTATCAAGTTTTGAACTCAGATTAAAAGTAGATGTGATCTACTGCTCACATGCATGCATGCTGATTTTATCTTTGGATTATTTCAGATTTTATATGCAACATAACATGTCATAGATCCTAGAGTAGGTTGATTTAATGATTAGATCATATACATGTTAAATTAATTTGATTAATCTAGTTGTCTTTCGTTGTAATTTTTTCAAAAAGTTTTAAAATACATGCACGAAATTGCCCGCGTTCTCCAACAGTGGTATCAGAGCCTATGTTCGTTATGATATGATTTATGTGCATATTAAATTTAAATTTAAATTTTATTTAGATATGATATATGATATTTTGATTTAAATTTAATTAATAATTGATCGCACAAACTAACATAAGGTTGTCCTGCTATAGGGTTTATCCCTTATAGTGAAAAGGTTGTCTTAGTTTGTACTGATCATTGATAAAATCTGATTTTATATTATGCAAGTGATATTTATGATCTAATTTAGATATGATCTAAAATTATAATTAGATCTAATATAATTTTGATTAGATCTAAATTCAAGCATATATGATATGTAATTAGATTAGATGATTCGATTAGCAAGTACTTGGATTGGATTGATCACTAGGCCGTCGATCATAGGAGCAAGAAGGGTTTAAAGGCTCTCTCTTTTCATTCGATGGGATGCTTTTATGGCATATAGGGATGCCATGTGATTAGATCCCATGAAGAAGAAAGCAAAAAGAGAAAACTTATTTTTTACAAAATTCTAGATCTTGAAACCTTAGGTGTTATTGTATATGATGCAAGTTGCAAAGAAGTTAGTTACATCTGATCTTGTTTAATTAAAATTATTTTGATTTAAAATCATAAAAAATTTAGATTTGATCTAAATGATTTTATGATTTATATGTAAAAATTATTTTCAAAACCTTAACCATGTTGATGCAAAACTTAATTGAGAATTAAGTGTTGAGTTGATTAGATCTAGAATTGTGATTTGAGATCTAATGACATTGCATAAAACATGAGGCATGGGTTAGCTCAAATCAGTTCTCTTAATTGGGTTAGACCTAAAATTAGAATCAAAAAGTTAATAGATTATGTAAAGAAATTGATTAAATCTAATCAAATATTGAATTAGATTAAATCAGAATTTCTCTAAGAACCAATACAATAGTTGTAGATGGTCAAGTCCATATCTTTGATTAAACCAAATGAACTTTGATTGTGGCTCAGTGATTGAACCCAAATCATTAGGTTGGTCAAATCGAAACTAGTTAACCAATTGATGTCTAAGGTAAGTTTGGCATTTCGATCGATGGTTTTTAATTAGGAGCGGCTTATCTAGCCATTTCGATGGTGTCTAAGGCAAGCTTAGTAGATCCTCCCACCAATCTCACTTACTTGGCCAATTTGATGAATTATGTTTTGATTAGATTGCTAAGTAATTTGAATTGACCCATGCCATTACGGTTGATCAGTGTGACTGATCTAGGTGCCATTTCAACTAGTATGACCCTGATCCAATCCAATGACTTATGAAGTTAGTGGGAGGATTGTGGTTTACTGGTTGATCTCTTCTCATCTCTTCTCTAAATTTATAAAATTTTTTAAATTATTAGATCCTTAAAATGAGCTAGTTATGGAGATAACTAGATCATAGCCTCTCATTAAGTTGGGTGATAATAGATACATTAGTATGATGATCATTGGAGGCCCAAAGGCCTGATGTTCATTTGCTATTGGAATTATCATTCAATAATATGATAACTTAGTTGAGTCTCTCTGTCAAGTGGTCAGATTAGTCGGTCAAAGTTGGGTCTAATTATTTGATAGTTGATGTTGGTGTAGAATTCCATCGAAGTCGGAGAAGCTGGAGCTGGGATGACCGCGGTCGCCATCGGGACCTACAAAGAAAGTCTAAATCGGAGTTGGGGGTGCTCCGGTAAGACCCTCCGATGCTCAAGTCAGTACTCTGCTTCAACAGAAATGGAGTGCTCGAGCAAAAATTTTGACAGAGTTTCGAGATAGAGTTACCAGCTTAGAGAAGAACGTGTTTGGGGGTTCCTTATTTATAGACGGAGGGTGTAACTGACTGACAGCGATGTCTGTAACTGTCTGGTAGTGGACCACTCAGAGCCGCGTGGAGTTTGTTACGGAGAGTAGTGGCATTAGGGGTCGTTCAGGGCCACATGGAGCTTATTGCGGAGAGTGGAGTGGTGTCCGTTGTCGGGACTTGCCAGAGAGTGGTGGAGCTACATGAAATCCGTTACAGGGAGTGGAGCAGGAGGGCGGCTCTTGTCGTGACTCGTCAGAGAGTGGTGGAGCTGCATGGAATCCGTTGCAGGGAGTGGAGTAGGAGGGCGGCTCTTGTCGTGACTTGTCAGAGAGCTCTGATCCATCGGCTGGAGCTCGGCTGGGACATCTGATGGAGCAGAATGGCTCTCTATTGTTGGTCTGGGAGAAGCTCGGATGTCTCTGAAGCTACTGACGAGTCTACTATTGTCGGGTGGCCTAGGCGCTGATACTATAGGTGGGAGTCACCTGCTGTAGAAGCTCGGATAGAGACTTTTCATTGGCGAAGCCCGGTAGGAATCCGATTGTTGGAGAAGTCCATCTGAGATTCGCCCGATGTGAAAACTCGCCTGAAGATGATCCGTTGGGGAAGTTTGATTTTATGAAGGATCTGGTGGAGGGTCGGCCGGTGATGGACTTCGGATGGTGTTGGGGAGGTTCGGCAGATATCGGAGGTGATCGATCGTTGTAGGAATCCAGCTGCTGGAGCCCGATCGTCATAGAAGCTCGTCCAATATCCAACCACTATGGAGTTCGATCGAAGTCTGGTTCTTGTAGAAGGCTGAAAGGAGATTGCTTATTGTAGAAGCTCGATCGAAGGTCAGTTGTCCTGGGAGCTCGGAGTAGCGATCTGACCGATGAGTCCTGTCCCATTGTAGAAGCTCGTCGAAGGTCAGTTGTCGTGAGAGCTCGGAGTAGCGATCTGGCCGATGAGTCCTGTCCCATTGTAGAAGCTCGGTCGAAGATCGATTGTCGGGGATCCAACTACGAAGAAGCTCGACTGAAGTCTACCTGTAATGGAAGTTCGGAAGGAATATGTTTACAGCAGAGGCTCGGATGGGATTGCTTACAGTAGGGATCCGAGGTAGGCGTCTGCTGTAAGGGTTCAGAGCAGACTGCTCGCAGCAGGAGTTCGGGCAGACCACTCGTAGTGAAGTTCGGAGTAGGCCGCTCGTGGTAGAAGTTCGGCTATCACAGGAGCTCGGTTGGAATCCTGAAGGTGGTCGACCGCCATAGAAACGTGGAAGGAGCCTGGTTACTGTAGAAATCTCATTGTCGGAGAAGCTCGGATGCTGACGAAATCTGAAAGAAGTTCGGGGGTAGTCGATTGCTGTAGAAGGACGGCTAACAGTGAGGCTCAGAGGGCCTTTGGGGTGGCCCGATGGGTGAACACTGAGGCCCATCGTCAAAGAAGTCCGGATGGCCGAGGAGTTCGGAGAGGCATCACGTACAAGGTCGGGAGCTGGAGGAGCCCCGAAGGATCAGTCCTCTGCAGACTTCGATCGGGGGGGCACTTTATACCCAACAGTTGGATTCGTAAGTATGATCATGTTAATGGTTGGACCTAATCAGGGCTTGCAGAGAAGATCAAAGTCAATTGAAAAGTTATCTGGGGCTAAATCAATTACTAAAAATTATTTAGTAAAATAATTAGTTAAGAACCTACCTATAGATGTACATGGATGAGCCGGCCAAAGTCGGGCTCGTGTGCAGTCTGTGTGGATTCTAGTATCCACTAAGAAATTAGAGTAATTCTTCCGATTGGAGGTAGAGGCTATCAATTTGAATAAAATAGTAGGAGAATCTTTAGACTAAAGTCCAAGTCTTTAAGTTTAATCAATTCATAAACATAGAGGTCTTGTATTTTTTTTTTAGTTATGGCTAGATGTTTGTTGCTTCATTCACTGTTTGACAGTAACTTATTTATAAGATCTAACTTTGATAGATGGTATCGGAAGTTGTAAATAGTTCTAGAGCACAAATAGATCCTAAATATGATTATGGATCCAGCACCTAAAATTTTACATCCAAAACATGTGATGCGATCAAAGGCACTTATCAGAAGTGGCCACATGATCGTATCACCATGTGGTGTTTTTGAGAGCACAAAGAATATGAATTTAGTTGTAAATTCGTTGATGCTCAGTGGAAGAAAATTCTTCAAATATTGAAGGAGTTCTTTTGCATGTCTGAAGATGTGTCTTCAGTAAGGTAATAATTCTTTAAGAAAGAAAAAAAAAGGAGTAAAAGAGTCGTGCTTGGGCTAATGAGTCCAAACTGACAAAAAGTCTAAGGTTAACCTGGTCTGGCAAAGTCTCTTGATCCGAACAGACTAAGAAAAAAAATCAGCAAACGATTGCTGAACAAGATATTTATATGATAACACCTTGTGATTTCTTTATTCGTGATATTACTACCTCAGTATTGAATATCAAAAGTCCATGCAAATTATTGCAATGACTTCAGATTAGTAGAAAGTTTGAAAACAGAAGAGGTTTCTGAATGTTGGAGTTAGAAGTCATATTCCAATTCTGATTTTAAAAATCATCGAGCTTATTTTCAATTTCAATAATATCATTTTAGTGATTGTCACTATTGTCTAATAATTTTATAATTTTATTATGAATATGTCAAAATTATGTGGACAATTAAGAAATGATATTTATGAATAGTCACAGCTTGTTAGTATATTGTACACAATCAAACAAACTCCCTAAAGTAGATAATGTCATGGAAGCTATCTTTGGCAATTTAGGCTCAATCATGTAAATAAAAATAGAATCCACAGCAGATAATTCTCAAAGTTTATGATTGTGAATCATTGTCAACCTGTCAATCCTATCTTCTTAGTAAGATGATCAAGTCATCTTTTACTAGAAAAGGTGAACGAGCCAATGATGTTCTGAATCTGATACATACTGATGTATTAGATCTACGAACATGTTTGCTATAAATTTAGATTATTTAAAATATTTAAATAATTTCATAATAAGATAGAGAAATGAACTGAAAAGAGTATTGAAACTCTTCGATTAGACCAAAGAGGAGAATGCCCTTTCGATGAGTTTTTTGATATATCTAGAAGAGAATAAGGATCTCTCTTATTGGAATCAACTTTGTTAGACATAGTTTGATCTATGATTGGGTTTAAAAGTCTGTCAGTCTCATATTAGGGTTATGCTCTTAAGACTGCTTGTTATATTCTGAACTAGATTTCAAATTAATCAATTGCAAAGACTCCATATGAGATATGGACTAGGCATAAGCTGATATTTTCTTACCTTGGGTTTTAGGAGTGTTTATTTTATGTTAAGTATTTGCAGACAGATTAGCTTGGATCTTAGTTCTATATATATTATTTTGTAGGGTAACCTCAAAGAATCTAGAGGATATAACTTCGATCTTGTTAAAGAACAAAAGTTGTTCGACATTTCTTTCAGAAAAAGAAGTACCTTGGTGAAGGTACTAATACCTTTAATATGAAACTTATGAAGTTTGATAGGTAGAAGAACCAACACAATCTAGTAAATCTATAGAATCGAATTTGACTAAATCAAACCTAGAACCCATTGTAAAGGCACCATGAAGGAGATCCGATAGAGTACCACGTCTATCAGATAGAGACTTCAATTTCTAGATTTGAGACGTGATCCTATTGAACTCGATAAGAACAACAAGGATTTAATCATCTACATAGATGTCATACAGAGGTCTGACTTCAATTAATGGCTTAGAGCCATAGAGTCCGAAATGAAGTCCATAAAGTTCAATAGTTTATGGACATTCATTGATTTACTCGAAGGGTAAAGCACATAGAGTGTAAGTGGATCTTTAATAGGATCAGAGTAGCACAGACGAGAAGATGGAGACCTACAAAGCTCGTCTAGTTGCCTAAAGATATTGTCAACATTATGGTATTGACCATAACGAGATATTTTTTCTTGTGACAATGCTAAATATTTTGGAGTTGGAACATGCATTTTGATAAGTGATCAAAATGCATGGCTTTGTTAAGAATGAAGAACCCTACAAATATATTTAGGTTAATAGTTCTATGACTATATTTCTTATTTTGTATGTGAATAAATTTTTTTAATCTTACATTACAAGGAATAAAGATTTTGCTGTTATTATTGTTCACCATAAAAGACTTTGAGAAAAGCATCTCTCATCCTAGTGATGAAGATCTATAGAGATAGATCTAAGAGGTTGCTTAAGTTTTTTTCAGTCCAACATACATAGGATATTTATGAGTAGAATTTGTTCTATCATTCATCACATATGAGATCAGATATGGTATACTCACAAGGGTAGTGAGTGAAAACTTGCAAGATCCGGATGAGAATCACTGAAAGGTCATCCTTAAATATTTGAGAAATACTAAGGACTGATGACTCAGTTATGGAGAATTTGATTTAAAACTTATAGAATTTGATTCTAATTTTTAGTTGAGTATAATAATAGCAAGAATATGTCAGAATACATTCTTATCCTAAATAATGGAGCAATCTACTGGAAAGATTCCAAACAGAGCAATATAGCCAAATTCAAATTGTGAGGCAGAATGCATTGTAGTATTCGATGCTTGTAAGGAAGCTATGTGATTGTACAGGTTCACTAGCAAGCTAGGAGTTGCACCCTCCGATGATGGTCCTGCTGTATTATACAGTATCGAAGCTATAGCTTATTACAAGGAGCCAAATCTCATTAGCTTATCAGGGATTTTACATCGCTACCATCTTATTCGAAAAATCTGTTAAGGTGATATCGAACTTTAAAAGATTGATGGAAAGAAGAACTTGACCAACCCATTTACTAAAATCTCAGTATCTAGGAGTTCTGAGATGATGAATCGAAGATGGATATATGATACTATACTGATTGGCTTTAGTCCAAATGGGAGTTGTTGGAAAATATGTCCTAAAGTCAATCGTGCGACGATTGTGCTAACTATAATTGTATATGAATTGATAAATAATAAGAATTATTTGATATTTTTTATCATAAAGATACATCTTCTAACGAACTCCTATGTTGTGATGAAGTCCTTAGGACTATTTTGATTGATAAAGGAAGATTTATCGCATAGTCCTTAAATTGGTTCGCGATCAAATGATACGCTATTACTAGGATGATAGTGATATCAAGTGTAGATATTTGTATGCCATTTACATTAGTTGTCCTCGTAATCAAATGGTATGAAGATACTAGTATGGCATACAGGTGAGATATAGGAGTACATCATCACTGAACATGACCAACTGTGGAGCACTCTACTGTCAAGGATAGCTCACGAAGGGTATGGATATAAGTGTCCCTTTGATCTGAGATCACCACAGTGACTTGCAAGCAACTTACTGTACTTTAGTGCTGGATTAACTAAGTTTTTAATTCAATGATGAAAGATTTCTGGGTGCAATCAAGTACTTGTCAAGTCGATATGTGAGTCAAGATGGGATTGACCCCTCCGAATTAGTAGGAGATATGCATCAGTGTATTTTAATTTAGCAAAATCTGGACCCGATAATCCATGGATGGATTTAAAAAAAATTAAAATACAATGTGGATGACTTATCTAAGATTAACAGTTAAATTCTAGATTATCCTCGAGCATTAGGGTCAAAAGGATGAATTGTACGATAATCATACGCCAATAGGTTCTTGAATGTTGCTTCATCATCATTCGACCTATCCGAACATCGGGTCATCATTGCTAGATGGTTACATCGATTGATTCAGAAAGGTGTTCCTATGCTACTGACTTAGATTTGAACCTATGGGGTCATATTCAAAAAAATTTCTGACTGATCATGTGGCTGATCAATGATTGAGAATCATTCAAGGACTTAATCGTCAATTCGATTGATGGTTAACCTTATACAAAAGTTACAATAAATTAATTCATCAAGTATTAGTAAATTAATAAAAGATTAATTAGTAATTAGATTACTGATTAGCTCAATTTGATTGAGTAAAAGAATTAAATAAAATCTAATTGAGTTAGATTCAATTAGTTTTGACCCGATTAGGTTATGAGATGATCTAATCGCTAAGGGAGAATTGTCTCTGATTTGATAAGAACTTTGGTTCAATCAATTTTAATTTGATTAAAATTTGATTAAAAATTTATAAATCTATTTATATTAGATTTTATATTTTATTTGGCTAAAGCAGATGTGATTTGGTTTAGATCCAAATAAAAAAATTAAGAGTCCTTATTGGAATAGGACTGTTCTCCCTTGCACCCACCCAGTTTGCATGCCATATATCTCCAGTATAAAATTATTTTCTATGAGATTTTTTCACACCAAAGAGTTCTTTTTCTTATCTATCTCATGTCCAAATCTGAATTAGTTTTGATAAAAGAAAGATTCTAAAATTAGATTTCAAAATATTCTTTATCAGGAGAATCTGTTCTCATCCAGATCACCTCTCCACGCCAATAAATTTTTTTCTCTTTATATGTGCAATATTTTGAAGAGATTTTTTATGAAAAATTAGTCAAAGAACTAATTTATTATAAAAAGTATGGAAAGAGGTGTCTCATATTTTTTTTGGTATGTTTTGGGATATGGAATTGTAAAGAGAGGCAGAATCCTGTAAGAGTCCAGGATCACTAGGACTCTTCACCCCACCTCCTTACATACCCATAAAAGGGGCTTTTATTGTTTCTTTTATGCATGTAAGATACTAGAAGAGTGCTCTTCATGTGGTAAAAATTTGGCATGGTTCATGGCATGAAAAATAGAGAGGAGGGTCCTCTCTCTTGGGGTGTGCACAAAAATTGAATTTTAAGTTTTTGGTTCTAAGGGTTTGGGAAGAGAGAATAAATTAGAGAAAAATTATTTTTTTCTTTATCTTTCTTTCACCTCTTCATCTTCTCTTGACATTCATCTTCAACCTCTAAAAAGGTTCTAGAGATCTGAAGAAAGGATCCAGATCAGTTAAGAAGAAGGTTTCACGCGAGCTAATACTCTGAAAAGATCGATCAGATCGGACTTCAAGTGAATTTTCTTAGAGATCAGATGCATGTACTGAAGCGAAAATTTAGTGCAGGGGCAAAATGGTAATTTTAAAACTTTTTCAAAATTACTATTTTACAGCAAATTATTAATTAATCTCATTAATTAATACTAATTAACCCTACACTAGGATCTAAATATGATACAACAGCATGCATTTAAATTTGAAATTCAAATTTGAATCAGTAAACGTTTTATAGTACTGTGTTCAGAACACATCACCTTTTGTGGGTAGTCGATCACCACAATCTGATCACCGTTGGGGGGCTCTATCTCATGTCGCAGCCACACAAATGTCTGGCCTCTGCGGATCGTCCACACGAAGCTCCCGTCTGATCAGCTCCTCACGAATGCTAGTTCGTGATTTCACCCTTTTGATGGTAGATGTTGATCGAACTCCTTCGATCGATGTGTGCTGACTTCTTGGATGCTCTGGATCATCTGCACAGTTGCTTGAGAGGCTGATGGATCTCTCCCTAAAATTTGGTGGACTCACGACTCGTGGCACACCAATCTCACTTCCCGAACCCTAGGTAGAAACCCTAGGGTACACACCAAAAACCCTGCGCCCAATTTTTTCTCTTTTCTTTCTTTTTCTCTCGGAAGGTTTTGGACCTTCACCTTGCGCAGAAGCCTTCCTCACACCCCAAAGTTTCTCTCCTAAAATTTTTACGCACGTCCCACCTTTCTCTTCTTTTTAAAACAACGTCGAACGTGTCTTATCCGCGTGAGAGGATAAAGACAAGAGGTTACACATTTGAATTCAAATCAAATTTGAATTCAAATGAAAACCAACTTATCCCTATCCTTTTGGGCATGAGAAGAGAAGGGGATGGATCTTTGTGCGTGAAAATGTTTCATGAGAAACCTTTTCTCGTGTAAGTAATGTGGCGCACAAAATGGATAAGGATGAAAGGGCAAGTGATAAGTTATCCATTCAAATTCAAACATGCTTTGAATTTGAATGGCTAACTAATTATTTTATCCATCCATATGGTGCACAAATGAGGGTGTGGGGAAGGGTTTTCATGAGAAAAATTTCACGAGAAGTTTCTTCTCGTGAATTCAAATGGGTGCAAGGAAGTTGGGTGTCGCAGGGAATTTAAAACAAGGTGGTTTGATTCAAATTGAGCCAACCTAGTTTAAAATAGGTCAAGCACAATTAGACAGATTAAACCCAACATAATTAGGCTTAATTAGGCTCAATAAAATCCTAATCAAATCAAAATTAACTAAACCTAACCCCTGATCAAATCAGGGACTAAACCACCTTAGCGATTAGGTCAACATTTAACCTAATCGGGTCAATCCAAACTGAATCCAATTCAATTGGACTTGATCCAAAAATAATTACTCAATCAAATTGAGTTAATTAGTGATTAAATCACTAATTAAACCTCTCATAAATATTGAGTCCAAATCCGATGGACAATCAGCATCAGAGACCATCGATATGAAACCCTGATCAAAGAGTTTAAATTTAAATTCAAAATTTGAAATTCAAAATTTTGACGTCGGTACCCAAAATATGTGGAACTCATGATCAGAGAATCCTAATTCTCAATCATAGAGTCCCAGATAGATAAGACTCATAATCAGCCATCAGATCAGAAAGGAACCTCTAATGTGTGTGACCCCGCAGGTTCGAACCTAAGCCGGTAGCACAGGAACCAATTTTTGTACTAATCGAAGTGACCATCTAGCAATGGTACCCGATGATCGGATAGGTTGAATAATCGCAATCGCAACATTCAGAACCTACATGAATATGGTTACCGTATAATTCATCCCTTTTGACCCCTGTGTTTAGGAGACTCAGGGTTAAACTGTCAACCCTGATGATATCATCCGAATCTGCTCAACTCAATTAGTCCTGTGACTCCTCACTAGACTACCCTGGCCAAGTTTTGCTAAATTGAAACACGACTGTACACAGCTCCTAAACTGGAGTGGTCAATCCCATCTTGACACACGCACCGACAAGTCAAGTACTTGACTACACCCAGCAACCTTCCGTCACTGAATTAGAAATTCAGGTAGTCCAGTGCCTAAGTGCAGTGAGTTGCTTGCAAGTCACCGTGGCGGTCTCAGGTCGGAGGGACATTTATACCCATATCCCATTGGAGCAAATCTTGACAGCAGCAATAGCTCGAGTTGGTCACGTTCAGTGCAGATGTACCATTACATCTCACCTGTATGCCATACCAGTGTCTCCACACTCTTTGGTTATGAGGACAACCAACCCATATGGCACACAACGACCTATGCTCGATAAACTTGTCGTCCTTGGTAACAACGTATCATTTGGTCGGAACATGTTTAAGGACTAAGCGACAAATCCTCCTTTGTCGAGTCTAAATAGTCCTAAGGACTTCACCACAACACAAGAGTTCATTAGAAGATGAAACATTTGTGATGAAAAAATATCAAAATAATTTTATTTATTTATAATTCATGTACTAATACAAAAAGGAGCACAACCATCAACAGGCTGACGATTGGCTTTGGGATACTATTTCCAACAATCTCCCACTTGGCCTAAAGCCTATCGGTGCAGTATCTAATACCCATCTTTGACTTGTAGTCGTTGAACTCCTTCACCGTATGGCTTTAGTGAATGGTCGGCCAGGTTCTCCTTCCCGTCGATCTTTTGAAGATCGACGTCACCTCGATCCACGATCTCCCGGATGAGATGGTAGCGGCCAGAATATGCTTCGTCCGCTGGTGTGCCTTTGGTTCTTTCGCCTGAGCAATGGCTCCAGAGCTGTCGCAGTAGAGCAGAACTGGACCAACAAGGGAGGGTGCTACTCGAGCTCGGTGATGAATTTTTCAGGCACACGCTTCTTTGGCAGCATCTGATGCAGCAATATACTCCACCTCGCATACTGAATAGCCACAGTGTGCTGCTTGGAACTCTTCCAGCAGACAGCCCCACCATTAAGGGTAAAAATAAATCCTGACACACTCTTGCTATCATCGCGATCAGACTGGAAACTAGAGTCTGTAAACCCTATAAGTCTCAAGTCGATTCACCATATATAAGCCACTGGTCCTTAGTATTTCTTAAATACTTCAGGATGGTTTTAACAACCTTCCAGTGATTCTCTCCTGGATCAGATTGGTATGTACTCACTACCCCTAGTGAGTATGCCACATCTGGTCGTGTACATGTCATGGCGTACATGATAGATCCCACTGCTGAAGCATATGGAATCCTACCCATACGCTCTCTTTCTTGAGGTGTTGTCGGACAATCCCTCTTCGAGAGAGAAATTCCATGGCCTATCGGTAGATAGCCTTTCTTGAAATTTTCCATGCTGAACCTTTTCAGCATAGTATCAATGTACGTGGACTGGGATAAGCCAAGCAACTTTTTGGATCTATCCCTATAGATCCTCATCCCTAGGATGTAGGAAGCTTCTCCCAGATCCTTCATGGAGAACTGTGACGATAGCCAAATCTTTATTCCCTGTAATGCAGGGACATCATTCCCGATTAAGAGAATGTCATCCACATACAATACAAGAAATACTACTACTGGACCATTAGCCCACTTATAAATGCAGGGCTCTTCTCCGTTCTTAACGAAGCCATACGTTTTGATCGTCCTATCAAAACGTATGTTCCAACTCCGAGATGCCTGCTTAAGTCCATAAATGGACCTCTGTAGCTTGCACACCTTGGACTCATTGTGGATGTGAACCCTTCAGGTTGTATCATATACACCTCTTCGTCCAGCTCTCGTTTAGGAAAGCTGTCTTCACATCCATCTGTCAGATTTCATAGTCCAGATGGGCAGCTATCGCAAGCATAATCCGAATGGATTTGAGTATTGCCACAGGAGAAAAGTCTCGTCATAGTCTATACCATAACGTTGACGATATCCCTTGGCAACCAGACGGGCTTTATAGGTCTCCACCTTTCCGTCTGCGCCCTCTTCCTTTTGAAGACCCACTTACACCTATGGGTTTTACTCCTTCGGGTGGGTCAACCAATGTCCACACATTGTTGACCTTCATGGACTCCATTTCGGATTTCATGGCCTCTAGCCATTTCTCAGAGTCAGGTCTCTGCATTGCATCATGTAGGTGATCGGATCCTCATCGTTTTCATCAAGTTCGATAGGATCACCATCCCGGACCAAGAAACCATAGTATCTGTCCGGTTGATGTGGTACTCTACCAGACCGCCTTAAGGGTGCATAATCAATGGGCTCCGGATCTGATCTAATCAAATCGGTTCAGGTTCAGTAACATGTGTCGTTTTTCCACCTGTCGAACTTCGTCAAGTTCGACTTTAAAGGCAACAGTTCCTTCACTAAGGAACTCTTTTCTAAAAAGATTGCCTTAAGGCTGACAAACACCTTTTGCTCATCAGCAAGGTAGAAATAATACCCTTTGGTCTCTTTTGGATACCCTATAAAATTACACTTGTCAGACCTAGGTCCAAGCTTGTCTGTAATTAAACGTTTAACATAAGCCGGACACCCCCAAACCCTAAGGTGCGAGAGTACTGGCTTACGTCCTATCCATATCTCATATGGCGTTTTGGCTACAGACTTACTCGGAACTCTATTTAGAAGGTAACAAGCCGATTCGAGCGCATATCCCCAGAGGGAGATCGCAGACCAGCAAACCCCATCATGGATCGAACCATGTCTAACAGGGTCCGATTCCTCCTTTCAGACACACCATTATGCTGTGGTGTTCCAGGAGGAGTCCACTGAGAGAGAATCCCATTCTCCCCTAGATACGTCAGAAACTCATTGGAAAGGTATTCACCTCCTCGATCAGATCGAAGAGTTTTAATACACTTCCAGTTTGTTTTTCTACCTCATTTCGAATAGTTTGAACATTTCAAATGATTCGACTTATGCTTCATTAAATAGACATACCCATACCTAGATAGGTCGTCTGTGAAGGTTATGAAGTAGAAAAATCCACCTCTTGCACTTGAGCTCATGGGTCCACATACATCAGAATGTACCAGACCTAAGAGTTCACTGGCTCGCTCACCTTTTCCAGTAAAAGGTGACTTGGTCATCTTCCCAAGAAGACAGGACTCACAGGTTGGAAGTGATTCACAATCACTAACTTCAAGAATTCCTTCTTGAGCCAACCTGTTTATCCTGTTCTTATTGATATGACCTAGCCTACAGTGCCAAAGGTAGACTTCTGACACATTATCTATTCTAGAGCGTTTACCAATTTTTTGAACCACATTAACAGGCTGTGATAGTAAGTAAATTCCATTATTTAATTGTCCAACAAATATTGTAACACCATTCAAAATGATATTGCAAATATTTCTTTTATTAAAAAATCATAACCGTACATGGCCAAAAGGCCTACAGAAATAATATTTAATAAAAAACTTGGACAATAGTGACATTCACTCAGAATTACATTACGAGAATTGATTACAAGACTCATGATTCCTAAAGCTAGAACTGGAACTTTGCTTCCATCTCCAACATTCAGGAACCTCTCGCCTTCATCAAATCTCCTACTGACCTGCAGACCCTGCATCGAATTACAAATATGATAAGGGCTTCCGGTATCCAATACCCAGGCAGTAGTATCACAAATCGAAAAGTTGCAAGGAGTTATCATATAATTACCTTGCTTCTTCTTTGGCCTGTTCGGGTCCAGGGAGGCAATGTATTGAGGACAGTTCCTCTTCCAATGCCCGTGCTTCTTGCAAAAGAAGCACTCCGCCTGGCTCTGGTCGTGCTTGCGCTTCTTGGTCTGACCCGTGCTACTGTCCCAGCATGAGATTGCACCTTCTTATTTTTCTTCTTCTTGTTCTTCTTCCCCTTCCCAAAGGGTTGACGACGAGAAGAAGACCCTCCCACTACATTCACCGACTCCTTATGGAGTTGGTGATCCTTCTCAAAGTTCTGCAGCAACTCCAACAAACCGTGGTAGTTTACTGCAGGCTTTGTCATTCGAAAATGAGTAAGGAATGGGAGGAAGGACTTGGGCAAGGAATTAAGGATCGCATCCTTACCGAGCTGCTCATGCAGAGGAAAGCCCAATTTGCTTAGCGCTCAATCATCTCGATCATGTACAGTACATGATCAGTGACTGAGGCCCCATCCCTCATTCGAGCATTGAAAATGGCACAACTAGTTTTGTGCCTTTCAACATCGTCAGGCGTGCCAAAGAGTCGTTCAACATTTGAAGCATCTCCTGTGGCTGGGCTTCTCAAACCTTCGGCTGAACTCGTCATTCATTGCTGCAGCATAATACATCGAATGGTGGTGCGGTCATTGAGCCACTTCAAATAAGTGTCTCGGATCGCCTTACTAGCGTTCGGAGCTGGCTCCTCAAGTGCTGGATCCGTTACTACATAAAGGATCCGCTCATGCTCAAGGACGATTTTCAATTTTCGATACCAGCTATCGAAATTGGGTCCCATGAGCTTGTCATTATCTAATAATGACCGGAGCGACAGGGTAGTGGCCATAGCTGCTTAAAGGAAAATGAGACCTCTATTAGTACATAAATTAATACTAAAGACTTGGATTTTAGTCTAAAGTTTTTTCCAATATTTTTACAAACTGGTAGCCTCATCCTCCAATTCGAGGAATTACTTTAATTCCTTAATGGGTACTAGAATCCACACAGACTACACACGAGCCCAACTTTGGTTGGTCAACCCATGTGCATCTATGGGTAGGTTCTTAACCAGTTGTTTCTCTAAACAACTTCTAGTAATTGATTTTGCCCCAGAACCTAATCAGTAGGCTTTGGCCTCCACTGAAAAGATCTGGTTAGGTCCAACCATTAACATGACTTAATTTAGTGAATCGACCAATAAATGATCAGGCCCAACTTTGGCCGGCCAACCTAACCACCATCAGAAAGACTCAATCAAATTATCATATTATGAATAATAATTCCATTAGCCAATGAGCACCAGGCCTTTGGGCCTCCAATGATCATTGAACTAATGGACTCATTATCACTCACTTAATGGGAGGCTATGACTTAGTTATCATTATAACTTAATCATTTTAGGGACCTAATAATTTTGAAGATTTTATTAAAGAATAGTAGAGAAGAAATCATCCAGCCAATTTCAATCCTCCCACTGACTTCACCAAGTCAGATTAAAAAAAGATTTAATTAAAGCTGGCATTAGGAGCACCTAAATCAGTCACACTGATTTACCTAATGACATGGGTGAGCTCTAATCACCAAGTGATCTAATCAAAATCTAACTTACCAGATTGGCCAGGTAAGTGAGATCAGTGGTGGGGATTTGCCATTAACTCGTCAATGATCGAATCAATGCGAGTAGCTCCCGCTTAAGAACCACTGGTCAAAACTGTCGAACTTACCTTAGACACCAACCGGTTCATTAGTTTTAATTTTGATCAACTTAGTAAATAGGGCTCCACCGCGTAGCCATGAATTAAGTCCATCTTGGTCTAGTTAAAGACATGGACCCATTCAACTACAACTATTGAAGTTGAGTCTAGAGTATCCTTGACCTAATCTAATTCAACTTTTGATTAGATTTGACCAATTACTCCATTTAGTCCATTTTTTAAACTAACCTTAGGTCTAACCCAATTATGGACCTAATTCATCTAACCCATTGACCCACAAGTTTATGCAATTGTCTTAGGTCTTAATTCACAATTCTAGACCTACTAGACAACACTTAATTCTTTTAATTAAGTACTTGGGCTGATGGGTCAGGGTTTGGCATTTTGAAAATAATTTTCAAATTTGAAAGATTTTATTTTCTGTTCACCAAATGTGTTAACTCATTTCACAAACGGGTCAGCACATTTCATAAACAGCAATTCTATTGCTCATTTCATAACAGAAAATAACTCAAAATAAATCATAAATTTTCTTTTAGATCTAATCTAACACATTCATGATAAATTTCTTAATTAAGTCCTTTCGCTGCTTCATCGGCATGGGATATAATTGCATCGGCACCCCTACCGCCATAGGAGACCCCATCGAATGGGAAGAGAGGGCCTTTAAACCCTACTTTTCTCCTATGACCGGACGGCCATGGCAACCAACCCAATTAGATTACTTGCTACTTGGATCAAGTATATCTAAATATACCAATTTCAAAATTTAAATTTTGAATTTAAATTTCAAATTTTAAATTTCAAATTTTAAATTTCAAATTTGAGATTTCAACCAAATTTCAAATTTCGAATTTCCAATCTTTGAATTTTAAATTTTGAATTTTGAATTTCAAATTTCAAATTTCAAATTTCGAATTTAAATTTCAAATTTCAAATTTGAGATTTCAACCAAATTTCAAATTTCAAATTTTGAATTTTGAATTTCAAATTTCAAATTTCGAATTTCAAATTTCAAATTTTAAATTTGAGATTTCAACCAAATTTCAAATTTCAAATTTTGAATTTCAAATTTGAAACTTCTAACAAATTTTAAATTTCAAATTTTAAATTTAAATCTTTTTGAATTTTAAATTTCAAATTTAAACTTATAGATTACACCTTAATCTACGCATGCATATGTATATCATATTCTAGAACCATGCTCTGATACCATTTGAAGCGAAAATTTAGTGCAGGGGCAAAATGATAATTTTAAAACTTTTTCAAAATTACTATTTTACAGTAAATTATTAATTAATCTCATTAATTAATACTAATTAACCCTACACTAGGATCTAAGTATGATACAACAGCATGCATTTAAATTTGAAATTCAAATTTGAATCAGTAAACGTTTTACAGTACTGTGTTCAGAACACATCACCTTTTGTGGGTAGTCGATCACCGCAATCTGATCACCGTCGGGGGCTCTGATCATCACGTCACAGCCACACAAATGTCTGGCCTCTGCGGATCATCCACACGAAGCTCCCGTCTGATCAGCTCCTCACGAATGCTAGTTCGTGATTTCACCCTTTTGATGGCAGATGTTGATCGAACTCCTTCGATCGATGTGTGCGACTTCTCGGATGCTCGGATCATCTGCACATTGCTTGAGAGGCTGATGGATCTCTTCCTAAAATTTGGTGGACTCACGACACTCGTGGCACACCAATCTCACTTCCCGAACCCTAGGTAGAAACCCTAGGGTACACACCAAAAACCCTGCGCCCAATTTTCTCTCTTTTCTTTCTTTTTTCTCAGAAGGTTTTGGACCTTCACCTTATGCAGAAGCCTTCCTCACCCCAAAGTTTCTCTCCTAAAATTTCTACGCACGTCCCACCTTTCTCTTCTTTTTAAAACAACGTCGAACGTGTCTTATCCGCGTGAGAGGATAAAGACAAGAGGTTACACATTTGAATTCAAATCAAATTTGAATTCAAACAAAAACAACTTATCCCTATCCTTTTGGGCATGAGAAGAGAAGGGGCATGGCTCTTTGTGCGTGGAAAATGTTTCACGAGAAACTTTTCTCGTGTAAGTAATGTGGCGCACAAAATGGATAAGGATGAAAGGGCAAGTGATAAGTTATCCATTCAAATTCAAACATGCTTTGAATTTGAATGGCTAACTAATTATTTTATCCATCCATATGGGCACAAATGAGGGGTGGAAAAGGGTTTTGCGTGAGAAAAATTTCATGAGAAGTTTCTTCTCGTGAATTCAAATGGGTGCAAGGAAGTTGGGTGTCGCAGGGAATTTAAAACAAGGTGGTTTGATTCAAATTGAGCCAACCTAGTTTAAAATAGGTCAAGCACAATTAGACCAGATTAAACCCAACATAATTAGGCTTAATTAGGCTCAATAAAATCTAATCAAATCAAAATTAACTAAACCTAACCCCTGATCAAATCAGGGACTAAACCACCTTAGCGATTAGGTCAACATTTAACCTAATCGGGTCAATCCAAACTGAATCCAATTCAATTGGACTTGATCCAAAAATAATTACTCAATCAAATTGAGTTAATTAGTGATTAAATCACTAATTAAACCTCTCATAAATATTGAGTCCAAATCCGATGGACAATCAGGCATCAGAGACCATCGATATGAAACCCTGATCAAAGGGTTCAAATTTCAAATTCAAAATTTGAAATTCAAAATTTTGACCTCGGTACCCAAAATGTGTGGAACTCATGATCAGAAAATCTAATTCTCAATCATAGAGTTCCAGATAGATAAGACTCATAATCAGCCATCAGATCAGAAAGGAACCTCTAATGTGTGTGACCCCGCAGGTTCGAACCTAAGCCGGTAGCACAGGAACCAATTTCTGTACTAATCGAAGTGACCATCTAGCAATGGTACCCGATGATCGGATAGGTCGAATAATCACAATCGCAACATTCAGAACCTACGTGAATATGGTTACCGTATAATTCATCCCTTTTGACCCCTGTGTTTAGGACGACTCAGGGTTAAACTGTCAACCCTGATGATATCATCCGAATCGTGCTCAACTCAATTAGTCCTGTGACTCCTCACTAGGACTACCCTGGCCAAGTTTTGCTAAATTGAAACACGACTGTACACAGCTCCTAAACTGGAGTGGTCAATCTCATCTTGACACACGCACCGACAAGTCAAGTACTTGACTACACCCAGCAACCTTCCGTCACTGAATTAGAAATTCAGGTAGTCCAGTGCCTAAGTGCAGTGAGTTGCTTGCAAGTCACCGTGGCGGTCTCAGATCGGAGGGACATTTATACCCATATCCCATCGGAGCAAATCTTGACAGCAGAATAGCTCCGGAGTTGGTCACGTTCAGTGCAGATGTACCATTACATCTCACCTGTATGCCATACCAGTGTCTCCACACTCTTTGGTTATGAGGACAACCAACCCATATGGCACACAACGACCTATGCTCGATAAACGTTGTCGTCCTTGGTAACAACGTATCATTTGGTCGCGAACATGTTTAAGGACTAAGCGACAAATCCTCCTTTGTCGAGTCTAAATAGTCCTAAGGACTTCACCACAACACAGGAGTTCATTAGAAGATGAAACATTTGTGATGAAAAAATACCAAAATAACTTTTATTTATTTATAATTCATGTACTAATACAAAAAGGAGCACAACCGTCAACAGGCTGACGATTGGCTTTGGGACACTATTTCCAACATGTACAACTGTAAGCAACTAGTAAAAATTCTCTCTACCATATCTCTCAGCAGTGAAGATCATCGATCCATGCTCAGGTATTGAGTTCTGAACTCAAATTAGAAGTAGATGTGATCTATTGCTCACATGCATGCATGCTGATTTTATCTTCAGATTTTTTTAGATTCTATATGCAACATAATATATCATAGATCATAGAGTAGATTGATTTGATAATTAGATCATATGTATGTTAGATTAATTTGATTAATCTAGTTATCTTCTGTTTAATTTTTTTAAAAAAATTTCAAATACATGCGTGAAATGCCTATGCATCTCAACATTGACATGTGCTAAGAGAGAAAAAACCAAAAAAATTAGAAAAAAATATAAAAAAATTGAAAGAAAAAAAATAGAAAGAAGAGAGGTGAGAAAAAAAGTCAAGTGTGGTGTACTTGTCCTAGGATTTGATTTTTTTCATATGTTGAAGTACAAAATCAAATTCTAGGTTGTAAAATTTTTGGAGTAAAGTCTCTTGATATGGTCCTAGTGGAGGAATCGAAGGC